>NC_142517.1:145958750-146325000 GCF_057876585.1 Rhinolophus sinicus | reverse complement strand
GGAGGAGCAGGTAACTCTCTTGGGTCCAGAATCTCACAGAGACACAAAGCATAGATCTGTTCCCATTGGGGGAAGAACAGGACAGTCTCACCAGAGAACCCCACAGTGTGAAGGAGGCATTTGGGCTGGGGGCCATGGGAATGGGCAGGAATGTGGAAAGAGCCACACACCTAAGGCCCAGGAGCACAGGACAGGTCTAAGATGACCACTGGAGCAAAGGCAGCTAGAGCCCTCCTGCCACCACCAGGTGCACTGCACCAAATATCAAGCAGCAACACTCTGCCACCGGGGACATACAAACGTGTGAGCAGAGGCCTAGAGAATAAACACAGAATATCTCCAGCTCTCTATGGCCCACACTAAGCCTGAGGAAGCAGTATCTCTGCTACTGGAATTTGAAGTCGGTGGAAAAAAGAAATCAATCAATTTAAATTATCAGATTAACAAAGTAAGGAAGTAAAATTATTTGGTAACGTCAATACAGAAGAAGCATTTAATAACATTCAAAACGAAGCTATGATTAATAATCCTTGCAAACTCAGAATAAAAATAAATTTCTAAATCTAATATATATTGCAAAAAGATTACAGTGAACATCATTCTCGATACTAAAATGGCAAAAGTGTTCCCTTTGATCTAGGAAAAATAATTCCATTCTTCCTACTTTCATTCAGTACTGCTTTGGACATTCTAGCCAATTCAAAAAGATATGAAAAAGAAATAAAATTATAAAGTCTGAAGGTATTAAATAATATTATCTTTGATCATAGACAACATAGTTATTTATGTAGAGAATCCAAAAGAATATACTAAGAAAATATTAGAATTAATAAGTGAGTTTATAATTTGCTGTATGCAAGGTCAATAAAAAATTAATTTCTATATATATAAGAAATAAAAAGATAATAAAGTTTATAAATATATATATAATATATAATCATATCTAACTGCATTAAATTTCTAGTGTCAAATTACTCACAATGTACAAAATCTCTATGCAGAAAACCATAAAATATGATTGAAAAAAATTAAAAAGACCTAAATATATGAAGTATATACTATGTTCATAAATTAAAAGAGTCAATATTATAATTATGCACTTCTTTAAAAATTCACTTGACAATAAATTGAACGCAATCCCAGCAATGTTTTGGCAAACTGGACCAAGAAATTCTAAAATTCATATGAAATAAAGCAAAGTCAAAATGCCTTAAATAAAAGCATTGTGGGAGAACTTATTTTAACAGATATCAAGAATAATTAAAAAGTGACCATAGTTAAAAGAGTGTTACAAGTAGTGAGACTAATAGACCAATTAAAAAGAATACTAACTGGACTTATTAGGGAGAACACTTCATAGACTGTGTAGATGTCTGACCACTGTGCTGTACACCTGATGCTGAAGTTGAATAATACTGAATGTCAACTATAATTATATATATAGTGTATACATACACATATATAGTCACAGATGTGGAGTACAACATAGGGAATATAGTCAAAAGAATTATAACAGCTATATTTGATGTCACAGGGGTAGTAGATTGGGGGGGGGTTATCACTTTGTGAGGGGTGTAAATGTCTAGCTATTAATTGTTTTGTACACCTGAAACTAAAAAAAAAAAAAAGTACAGAAAGAAAAAAAAGAATAGTTGGCCCCTCAAGAGCAGACATACCAGAGGTGCCAAAAAAATGTATACACATGACTTGTATTCATCTTTGTTATCGGCGTATATTGAGTATTACAATTTTAATACAGTTTTTTTTTTTCCTTTCTTAAAATATGTATACATGCTTTTGGTACCCTCTGTATATGGACACTTGATTTATGACAAGATAGAATTAAAGAGAAATGGGCAAAGGACAAAATTTTCAGTGTTATTCTGTAACAACTGGATACCCATTTGGAATGAAAATAGAACTTGACTTTTACCTCAAACCATTCAGAAAAATCAATTGTAAGTGGAATGATCTAATGTAAAGAGGCAAAACATAATTAAAATTAAAATTGGAAACATTTCCTCATCAAAAACTCCATTAAAAATTGAACTATAATGCTTTTATATAGCAAAACAAACCATCAACAAAACAAAGAGGGAACCAACTGAATGGGAGAATATATTTGCAAACAACACCTCTGATAATGGGCTAATATCCGAAATATATAAAGAACTCATACAACTCAACAACAAGAAAAAACAAACAACCCAGCAAAAAATGGGCAGAGGACCTGAACAGAAACTTCTACCAAGACAGACAAATGGCCAACAGATATATGAAAAGATGCTCAACTTCATTAGCTATTAGGGAAATGTATATTAAAACCACTATGAGATACCACCTCATATCTATTAGAATGGCTATTATCAACAAGATAAGTAAAACAAGTATTGGAGAAGTTGTGGAGAAAAAGGAACCCTCATACACAGCTGGAGGGAGTGAAAACTGGTACAACCACTATGGAAAACAGTATGGAGGTTCTTCAAAAAATTGAGAATAGAATTACTACATGACCCAGCAATACTGTTCTGGGTATCTACTCCAAAAATCTGAAGACATTTTGCTGTAAAAATATATGTACCCCTATGTAAATTACAGCATTATTCACAGTGGCCAAGACATGGAAACAACCAATGTGTCCTTCAATAGAAGATTGGCTAAAGAAGATGTGAGATACATACACACATACACACACACACACACAGACACACACACACACACACACTCACACACACATACATATATATGTATAGGTGTATACACAGAGAGTACCCAAAAAATGTACACAATTTTAAGAAAGGAAAAAACTGTATTAAAATTGTAAAACTCAATATATACCTGTAACAAAAAATGAATACAAGTCATGTGTATGTATATAGATTTGCACCCCCGGTATATACATATATACATATATACAAATGTACATATGTATATATACACATACATATATATGTATGTGTATATATACATAATGTATATAATGTGTATATGCATATATATAATGAAATATATGTATATACAATGGAATGTATATATTATATACATATATGTTATATATATATATATATATATATATATATATATACACATATATATAATACATTATATATATAACGGAATATTACTCAGCCATAAGGAAATATGAAATAAATAATGCCATTTGTGACAACATGGATGAATCTTAAGAATATCATGCTAAGAAATGTAAGTCAGACAGAAAAAGCTGAGAACCATATGACTTTATTCTTATGTGGTATATAAAACTGAAATAACAAACAAGCAAAAGTCCATAGACACAGACAACAGTATAGTGATTACCAGAAGGTAAGGGGCGACAGGGAGGTGGAAGAGGGTAAAGGGGTCGAATATATGGTGATAAAAGGAGATTTTACTTTGGGTGGTCAACACACAATACAATGTATAAATGATGTATTGTACAATTATACACTTGAAACCTATATCATAGTATTAACCAATGTCATCCCAATAAACTTACTGAAAAAGGACATTAAAAAAGCAAGTCACAGAGGGTAAAAGATATTTTGCAACATATAATTGAAAGGGGGCTCTAAGTCTAAATATAGCTAATTTCTGCATATTAATTAGAAAATCAATATAATAGAAAATTTACAAACAACAGACAATTTACAAAAAATAATACCCATATGGCAATTATCCCATGTAACATAACCAGTTTAGTCAACAGGGAAATGTAAACTATACTGTCACGAGAATGGTTAAAATTAAAAGGACTGACTGACTATTCCAAATATTGGTAGAGATGAAACAATAGAACCTCTCATACACTACTGATTGGAGTGTAACTTGTATAATTACTTTGGAAAACTGGTTGGCAGTATCTACTAAAATGGAAGTATTACATACAATATAAACAAGCAATTTCATTGTTAAAAATATATCCAACAGAAATACATGCACATGTGCATGAAGAAACATTTAAAAGAACATTCATATCAGCATTAGTCATAATTGCCCAAACCTAGAAATGGCCCAAATGTCTATCTACAATACAATTGATAAAACTTTGTAGTATTTTATATAATGGAATACTATAATACATAGCAATGAAATTTACTGAACCATATAAAAACATTAATGAAAGTTAGAAATACATGTTTGGGAAAGGAAATCAAACACAAAGGAATGTATGTTATATGATTATGATGCATATAAACTCAAAAATAATGCTAAACTAAAATTTTGTGTTTAGGGATGCATGATGACATGTTAAAACTATAATAGAAAATGAGGAAGTGATTATTGTAAAAGTCATGAAAGTGTTAATCTGTCAGAAACTGATGAAAGAGGGGTAATATTTGCAAGGCAGAAAAAGTAGGTTTTCTGGGATGCAGAAAATGTTCTTTCTTGATTTGTATGATGGTTACATGGTCTTTGCTTGTAAAAACCATTGTTTTGTGCCCTTAATGCATAAAAATTCATAATAAAGAAGCTTAAAATGACAATAATTCTGTGACTAAATTTTATAAATTAAGTATTATATGAGATACAGTTCAATAACTATAACTTACATGTACTGAGAATTTACTGTGTGTTAGGAGCCACTGTAAGGGCTTTACCTCATGTAACCTTCACAATATTCAGAAGACATAGGACTATTACTATCACATTTCAAAGGTGAAGAGGCTGAGCCACAGAGAATTTATATAACTGACACAAAGTCACACAGCTAAAGAGGCCTCGGTTTGGAATCTGAACCCATGGATCACTATGGTTCTGGAGCCCATGATCTCCGCAGCACATCATGCCACTTCTCCAATATAGAAAAAGAGAGATACTCTCTATGCTGGGTGCCAATTTTTTCTGTTGTCAATGCTATAGTTTAGTATGATAGGTAAACTAAGTCTAAAATAATTGGTTTTTCATGGACTCAAGATATTAAATCTTTAATTTAGCACTCTACCTTTGTTTCATTTTAAGCTCTGCTAAGGAAAGAAGACAAATCATATTGAGATGACATATTTACTATTTGAATTTACACTCAAGCAATATCATAAATTATTTTATCCCTGTTGCCCAGCTTTGAAGTGAAGGTATACAAGAGATTCATCGCTAACCATAAGGAATATTTCTCCTTACAGGTCATATTTGTCTCCCAATCCAAAAAAAAGACATAAAGAAGAAGCAAAGGCTTAATTTAAAGAAGGGGGAATCTCTGCAAAAAGAAATCTGTTTCTCTGACTATTGGTAATATCATTTTCTAGTTCAGTCGACCTGGAAATCTCAGTTACTTTTTACAGAAATGGTGTACAGTGGTTTACTGCAGAAATTCTGGGGCTTGACCAAATGAACTTAAGTATCAGCTGCTATTTGCTACCGTGTTTCCCCGAAAATAAGACCTAGCCAGACAATCAGATCTAATGTGTCTATTGTAGCAAAAATTTATATAAGACTCAGTCTTATTTTACTCTAAGACTGGGTCTTATAATATAGTATAATATAATATAATATAATATAATATAATATAATATAATATAATATAATATAATACCAGGTCTTATATTAATTTTTGCTCCAAAAGATGCCGTAGAGCTGACGGTCCGGCTAGGTCAATTTTTGGGGAAACACGGTAGTTATTTGACCTGGGACAATCTACTTAGCTAAAAGCTGCCTCAGTTCTCTCTTGTGCAAAATGGAGATAATATTACTGTCTGCCTCTCAGGATTTTTTGAAGGTTAAATTAAATAATAAATGTAAATCATTTAAAACATCCTAGTACATAGTAAATTCCACTCATGTGTTTATTATTATTATTATTATTATTATTATTATTATTCCCTGAACCGATATTCTTCAAAATCTCACCTGCATCTTTTCTTTCCTCTCCATCTCCACTTACCCAACCTCAGGGTTTGCTTGCCTTCATCCCTTCATTGTTATAGTGCTATTTATTTTCCTAAAATTGTTCTTCTTGTCTACAAGTCTTCCAGCTGGAAGACAACACCAGACTAATATTCAAATGAGAAACTTTTTGTTCATGGGATTGGCCCTCGCAAAATAGTCTCTTTATTAAATTTAAATTCAGATTTCTTACTCTGATCATCAGTATTTCCCACAACTTAGCTGCAGCCTTATTTTCCAGTGTTATCTGGTCTTAGTCCAACACAAGAAATTTACTTTGTTGCCAAACTAATGAATTTACCATTCATTAAATGTGAAGTATCTCCCTTACCTCTAAATTTGGGGGGGCCATTTCCTTGACTTCTCTGTTAATATTTCCACCTGTATCAAGATCTAGTGCAAATGCAACCAGCAGGATGAAATCTTGAACCAATGAAGTTCAGAATTATTATATCTCCCTTCTTAAATCTCCAATGCTTTATTTTTTCACATATGTAACCTTCTAAAATTATCTGAAATGGCTTTATTAATTTGATTACCTCAGAATACTCTCATGATACTATAACCTAATGACATATCGTCTGCTTTATTTATGCCTGGGCATAGCTTATTTCCTCAAATTGAAGACAGAATTTTGAGAGTCATTTCCCTCCCACTTGCTCTAGTACTTACTAACAAAGTGTCACATTATTATAGGAGCATGTGACAAATATTTATTGACTCAAATTAAATAGAATTACTAAATATAACTATTAGTTTTGTCTCTCAGAGACCAAATCTGGAAATGGAAAGTAGAAGTAGTCTTAAGTCCTGCACTCTCAAAACAAAGAGTAGTGTGAGAGTGCAAAAGACTTGACCCATTCATTTTCAGAGGAATAATGTTTTATACTAAGTTTGAAAATATCTCTTAGGTAAAATGTTGCTGATAGTTTGTTTCAAGAAGTGCTGTGGAAAGGGACTGGGACCAGTTGGAGGCTAAAATGGAAGAAGATGAAGATCATCAAAGATCACAGTGTGGTCAAATTGTTGTAATGGATGCCCCTGAACTCGGATACACCTGAAGATGATCATAAATAGAGAGGAGAATGAGTCAAGGTGAACCCTACATTCCAAACATCTCTGTGTTACATAAAGTGGCTGAAGTACTGCAAGATTAAGTGGTCAGGCACTTCAAATTCTGAGAAGTAAAACTAACAGAAGCCTAAGATATGGTCTCTGCCCTTAGGGAAGCAGCTTTTATTGTATTTTAAAATTTGTCTTACCAAAAGGCATTTATCAAGGCAATTAGTTTTGGATTGCTAAGTGGTCCTATCAACGCACTCAATATAAGGCAACTCATTTGTTTCAGTTGAAATTCAATCATCAACCACTTATTTACTAAAGAATTCATATGTATGATCTGAGGTTTGGGAACAACGCTATTTTGCAAATAAAAGAAGGTTAGATCAGCTACAGAATTTCAGTACTCAACACCCAGGTTAAGAGGATAAGAAAAGAAGCTTTAGAATTTGATCAATCTCAAGCTTCATTCCCATGAATAATAGATTTAAAGTATCTGTGCTACATTTTCCTCACATGAAAAATGGAGATAAGAACACATCTAACCTCATATTATTGCTTAGATTAACTGAGATGTTGAATGTAAAATGCATGGGATAGAGTAAATTCCTAATAAATATTGTTCTCCACATCCCTCAATTTCCATAAAGTATTCCATTAAACATTGGATGAGGTTATTCTGCCAAATCATTTAACAATCATTTCAACTATTTTCTTTACTTTCTGTTTACAAATTTGCCCTGTCTCCTTCAAAATAAGCAGACTCCATAAACAATTTATAACGGCCCCCTCTTTTCTCCAAAAAGAATACAAACACATTTTCAGCCTAGGTATACAGTCAACACACCATAGGATATACTTGTATATATCCATGCTAATTTTATATGCTCTATATGTACCTGATATTTGTTTCCTCACTAAAAGTTCAAAGAATTAAAGGTGTCTACTAAAGCATCATGCTCTAATATATAAAGAAGGCTGAAGTTTAGCTTCTTTTTCAGCATGTAAATCAACAGTATTCACTGAATACCTTTTTTGTGTGCTTTGCATGGCATAAGGAAGTTATAATGCTTATTAACCACTAACATTTACTGAGCATTTCTCTATACCTAGAATTGTGTTATACTTCACATGTATTATCTCTTGCCACAAATAGTTCCTAATCTTCATTTAAAAAAACATTAAGCACTTTATTCACAGTCGCACAGCTAGTGAATGACAAATCCAGGATTTAAAACAAGGTAGTCTGAATCTAGAGTCTGAATTCTTAAAACATTATATTATGCTGCCATATATATATGGCAGTATATATATATATATATATATATATATATATATATATATATATATATATATTCCCCCTGAAGTAGTTATATAGGGAGACAATGTACAAACAACAATGTTTTCATCATTCATTCTACATTTTTTGGAAATTTTATTTCAGATTGTCCTCCAGATTATTCCATTTCATCAAACAAGGAATTTGAGCATGTCAAGTCTAATAATCTATGATTCTACGGTCCTTTCCAACTCTAAAATAATAATACGATAGCATTTAATTTTTTTCTTCATGAATGAAAAAAGACTCTTGGAGAACTTCAGAACTCTAATTCTAAACACTTTTTATCAAAGAATAATTTAGATGATTTACAAACTTTCTTTCAGGCAGCTACATTTTCACTCATTTCCTACTAGTTCAAAGCACTTCAATGAAGGAATTTAAAAGCATCATTTGAAATGATGGCAATGACATGACAGACAATACAGAAAAATAAACTGTAAATTTTCAAGATAATATCTAAGTAAAACAAAAATCCAAAAACTAATCAGAACATGTCCAAACTCAAAAATATTTAGTCTCTTAAATAAAACTTGTTTAACTTTTCCTAAGTTTTGGTAGAGGCAATTTTTTTGAAAGATCTTACAAGTATGTTAAAAACCTATATTCATCACTTTACATAGATATTGAGCAAGGTATTAAAACTTCTTGGGTCTCAGTTTTCTTATTCATAAAATGGAAATTGAAAAATGAACTTAAAATATTTGGGGAAGAATGAAAGGTACCACACATAAATTGTCTGATATATAGGAAATCTTAATATTCAGAAAATCCTAATACTTAATTCAATGCTCCTTTTTAAAACTCCTATATCAATGCTGCCTAAAATAACATTAATTTTTTCTTCACTTTTCTCAACTTACGATTAAGATGAAAAGCATCTTACTTAAATAATAAGTGAGAAATATTACGTGCGAGTTATGCACACAGAAATATAGTAAATCACTCATTAGAAATCTTGAAATTATACAATTTAATTCAGACTAGCAAACAGCTCATCAGATTTTCATCTTTTATATATGTTTTTCCTCAACATTCACAAATATCAAGAACTGTAAATGGAAATGTGTTTTTTATGACTGTCTGCCAAATTCATTCAACATGACTGCAGTCGAGTGAAAAAAATAAATATATATATTACTTACTGTATGTGGTGCTTGGCAATTTCAAAATGATTTGCAAACATTCATCCTCAAAATACTCCTACAAAATGCATCTGTGAAAGGGAAAAAAAAAAATCCAAAAGAGTAAGCAATTTGCCAAGGTCACAGAAAAACTAATCCAGTCCAACACACACTTAAGACACTACATACTTTAACATACTGAAATAAGGTTTTGCAAAATATAGATTATATATCTTGCGAAGTATAATGGGCTGATGGACAGAAATATTCCCAACTATATGCAAATATTCTGAACATCAGTCAAGGAGGACACTCTCAAGTAAGAGGTAAGAAGAATCAGCATATTGGTTTCAGAACTGTATACAAGAAACACAGTGCCCCAGAACACGGCAGCACAACATAACACTTACTAATAAAAAAAATCTGAGATGTTTCTAAGTAAATTTAGTTGGAGATTTGAGGTGGTTATTAAAATATTTCAAGTTTCTGAAATATACTTTTGATACACGAAGATCTCTAACTCTGTAGAGAATTTGGCTTGATTTATCCAGAGAATTGCAGCAATTCATTTCATAATTGCATATCAATACCAACTGAAGACCACACACTAAGAAAAATGCAGGTAAGCCACTTGCATGCTTCACAAAAATACACAGATATTAATTTTCTTCTTTCAGGAAGTCAGTGTGATCATAAAGAGAAGGTTATTTAATGAGATTTTATTAATTAATTTGTTTTTGAGGAGAGGTTTGGGAAGAGCACATTAATTTCAAAGTTCAAAATACCTCAACTTAAATGGATTTTATGCTATTGGCTGGGTATACTGTTTTGCATAGAAAGAACTGTTTTGAATAGTTGTATACTGTTTTGAATAGAAAGAACTATTCAAAAGAAACAAAATAAAACACAACTTAATGATAAGTAAAATAATATTTTAAAGTACAATGCATTGTTTCAGACAGATCAAACACACTATGAACAATACAAATAAAATTTTCCTAAGTAGCAAGCATCTTTAGAGTAACATATGTTCTCAGCAACCAACAGAATTTCTGCCCAGAGAAATGTGGTTCTTTATAGTACTAAGTAGAAACAAATCCCAGTTTACCAATACAGGAGGTGTGCTTTCGTGTTCACCAAAACCAACTGTAACCAAATCAACAGTTCAGCAAGCAGAACAAGCATTGAGTTGAATGTCTAATTTACCCTCCTCTAGTGTGTGAAAACAATAGGGTGGCCTTGGCCTCTACCTGGTACAGGAATGAATTATACTAATGGTCAACACAGAACCTCTCAAACAAGAGGGAACTAGATACAGTTGGCAAAGTTATAGTGAAATGTCAAAAGTAAATTAAGAAACTGTATTTTTATTAATTTCATTTTTCTAAGTTTAAAACTTAAAGTTTAACCAAAGATGCAAAGTCATAGCCATATATAATTTCTATAGAATTATAAACTTGCAACAATTAGCAGATCTCTATGTTCCTTCATACTTTAGCATATTCATCCTGGTAAGCAAGAGAACTAAAGTTAACACTAATCAGGTCTCGCCCAAATTGACACAACTAATAAGAGGGGATTTGGGGCCCAGACCAGCTTTTCTGACCCAGATAACTTCTCATTACAACGCCAGTTAGTCCCTTCATTGCAACCAGATCAGAGGATGCAAACTGGAGCATAATTACCATATCTGGCTTACTGACTGTTTATTCCACACCATGGATTTAAAAATATATTTTTTTTAAAAATATTCAAAACGGGAAGATTTCTCATACAAATCCTCATTTCTAGCTGTTTTGAAAGAGCAAAGCTTTTGGAAGGCTGGGCTCACAGTCCCCAGAGAATACAGAAGTGGTGGCTCTGGTATGGAACACACTTTGTGCACTCATCTATTTCCTGCTTTTCCAAGCTGTCTCCTACTCTGCCATTTTCAAACACTGGAGTGTTTTGTTCCTGATTTTACCTACGAACTACAATCAGACCTCTTTGCTATGAAACTGGAGGAAGGATTTTCCTCATTTATGCTCAAAAGCTTATTCCATTAGTTGAAGCCACTGCTTACAACTATATTTCACTGGATTCTTGTAATCAGGTATTATTGATAGTTACCTTATTTTAATCTATATACATGTTTTTAAATTTCATGGGCCTGAATTTCCCTTTGCTTAAATATACATTTGACTATTTTTAAAGCTAAGAAATTTACAAATACAAGTGGTACAAATCAAGGAAATTATCTCAAATAATGATTTTACATTTACCATGGACACATCTTTCAGAGACTTCCTGGATTGATAGGTACGACATTTGACAAAATAATAATAGAGAAAAAACCTTCAATTTAACTAAATAAACTGGATTAAAAGAACACTGACCACTAAAGGTAAAGCTATGCAATCTACTCATTGTGGTTATATCAGGGAATATTGCAAATAACTTGAGATATCATCATGTTTTGAAGAACGCTTAAAAAATGTGGACCTGGAATTCTGGGGTTGTGGTAATAGCAGCCACCTAAATCCTAAACACTTCACACATTCAGCAAAATATATACAGCCAACAAAAACAAACAAATAAACAAACCCCATACTAATCCTAGATCATCCACATAACTGGAAATTGGAGAATAATAAAAATGTTAAGTTACCTATGAACAGAAAATTAAACACAAATTTCTAATAGAGCTATTTTTTTAAGTTCCCGGTATATGTAATACAGAGGCCTAAGGCTTCCAGAAAAACTGTGAGAAAGAGGAAAAGAAAGTTCCTACGACACAAAACTTACTCTCAGAAAGTTCACTACAAGTATGAAAATATTGAAAAAACTATCCAGGCATATTAGCACATGTACACAGGAAAGAGACTTAAAACTGGAATTTAAGATGACAACATTTTTTCTGGGGGAGGAGTAAGGCATTTAAAAATCATGGAGATATGTGAAAAAGGCACAGCCCCCAGCTCCAAGAAGCTCTCACCAGTCAAATCTGGGACAATTGGAATATCAAAATAAATAATTATAATAAAGAACCAAATTCTTTAGAAAAAATAAGATATAAATAAAGAAGTGAAGAATGTAAGGAAGAAGGGAAAACCCTTCATTGCATAGAATGCCAATTAAAACATATGTATATGTATTGATGGAGTTAGAAAATTACCATTAGGCAAATGTTATAATTAATTGACTTAATCAAGAAAACACCTGTTGATCAGCAATGTAACTGAAAGTGTGATGACAAACAAGATATTTCCATAGCCTTAAAGCATCTTTCCACAAATCACTTACTAATTAAACGGGGAAAATAGAAAATTTCAGAAAGTGCAGAAACTTAGCAGAGACCACCTTAACTAAATGATCAATGATAATAACAGGCCAAATACAAGAGATGTGCCTCCAAGTATAATGCACTTGAGAAGGACATAACTTCTGTGGGATATCTGCCAGAAATGCATAAACTGAATCAATCATTAAGAAATATCAGGAAAACTCAAATGGAGAAGAGTCTGAATATTTTCTGGCCCGAACGCATATTGAGGAAAGTCTGAAAATATCTAGCCTGACCTCTTCCAATTCAAAGTCGTTTAAGACTGAGAAAATGTTCAGATTACGGGAAGTTTAAAAGACATGACAACCAAATGCATGTGTGATCCTAGCTGCACTGTGAGTTACATAAAACTATTTTGTTAATAATGGATTTCTTAATATCCATAATTTCACTGTACTGTAGTTATAGAGGACATCCTTATTCTTAGGAAATACACACAAAAGCATTTCAAGTAAAGAAACATGATGTCTGTGACTTATTCTAAATGATGCAGGGGAAAATTGTATATATGTACCTATATACATCTGCATTAATATGCATATAGTTATGTAATTATATATATAGACATAAGCATACGGAGACAGAGAGTAAAAGAGGAAGAGAGTGAACAGAAATAGTAAAGCAAAAGGGGAAAAATGTAAACTAATGAATCTGGACAGAGTGTATTGAGGGTTAAATAAAATAAGTGCAAATTTTCTGTATGTTTGAAACTATGTTAAAATTTAAAATTAGAGAATAAAGATAGAAATAAATAAATGTAGGCAGAAATAAATAAATGTTTTACTTTCATTGAGATATTTTGTGATCACAGGAAAATAGACCAATGAAATGTATTTAAGTCAAGAAAAAAATTTAAAATAAGAATTATTAACTGATGTTTTTTCACAACTAGGATAACATGAAATCCAGAATGGTGTGTGTGTGTGTGTGTATAAATATAAATATATATATAAATCCTGTATTTTATATATTATATATTTATATATAATGCATACATTTATATATCAAGTATGCATATATTTAAATTAAAGACATATATTTATTTTAACTGATATATGCATATATATCAATTAAATATATAAAATACAGAATGAAAATAAATGTGGAATCTAGTTTTGAGTTTTTAAATAAACCACACAGACAATATTATATTCAGCAAATTTAGCAATGTAGAGTTAAATAATAAAATAATGTTCACAAAATAGTCAGCAATTAAAAAAAAAGAAAAAAGATTATTAGTCTTTAAAGGCTGTCAATATAAGTGGATTTTCCTTATAGAATTGTTTTTTTAAAATTAAAATTACCATGTTCTATTTTTAAAAATTCAGAAAAACATCATAAAAATATAAAAATCACCTTTAATTCCTAAAACAATGTATCTGTTGTATAACTACTGTGTAACTATTCCATGTTTGTTTTCAAACTATTATTTAAAGTTATGCCATGTAAACTTCTATTTATAATTGTATCCCTTTTTTTTACTTAATTCTGAATTTCTTTTTGTGACAATATCATGTTTATCATTACAATGCAAGATCATTTCACTGATTAATGTCCCATAAATGCTATCATTTCATATATGTTATCATCTATAACTTTTTCATATATAAGTTATCAAATATCTATTACCAAAAAAACTAAAAACACTGCAAATTCTTTTTGTGCATATCTTCATGCCATAGCATGATTGTTTCCTTAGAATAAAATATCCAGAAGCAGAATTGCTGGATTAAATAGCATGAGATTATTAAGACTTTTTAAACTATATTTTATTAAGCATATACACACAATTTCATATTTCAAAAATCCAACAATCAGGTTATGTTTTACAATCACTGTAGCTGGTGGTGGTCATGACAGTTTTGTGCCTGTCTGTGCCCAGATTTGGCCCTGGCTCTTTATATTGCCATGTCTTGAACTGAGTTTTATGCATTCTTCGTATTATACATATTGAGTTTAATTCCCTTTTGAAATGTCTTCAAAAACGTTACCCCAAATTTTGACATTGAAAAAAAAATTGTTTATATGGACAGGCATAGAAACAGAGCAGCTTTAGTAATTATTTATTTTTGGAGGAATTAACACAATTCCTTATTTTCTTACAAAACAGCAGCCGATTACTTTGCAGGACCTAAAGAATGAAAATACCCACAAATAGATGAAGATATGTTACAGTCTTATAACTGAAAACATACAAGAGGATTGATTATTACATGACAAGTGATGCAAGTGAAGGCAAGAAACACTACAGATCCCCTTGCATGATCCAAGCAGCTATACCAGGTCTCAGTTCTAATTCATAGCAACAAGGTGGCAGAATGCCTGGATGTTACCCATTTTTGCACTACATATACCATTTACATTTTATTACACCAGATACTACTTTTTTTTAAGTGCCATTTTAATTAATTGTTCTCATTGATCTTCAGCTTATTTCAGCCACTTTTCTTTCTTCTTTTATTCACTTTGAATTCTTGCAAATTCCCACAGAGTTAGCAACTTTTCTAATTTGTAGATTTTATATTTTGTATTCTTAAATTCTGGAGATTAATGTAAGTATCATTCAGTATAATCACCCAATAAGACCCAATATTTGTTCTGCTATGGCAGGTTACTGGTTCAATGACAAAAAACAAGCCATGTGTCCTTTTACCCAAGACTATACTTTCTTTACTGGTCGATAAGAATATTGTGTGAGACAAAAACTAAACCTTACTGAAGATACATGAAATCCTTTGCTTTCCCTCATATTAAAGTCCTGTCATTGTGTCAGAGAATAAAATTAGATTAACTCAGAGTGATTTACTTCTCTCAAAGTCATGTTGGTTGTCCCCCCTATTTGTTCTGCTCTTTGAGGTGTATGAGAATCAATCACCTTTTTGATTTATTCTTCTATTTTCCTAGATATCAAAGTAAAATGATTAACATATAACTTCTAAAATCATCACTGGCATGCCCCCCCATTTCCATTTGGACTTCAAGAACTCTAGGCTAAGTCCCTTGCACAATTTCTATTGTAAATATGACTTGATAATAATCTTATGATAATTTCAATCTAAAAGATATGACGAATCAGAATCTCCTGAATATTATATACTTTAAACATAGCCCTTCTGAAGTCCATAGGCCAACTTGTATCAATATATAATTCCATACTTGGTCTACTCCATGATTAAATGCTTAGGCAATGCTTTGACCAAGATCCTGGACATGGTTCCCGATGACTTCTGACAGTGTATGTACTTGGTAGACAGTGTCTACATTTTAGCGTTGCCTAACTGAAAACTCTTCTATCCATCCCTCTCCTCCATTCATCCAGTTGGGGAGAAGTTGAGACCTATTTCCTAACTCAAGTAATTTATCAGTCAATTCTTTGTCCCCATTTTCTTTCACTGAATGTTTAAAGATGGCAAAGTAACTCTTCCAAACATCTACCAGCCGAATGGTGAATGCTTTCTCCTTTATCACCTGTTCCTCTCTACCTGAAGATATATAAAAAATCATTGGTTCCTTCAGCTTCTGCGATGAAGTTTTGCTTAACTGGCTCCACCCCACTCTCAGCAAACATACACTAAAACATGGTATATTTTACATCCTTCACTATATCGTTTCTAGTCTCTGAAGAAATTTTACCTTTTCCTGTACATATCCCTATATTTTGACCTCTTCCATTTCCATGAAGTTATTCTAAGAACTAATTAGAGATACAGGCAAAAATTCATTTTCAGAGAAGTTCATCAGTGTCATTTACAATATGTATAATTGTGAATCCTTAAAAGAAAACAGAGTCTCTAATAACTATGGACCAACTAAATAAGTTGTTATTTGTGTAACCGCTATAATGCCAGGCAGTCAGAAAATTCATGTCTCAAACAGTATTTATCTCTATGCGGAAATCTTCAGACTATATTTTTAAAACAATATACTTTCTAAAATAATATGATGAATAAAGTAGCAATTATGCAAATAATTATAAATGTATACACATATATGTATAAAAGTCAGAAAGATTGATGCACCATACAACAAAATGTTAATTATTATCTGTGAATGATGTAATAATATAGGCAATATTAACTTTTCATTTGATACTTTTCTTAATTTTGCAAATATTCTAAAAATATATATCATGTTATAACCGAAAAAGAAAGAACACTAGTTTAAAAAAAAATAAGGAGGTAACAGAAGCCACAAAGTGCATAGGTAAGAACCAAATATACAGCTGTAAATCAGGTAGAATTGTAGTATTAAAATAACTAAAGACTAATATGCACTAAATTGGGGGATAATTTGACAATAAGAAATAGTCAAAATGTTAGTAAAATGTGATTTTTTGATATGATGTGGCTAACCCTGCCAGTTGCTTCACCAATATCTATTCTCTCCTCCTTAGTTGCTATGTTCTTTGTCCTTTCCTGCCCAAAATGTGGATATAATGATTGAAACTCTAGAAGCTATTTTGAGTGCATGAATCTTAGAATGGCTATAAGGATCCAAGATCCCTGATGACATTATAGGGCCATCTTATCAGACTTGGCTACCAACATCAACACTTCATATTTTGTGAGGGAAAAATAAGGCAGTAATTTCTTTAGGTCACTCTGGGTATACAATGAACACAATTTCTATGTGATGCATATTATCTAAGAATCTGAATAAAGAAAATGTTTCTCTGTGATGGATTTAATGATTACTTGACCAGCATATATATTACCAAATAGTAGGGTTCATATGTCAAATCAAGTTAAACTGTGTGAGAGGAGAGAGATACAAATAATTAATATTTACAAAATTAGGATACATTGAAAATGACCCAAAAGAGAAATTTGTATTTCATAAAAGGAAATATTTAGTATTCTTATTATATTTAATTGTATAAATGATTATTTTTAAAATTATATTCCAAGTAATGAAATAGCTTTAACAGTAGAAGAGATTGTATTATACGTTAAAAATGAATTTCCAGAAACTGAAGATTTTTTAAATAATAGGTATTTAAAAACAAAACCTACATTTAGACCTGGGGACTTTCAAATCACAAGGTCCAATTAGACATGTGCTATGAATGTGTGATGAACTTTAGATAGAGAATGTGAGTTAGTTTTATATTATGTTTCATCATCAAAATCTGTGCTTTGTTCATATGGTATGCCATTGTTTAAACTTATTACATTTGTATTTACTGCTTCAGAGAATAACATAAAATTGATTGAAAACACATCCTTTATTCCACTATACCATCCAATATATGGTGTGGTAGGTTGTACATTCCAAAGATGGCCACACCATCTCCCATTCCACAAGCTCTTCTGCATTGTGACCTTGACATTCACCCGTCAAGAGATAAATCCATTTCTTTATTTTCTGGAATCTGAGCAGGCCCTGGGATTCATCCGACCAAGAGAATATGTGCAAGCAATACTGTACCAGTTCCAGGAATAGCTGTTAACTGGCCTAGCATCTTCTTGGAGTCCTCAGCTGCCATGTAAAAAGTGCAGGCTACTCTGCTGAAGAAAGAGGCCAGGTGGAGGAGCACTGAGGCATCAGACATGTGAGTGAAGAAACCATACTGGACATCCAGTTCATCCAGCCTTTAGATCACTCCAGCCCCGGTCACCAGCTGATGACAACTGCATGTAGTTACCAAGTGAGGATATCCAAGCTGATCCCTGTGAACCCACAGAGCTATGAGAGATTATAATAATTGCTGTTTTAAGTCACTAAGTTTCAGAACAATATCTTGCATAGCAAGAAGATAACCAGAAAAATGTAAGAATTCTAGAGTCTAAAATCTAGAAGTATGATACAACAACCTGACATCTTCTATTTATTTATACATCTGAAATCACACACACACACACACACACACACACACACACACACACACACACACAGAGCAGAATGTGAATTGTTTGTATTGCAATCTCTATTTTTGTCTCTATATTTACCTCGATCGCTGCAAGTTATCTCATTTCCAACTAAAATTACTTCCAATGGTTTTCTGGCTAGTGCTGATATGTGTACTAACACAGATGTTACATATATATATATATACACACACACATATATATGTATATACATATACACATATAACATATGCATATGCCATGCACACATACATAAACACACACGCACACTCACACACACACGCACACATACATAAACACACACGCACACTCACACACACACACACACACACACACACACACACAGTGCATTTGGGGGTCATTCACCCCATAATATAGAACACATAGCAGAAACCTGAATGCTGTTCCTATGTGAAAAACTGTCAAGGTAAAACGCAATTTAAATTTTTTTTTCTGTGTTCCCCAAAAGCAGAACTAAGATCAATAAGACCAATGAGAAAAGTTACAAGGAATCAAATTTAAGCTCAGCATGAGATAAAGCTTTCTTACTGTGAGGAATGCCAAAATAGAATGGGCTGCCCAAAGAAAGGGCCAAAGGAACAATTCAGGAAGTTGAATGTCCATTCTCCAGAAATGTTGAAACAGACTGGTTAATAGCTAAAATTAAATGATTTTTATGGACTCTGTTGAACACACAATTTTGATGAATCTGTGGTGATTATCTTTGGAATAGATTACACTAATATTCTTATAGCCCTACCGTATTCCAGAAAAAGATACCAGGAGTATCACAAAGATCCATTCAAAAGAACATCATCAAATTCATAGCCCTTTATCCTACTGAACTGATGTTTAATACTTTTTCAAGACAATTATTGCATGACTAGCTATATTGTGGGCTTTAATAGGCCTCAGGGGAACAATGAAAAAGGTGATGCCTCCATTGTGAAAAAGCTTACGATTTGGAACGGGAGACAGGTGAGAACACAATTAACCATGGTGATAACATAGGGTAAGTTAGCAACAGCCATAGGAACGAAGTGCCAGAGAAACAGGAAAAAAACAAGAAAAAAAAACAGTGTAATTCTGTCTTGGAGATTTGGGGAAATCCTTTAAAAAGAGCTACCATTTGAGCTGACTCTTGATGGTAATCCAAGGCTGAAAAGCAGTGTGAGCAAAGAAACAGAATCACAGACATATATGAAAACATATGAGATGGGAGCAAAAGATGAGCTATGAGGCTGCAGAGGTCATGTGGGATATCTTTCTAGAAAGGGTCTTGAAAGATATGCTAAAGAATCTGAAATTTAAACTGGAGAGCTTCCAAAGGTTTTTACACCCAAGAGTCACATGCTCTGAACTACATTTACAGAGGTCCCCCTATTGGCAATGTGGAGTATGTAATGGACTACACTGTTTTGGGTTGTTTTTAGAGAAACATGTCAGTGTTGGGTTTGGACTAGGCACAATGACTGAGGACAGGTGGGGTGACAGGATCTTTTCTCAAGTTCCTTTTCAATCTTTATCTCTGTGACTCATGTCCCTGCAAAGGAAAGGAGTTCCAGACAAATTCTTATACATGACAGAGGCGGCAGGACTCTTGAGCCATTCCGATGAAAACCAAGAAGACACTGCCATTTCAACTATCCAGTGAGTTTGACGAGAGGTATATAAAGTGCACAATCTTCGAATAGCTGACAATGGAATTTGAGAGGAAGAAAGTCACAAGGAAGACATTAATATAGCACAGGGGGAAGACATATTCAACTATCCTACTGGGAACGTTAGATCCTTTTTGGCCGGCATCGTTTTCCAAAGGAGCATCTACTGCTTTGGAAGGTGCAGGGGACCTATCTGGACATGTGCAATCTAATGAAACGCATATAGTAAGGGCTTAATTGTGTAGGGCATTTTGCTAGGTACAGCACAAAAAGAGCTGTGTTAGATTGCCTTCTTGGATTTCATAATCTACAAAAGACAGATACATGTAGATATACATCTACAATTTAGGTAGATGAAAGCATTCATTAAACTATAGGGACAAAACTATACATACCTTACACCAAATGCTTCGTGGGCACCAATAAATGGGACAACTCCCTGCTTAGTTCCATTTCAAGGGGAAACATGACTAAGGCTCCGAGAATAAATGCCAGTGACTAGATCTGACTCCTGAGACTTGCTAGAAGAAAAAAGGAAATCTCTGCCCTGCTCAGCTTTAACAGCCCTGGAAGCGCAAGGTCAGTGAAGCAGTCCAAGGCACAACATGCCACGGGACCGCAGGTACTTGAAGGGAGGAAGAACAGCCCAACCACGACACCACATCCATCTGGGGATATAAGCTCCTTTCTTTGCCTTCCTTCCGTTCTGGTGGTGGTGGTGTTGATGTTAGGCCACTCCAATAAGCACATTTTTGGCCTTGCAGAGGGAGCTCTGTATACGGGTGTCAGCAAAAAGGGAAAAGTTCATGACATTTCTAATAAACAGAAGTTGAGAACATGGATTGAGAAAGTGATGTGTGAAAAAGTTTGAAATTGAGCTGCACTGTGAATTTTATCCCTGAGACTGATACATGGTGTGTGACATCAGAATTCTTAAGTCCTCTGAACGATTTGCATGGCAAATAGCCAAGCATATCATCAGATCAGAATTCTAGATACTAAAGCCCCTCACTGTCCTTGAAGCCCCCGCCCAGTGGTGAATGAACAAATGAGGAACACATTTTCCCAAGACACACAGTCATGAATAACATAGTATGAACACATTTGTTGAAAAACAAGGAGCAGAAGAGTAAAAATTCTACAAGATAACAATATGTAGTAATGTGCTCATGATTCATAAATCTGTAATATTGTTCATACAGAAAGATGTTGTTTATATTCGTTTATGGTATATGAAGCCCTTTGTTGATAGCACAGCTTGGCCTTATGGAAATATGTAGCTCTATTTTGCAGATGTTTTTCATCTCTGAATGACAAAATAATCCTCAGAAGCAGGAATAAGAAAGTCAATTTTTAATAGTATGAGAATTCAGTAAGGCAGAGACTTGACAGATAGCAAGCAGAACTGCAAGACACACAGGAAAGAGGATTTTGCCTAGTGGATCTCCAGGGTTTTACAATTGCAAAAGCGCTCAGTAACTGCAGGAGGTGAACATGAACCCACTGCTGAAAACCCATTTGTTAGTGCCCCTTAATGAAATTTTGGAGGTGCCTGATCTTGTATTTACATAGTGCCTTAAACTAAGTAGATCCCCAAACCACTGGCCAGATTTATTAATTAAGTATGCTGGCTGCTTAAGCAGGAATCATTTCATGTACCAACGAAGTGCACTTCTGTATTAAAATGTGGCAACATTTTATTGACCCACAATTTTATATAGCAAGTTATTATGAGATGTAGCCCTTTGGCCAATTAAAAGTACATCAGTATTTAGAGAATTATAATGAAATACAGATGCATATAATACAACTTGATTAAAATCACAGAAAAATTCCCATTGCAAGTACTAAATACATAAATGATTTTACAAAATAGATGAACATAAAATACCATTAGTTAAAAAAATGACTAAACATGGGAGTTTGAGGGTGTGTTACTATACGGAGGAGTAATAAGGGTGTATGAAAGGTTTAAAGGTTGGCTAAAAACTCAACACTACTGAGTTAAACCTGACAAAATGCTATACTAAAAATAAGGTTTTAGATAGAAAACTTAAAAAAAAAAGTTGGACCAAAACGTATTTTGGTCCAACAAAAATTCAAAACAAACTCTATAGTTAATAAAACAACTGAAAGGAATAAATCTGAATTATCATATGACATTGGTAACATCTTTAGCTTGAGGGTGCCCAGGCACAAGATCATGGAGGTCTACATTGAAAAGTACCCATGAAACCCATACAAATGAAAAATCAACTTTCAGTAGTAGAAGCCCTCTGGGAAACACACACACACACACACACACACACACACACACACACACACACACGAGTGTGGGCGTGCGCACGCGCGTGCTTATAATAGACCTCAGCCCTGCCCTATGACAGAAAACACTATACACCTGATTTAGTGTTAATTTAAAATATATTGCTAAATCAATCATATTGCTAAATTTTTCTATATCTTGGTTTTATATTTGTAATGATGGTGCATAATTTTTGTGAGTTACAAACTTCCAAAGCTTTTGTTAAATAAAATGAAAACTGTTCACAACGTAAGCTTACATGTTTAATTATCAGTGGACTATCACACTATAAAGTAATTACAGGTGGTGCAATATTTTGGCAGATAGATGCAACAACACAAGAAAATCAATCGTCTGGCTGTGACTTCGTGTAACCTTGGTTGGAAATGGTTAACCTCATACATGGTTCACAGACACAGCGAGAGTTATTGCTTGAATTTAAATATTTCTCATGTAGAAATTCAACCTTGTAAAGAATTTCTTATAACACAGTTTTCTTTTTAATCACTTTTAAAATATATTCAAGTGGCACACAATTTCAGGATGAGAGTCAACATGAATACTTAGCAAATGAAAGCTGAGGACCCAACATTATTTTAGGCACCACTAGAAAATTGTTTAAATCACAATAGAAAAGACATAGTAAAGGGTTATTTAAAGAACTTCATTACTTGTAATACAAAAAGAATTTTTAAACACAGATAAAACATACATTATTTAATAACCTGTACAACCACTTCTTATGTAATAAACTCTCACAAAACATGACATTAAATTAGTCCATCATTTTTTTAAAAAAATGATTATTCTACTGAACACGTTTTTGGAGTTGAAGGCGTTGTAGGTTATATTAAACAATTAGTCTTGGTACAGTTCAGCAGTCTGGAAATGATTCAGAAATACATCAAAAACAGCATGACGCACCATTAGAATCCCATGAGCAGTTTACTAATTTATGTATAATTATCATTTGTACAAATTATTGTGAAGAAACTGATAAACAATCAATGGTCAAAACAATATACTTTCCTCATATAATAAGAAAATAAAATTGGAATTCAAATATTTCTAAATGAGAAATCAATTATGATTTATTTCAAATTATTTTTCTAAATAAAAAAATAGAAATCTCCAATTAAACATTTATAAAAGTTATTAAGAAGAATGAGACATCACATACTGAAAATAAAGTCTGTGTCTCTGAACAAAAAACAATGTTTCATATTTTTCATTCAGGGACTAAGGCTGAGATTGGCAATATGTTTTTAAATGTTTTATATATTTCATATTCACATACAAGAAAAAGCACTCATTTTTCAATTTCCTAAGGATTGGCCAAGAAAAAAATAACATGATCCATGCTGATCAAAAAACTGAGGGGAAAATGGAAGATGACTACTCAACTCAACCAAGAACACTTAACAAAAATCAGCAGTGACATTGGAATTTTCCAAATAATGTTAAAGGTTTTTCTAGCTTTTTCCAAGCTAGATCACTTCCTGCAAAGTGGCATTTCAGTGTTAAGCACTGTATACAATTTGCACAATAGTATGATAACGTACTTATCATGATATACCTTTGCCTTCATACATTTACCTTTTCTTCTCTCTTAAATAAGATTTCTAAATATTTCACTAATACGGTTTTACTGTGTTCCTATTTTCCTTGGCTTCAATCCTACCTTTGACTCCTAGTATTTATTTATTGTCTCCTGGGATCTGATTTTGCAGTTATGCCTTACATTAACTCGTCTGAGAATGTTATTTCAGAAATTGGTTAAGCAGGCCAGATTTACGAGGCACACGTCAAACTAAATGCCAGTAGAGGACCCTGGAAGAGCAGATGCGTTAAGAATAGTTAACATATGTAAAGTCCTTCCTAAGTGCCAAGCACAATAATCAGTACACTTCATGCACTGTCACCTCTACCCTCATGATAACCCATTGAGTAGTTACAATTATTAGGTGGATAAAAATAAGCATCTAGCTTTTAGTATTGTAAGAATTTAATGAGGTAATTATTACGTAAAGCACTTAAGAGACTCTCATGCCCAATTACAGACTTGGGTTGTATTAGTGTTACGTATTATTATTATTACTACTCCCATTATAAAGATGAGGTAACTAAATTCCATAGAGGCTATGTAACTGTGCTTTGTGATTCTGCTAGTAACTGAATGAGTCAGAATTTCTGAAGTGCATTTATGTAGGCACCAGTCTTAAATTTGTGTCTTTAACAGAACCATGTTTCATTGCCTCCTTCAATCTTGAGTCCTGGCATTTTTCTTATCTTAGAATCAAGAGTTAGTTCATACAATAAAGGTTCTAATTAATTGCCAAGAACTTCACCTTAAAAGGAAATATAATGGACCCCTATTCATTAAACCAGGTAAGCTAACAGGACAAAACAGCTCTCACTGAACCAGAGTCACTTTCCAAAAACAGATCACTCAAAAAATGGTAAAATAGGTGACCCAAGAGATGGTAATTGCAACCTTTCAGTAGAAAGGAGATAGTTACAGCTTTAAAAACATCTTATTGCTATTTTTTCTCATTTCAGAATTCCCTATCATTCAATATCATAAAAATACTATATTTTAACATATCAATTAAAGTAATTTTCATTCCCAATCTTCCACAACAGCTGTGTGTTATATACAGCCCAAGCTATGGTGGAAAACTGGGAAACTACCCCACTTCTCTCTCTATCTCTCCCTCTCTCCTCTTCTCTCCCTCTCTCCTACAATTTTCTTTTGGTTTGCTGAATTGTTAGAAGATGCTAAAGCATACACACACACACACACACACAAAATTCTTCCAACAACAAGCAGGTGAGAAATTTCTTGTGGGACCCCATCTGTATTCATTTGGAGTAACTAGCATCTTTAAAGCAACTAGTTCTGATTAGCTATAAAATTAAAGTGTTAGCCTGAACAGTAAGAAGCAGTAACTTCAAGAGCAGCTGCCAATCTAAGACAGCTATATCCACACATCTGTCTAATATTGAAATGGCCTTCCTTCATCTTTCAATTCTTCTGTGTATCTACGGACACATAAGGTAATCACAGTAACTTGTGTAATTTAATAACACAGAAGCCTATAAAATTTGCCATCTCTATCTGGAAACCACTAAAAAAATGTTGTTTAAAATTATTGTTTAGCATTTACATTTATTGTTTAATATGTTAAGGAAAACAGAGATGGAATGAAGATTGGATCTTTTAAAGAATCATCTGGTAATGCTTTGCAAAGAAAGAAACAAAATAAGGAAGTACGGAAGGAATGAAGGAAGGGAGGGAGGGAGGGAGGGAGGGAGGGAGGAAGGAAAGATGGAAGGAAGGAAAGTAGAGACAGAGAAAGAGAGAGAGAGAGAGACAGAGAGAGAGAGAGAGAGAACAAGGCCTTAAATAATGAAAAAAATTCTATCAAAACAACCCTATTTGGGAAGTGATTAGTACAGATTAATAAGACTAAAGATTCCTGATTCTGATTTAAGTGGTTAATTGAGTTAGACAAAAGGTAAAGAGATAAACTTAAAGAACAAAGACCATTGATAAAAAGGCAATTAACAAAGTCTAATAAAGAGATTATACAAGTAAAATACCATAGGATTTCACTTACATGTAGAATCTAAAAATAAAAACTGAAAAAAAAAAATGAACAAACAAAACAGAAACAAACTCATAGACACAGAAAACAAACTGATGGCTGCCAGATGGGATGGCAGTGGGGAGAAGGGCCGAAAAGGGAATTTTAAGAATTACAAACTTCCACTTATGAAATATTCATGGGGATTTAGTGTACAGCATAGGGAATATAATCAATAATATTGCAATAACTATTTATGGTGTCAGATGGTTACCAGACTTATGGTGATCACTTCATAATGTATATAAATGTGTAATCACTATGTTGTATACCTGAAACTAACACAATATTGCATGTCAGTTATAATTTAAAAATAAAAATAAAAAAACCTGAATCAGTCTTGAGACCTATTATACTTAAAAAAGTTACAGGTCATTTCATCCTCAAAGAAAATAAGAGGCATATCTCTGTAATATAAACACTGGAATATAGAGTGATACCAGGTCGTTTTTATACCAGTAGCTTCATTTTAAAGACGAGAAAACTAAGATCCAGAGAACTTAAATGACATACTACAGAATTAATTAATGGCTTTGCCAGGACTAGAATCCAAATCTTTCCTCTTAGCCCCATGATCTTTAAAATACTGTGTGGGATGACTGCTACTATGTTTATGGGCAAAAGTTCCAAGTATTTGTTTCTTTATATGGTACAGTCCCCTCCCCCAACACCAGCCAGTTCTTCACAGAGGGCACCACCTTTAATTGTTGATTAGCTCTGCAATAGAAGTTTTAATTCAAATGTCTTTATGGACAAGGGTGATTCAACAGAGAGTAGTTGGAATCTGTGGAAATCTGGAGAGTGCAACCCACTAAAATCAACTATTTTTTTAAAAATTGAATTACAGCATACTTTGACCAAACGGATCCCAAGCATTTTAGACATTATCTAAGTTCCTTAACTCACCACACTCCCCACTTCTGTACTCTTCCTCTTAATATAGTCATTGTTACTCCTCTTAGTTATCTTTGTACCTTTAAGGAACATATGATAACTGCTATTTCTTGTGTAAACTATAGACACTATCTCATGACCCCATTTTGTAAAATGCTAATCTTCTCATTCCTATCTTTTCCTGCTTTTTCTAATCCGCAAACCTAACTCTCAACCTTTACTATCTGTAATGTTTACTGTGACATTGTCATAGTTGAAAATATTTGTATTCTATTCCATAGTCATGATGATCTTCCACATTTTATCTAAAGACTGATACTATTATAAAAGTTGAAAATCAGTAAATACTATTTATATTTAACTAATATAAAAATATTGTTCATTTCAGGGCCAACTAAAGTCCTCTGATCACTTTCCTTCTTGCATATGCTTTTGTGTTTCTTGGAATTTTTACATTTTTTGCAATATGTTTGTCTTTTGAAATATTTCGTAAACTTAAATGCATAATGTCTTATTTTGGTCCAAGAGCCTCCCGCCAGGCAAAATCCTCCATTTTTTCACACTAATCCTACACCAGATTGAAGCAATGTGAATTGTCTTCTAGGACTACTTTGTCGATATCATGCCATGTCTTTTTCATTCTCTTAATTATACTTTGTTGGGGTTCGAACTCAAGTAAATTTGTAAGAAAGGTTACATTTGAGGAAAATATCTATAGTCCTTATAGGTCTGAAAAATGTCTTCATTCGACCCTTGCACTTAACTGACATTTTGTGCATCTATGGAATTTTGAGTTGCAAATCATCTTCCTTCAGAAATTTGAGAAGTAGTCTATTAATTCTTTAATATTAGTCCTAACTATATTTTTGTTGTTGTTTTCTTAAAGAGCTCTGATTAGCAGGAAGTCACACTTCAGGGAGATTCACAGTGACTCATCTTTTTGTTTGTTTGCACTGTTGAGAGATTTTCTCTACTTGAAATTGCAAAGTTTCCCTTAAACTACTGATTTGAAAACCTTTAATTTTCAAATTAAAGATTCCAGTTTATGTATTGTGTCTTTTCCATATTACATTCTTGTGTTATGCAGGCAACATTCTCTTGAATCTAATGTTTTTTTGTCTCTTATGATTTTTTAATGATCTGTTCACTGCAAGGTCATTTCATTATTATTGGTTTTCTTTGATCTCAGTCTCTGTTTTTCATGTTGTAGACTTTTGTTAATTTGTTTTCCTTAAATTATTTCCTAACTGTCTGGTGACCCTTGGATACTGTTCTATATTTAAGAATGAAGGACTAGAAAATGCGGAGCCCTCTGGACTTGAGTGGATCTTGTTGATTAGAAGACATTGGTTCAGGGTAAGCAAAAGCTGATCATTAGGCTTAAAGATCCTAAGTGCTACAATAAAAGGGACTTTATTCCATGGTTCTAAGATGCATCCCTAGTTGTCCTATTGTTCCTTAGCAGTCCACAATTTCATTAGTGTGTGTTACGGGGGATGGCACGAAGGATAATGAGAACAACTTGATATTGGGATGTTTGCATAGAACTAGTGACTAGAAGCCTTGCTATTCCCTGTATACATGTTGATGCAATCATTTCTTTCAGCCCCAGTGTCTCACTTCTATGTTTCTTGGAATTATTGAGCTTCAAGCCTTTGGGGCTTGTCAATGGCAAAATGTCTTCCTCCTCAACTTCAGGACACGTTCCCATATCTTAAGCAGTTTCCTCAGCCTGGCTTCAGTCCATACTCTTTGTAACAACTTGATATATTTTTAAACCTTTAACTTAATGCTTAAATTAATAAGGTTTCAGGAGGGAGTTTAGATAAAGATATGTCTCAATACTTCCTCTTAAATTGGATACGCGTCTGTTTAAAAGCAATTCTACCAACATAGAGAGAAGCTAAGCTTAAAACATCTAAAATGAAGAAAACCCAAGAACAAACAATTAGCACCGAGTCGCATATCTCCACGATGTCATGATAGCAATAATGCTGTTCAGAAAGATTCAAACAAGGCTTTCTATTGAAATAAATGCAAAACTGCACATCTGCACATATCTTAAGATACACAGGGTAAAAGTAGTACTACTGATTTCATGCTTCTGAAATTCCTTATACTCTGTCCTTTTTGTGGGGAATGAGACACCTCATTAACATTCTCAAAAACATTATTGAAGCTCAAAATTATTTAATGAGATAGTTGCAAATATATTTGTGGAGGTTATTTTTCCTTACAAAAGGAACGGAAATGATGCATACATGTTATCTCACTTGAATTAGAATTTTATATAAATAATAAGAACTTGTGCATTGTAGAAACAAAATGGGCCTATTGTTGTCTGCTACAGCAAATGAAGTGTCTCATAAATGGCAATTCAATGTGTTAATTCAGCTGCACCATCCAATTACCTACAATTCATCTCAACTTAGTGCACAACAATAAAACTCTTTAAAAATCTGTGACAAAATGTCTGCTGTAGGTTTACCAAATAGGAAAAATACTATCCCAAAGTCAGGGAGTGGGAGACACAGAAAATAAATTATAAAAATGGTTCACAATCTAGCCAGAGTACTACAATTAATTTTTGACATGAAGTCAATAATCCTGAGTTAATAATGAAACACATATTGGATGTTTAATAAGGAAAATCTGACCAAGGAATGTAAGCACTTCCTGGCAACTGAAATTGGCATCTCCTCAAATAACACAGCATTCGCTTGGAGCCATGGGCCAGCCAACTGCCAACTGACCACAGGGTCCAAGCACACAATTCTAAAAGTAGACAAAGGTAATGAGATGCGAATTTAGCAACCCCAGCCTCCTGTTAAATGACCCAGATGCAAGAGCTAGAACATCTGTCTCTTACCTATTCAGAGACTAAATGATGAAACAAACAGAAACCCTTTTTATTTATTTTTTTACAGAATCAAACCAACTAATAGATAGTCCAGCTTTGCTACATGAGGATTTATTAAGCCATAGAAGATAGATGATTTAAAGTAGACAGCACCATGAAAAAGGAAGAAAGGAAGGAGGAGGAAGGAAAGATAAGGGAGAAGAAAAAGTGTATCAGGAAATAGGAAATGATCAACAAAGTGTTTACTTATGAAGAAAATACAGAGGTGCACTGACAATCTATAGGATATGGGTAAAATCTGAATCATGATCAGAGACAGGCTAGCTTCTAATATTTTTTAAGACAAATGATATAACTGAGACTGAACTATCAAGAAAATCAAAGAAATATCAGACTTGAGGATTCAGAAAAAGGTGGCATTTGCTATGAGAATAGACTGTACTGTTTTGAAACTAGGCTAGTCAGTAGTCCCATAAGCCCTCCCTTGATGACAGAATCTGAAAACAGAACTGTTTTTAAGTGCACATTTTCATTTTTTTTTTAAAAACCAGACAGGTGGAGTGACTCATTACCGAGGGCATCTAGTTCAAATAATTTACATAATCTAATCAAATACCAGTCACTCTGAAATAATATTTATTTTTTTAAAAAGGCTACAGAAAAAGTCGTATTAAAACACTGTCTTATTACATTAAACAAAAATCTTAAGTAACAGAAAGATGATGAAAATATACCAAAGGCCAGAAGTAAGGATAAAATGTACCTTATCGAAGATCAATACATCTTTACAGATTACCAGTGATTACAAACTAGTATAGATATTCCATCATATAAAAGGTTGCAAAAAAACATACTTGAGAAAAAAATAGAAATTATAGAAATTTCAATAGGATTTCCCCAATCCTTTCATAAATATGAATATTTCCTAATATAAAGAATTTATCAACAGTGTTACAGAAAAATAAGGTATTTCTTATTAGGTTAGGTACATATGTAGATCTTAGTTATGAATTAAAGTTTATATATAGAAATCTTATTTAGTTATAGATTTAATTTTTTTCTCCCTGTCTACATTATTACATGTTAATTTTTTGTTATGTTTTTTGTTTGTTTGTTTTCTTTGGGGGGGGGGGTCTGCATGTAAGTAGAAACAACAGTCAATCTACTTGAAGAAAATCCCTCTGATTTTTCCATGTTTGTTGTTCCCTTCATAATTAACATTCTTTCTTAATCCGGTGCCGTGACTTCTAAAAGGTAAACATTTTTGTTTTCATCTCTAGAGGTCTGAGTTTGTTGCTCAGGTTTTCTTCATTCACTTTTAAAGGCAAAACTTCCTCAAAAAGGAAACAAGATATAGAAATCAGGGTTCCCGCTTCAATTCTGCTACCTGGAGCTTTGTGACCTAAAGCAGGTCATTTTATTAATCATTCTATCTAATTAGCATAGTCCTTGCCCTGCCACTTATCAGATTACTCTGGACAACTTACTTAACCTTTCTGTGTCTCAATGTCCTCATCTGTAAAGTGGAGGTACTAATAAAACCTACTTTCGGGAGTCCTTAGGGTTAAATGAATCAATTATCTGTAATAATGCACTTTAAATGGTGTCCTGAACATAGTAACCTCTACATTTGTTAAATAAATAAAAATGAATGAGTATATCTGAAAATTGATGTAGTGAAAGTGTATCAGATGCTTGGGAACGTTTATAAAGAGATTCTGTGGATCCATCCCAGGCAAATGAGAATCAGTAGGACCTCACGACCTATTATTAAAATAAACAAACAAACATAAACAAAAACCTCTGTAGGTAATTTCAATTGACAAACTGGTTTGTCAGCAATGACATGCCATAAGGTCTTAGGTCAATTTAGCTACACCTCACACAACCCACCAGCCTTCTTTTCCTCTTCAATGGCCACAAGAGTCACTATCCAAAACAACTTGGGATTAATAGCATCAGTCAGTTTACAAAAGCAGTTACAACTTTAGCTTTGAATTTTCTTTTACCTAAAGCAAAATTTCTTTGTCCTCACCAAGGCACAAAAAAGAAATAAGATAGGCGTAACTGATCTCTAAAGGTTGAGATCGCTGGTTAGGGGGAAGGACGGAGGAATAAGTTGAGACATGTGCCTTGTTTTTCACCCAGTACTCATTCCTTGTCCTAGGACACCGATGGGCATCATTTTAGTTACAGTGATTTGTGGATAACTACCACAAAGGAACAAGTCACTTCCAATCCCCTAAAATGTCAACAAATGCTAAAACAGTAAACTGAGGCTGGAGCAATTGTTATCATCTTTCCTAGGTCCAAATGTATTGTCCTGACTTGCAACCGGAAAGAGAATGGAAGAGCTTTATGGGCTATGTCTTCTTCAGTCTTGAATATAATGACCATGCTGGCCTCTGATATGTAGATGCATGGGGTCCATGGGGTAGGCAGTGTATTATAGTGGTTCAGACCAAGAAGGGTTCCCAAGCACAGTTTACAAAACGTGGTGAAATAAATTACCGAACTGTGATGAAACTTTCACCAGTCTTTGTTAAACGAGAAAAATAACTGCAGTGTAGAAAAATACATAAAAAGCTAAATTTATTTTATGGTAAGCACTGTATTTTGTTATTCAGTTCTGCCATCTTAGTTGGTGTTAAAATGTCCACACTTTTATAAAATGATGGTGATATAAGTAGACTTTGTAAATCATTCTCACGGTGCAAAAGAAAATGTTCACGTGGAAGTTGACACCCATTTTTCAAAGAAATTTATTAGTCAGTAAAAATGTCAGGCTGAGAACTATTAGAGTATTGGCTTCAGAGACATAAAGAGCTGATGTGATCCTCTGCCCTCCTACCTATTAGCAGCTTAATTTTGAGCAAGTGAGTCCTCATTTATACAGTGGGGATAGTAACACTACTTACTACACATAAGGTTATGAGGATAAAATGATAAAATATGATAAGACCTATTAGATGTTTATTTACCCACAGTACAAGTACAAAGTAAATATCGAATAAATTTAGTCATTTTATCAATTTATAACTATATTAACCATTTTTAACTCTCATAAATAAACTGAAATGTCTATACCATCACATATATTTGTTTTCAAGTATTTTGTCCCATTTTTCTTTCATTAGACAAATGGTCGTATTGCATAGGGGCCTTGATAGTCATATAAATCCCCTCCCTCTGAAATTAATTATATAGTAAAAATCTCAAAAGGAAATTAAGTCAGTTATTATGCTTCTGGTCTATAAGACAATTCTCCCCATATGTCAAAATCCATTTTTTAACAAAAAAGAAGTGTTGTGTTTATAATATCAAGGCAGTTAATATTAGGCCAGTGGCTAAGTTGACATTTACTACTACGTATCTCTGAAGTATAATTTGAATGATTTTGAACATGTAGCCTGTGCTTCAAGTTCTTCTTTCTGTTTACAGTGGCTACTCAGCACATGTATTATGTTCACTAAAGTGCCCACCAACAGTTTCATCACACTCTTTTTTATAATGTTCTACAAGAGCTTAAACAAGACGTAAGTAACATTCAAAATCATTTAATGTATCAAACAGAGTCCCAATGAATTCCACATCATGTTGAAACCCTGATATGATGTCTCTCGGACAGCTCCCACCTATCTTAGCAATAAGCACTTCTAAGAAAATACAAAAGAAGTCTGAATATTTAATAAGGACAGTATGTTTAATTTTCTCACATAACAAAAATATGACCACAAACATGTTCATATCTGTGACAGAACAGTCACTACTTTCCCTACACCCCTCTCAAGTTATGTCGGGACGGTTAACCATTAATATGGAACAATTTTTAGAAACTGATATTTTGCATCTTGCTTTAAGTTTATTGCACATGTTGAATGAATATATTACGGTAAACAACAGGAGAGAAACTGATAGTTCATAAGGATTACAATAATCACGTGGACATTTGAGTGAGGTTGGGCCGTTACAGGAAAGGCATTTCTCCCTACTTCAACTTACATTTTAAATGTTAGGCCCTAGCAATCTCTTAGTAATCTGTGGTAGTAACTTTTAAAAACTACGAATTTCAGCCTAATAACTTCTAAGAAATACTAAGAAAATAAAATTGGAAAGTTCATAGCTAAAAATGAATTCTAGCCAATGCATTTACAAGGGACATTTGGTCATACGTTAATCACACAGATGTCTTTACCATCTTTATTTCTTGGTAATGAAACTAAGACCAGTTAAATATGATATTATAAATATACTCCATTGAAAACATACACATAGGTCTAAATCTGAATCAAGGACAAATAAGTATCAAATACAGTGGTACCTTGGTTTTCAAATGTCTCCGTTGACCAACATTTCAGTTTACAAACACCATAAATTTTATGGCTCTATGGTATCGTTAGATAGTAAAATTAATGCTAAATTTGCAGTTTTAGGGGTTGATTTTTAAAGGTCTGGAACAGATTAATCCATTTTGTATTACTTTCTATGGGGAAACTGTGCCTCGGTTTTCGAACGTTTCAGAACTCGAACGGTCTTCTGGAACGGATTATGTTTGAAAACCCAGGTAACACTGTAAATAAAATTTGTTTGATTTACATGTTGTTCCCAAAGATGATTGTTTATAATGCTCCAAATGGATGACCAACTACAATTGAATTAATGTATATATTCATTTTGTCAAATTTCTTTAAATTCTCTAAGTATTAAATTTCACAATGGAAAGCTGGACTCTCAAAAACATGTATGCCTGTAGTTGAATAGCAGAAGTCTTTAAACAATGTATAATACTTTAAGGTAGAAATTGTAAATGAGGTCTAATCTATTAAAATGATAAATAGTTTATTAAAGCAGTGTCAGATTTTTAAATGTGATTTATGTGTTTAAATATATACTTAGTGTATGTGTAAGGGGGAGGACATGATATTAGAAATGTCATCTAATAGATTGTCAGAGTCAATATGAGCATATATACTTAATTCTTGGTTTGATGTTTCACATGTGTTTATTCTGATAACAAGAGTAAAAGGAAGGATTTAGAACAAAAGCCCAGTTCAATTTTTAATACCTAGGCAATAAGCACTCAAACTTCAAAGTAGGATCCTGTTAGATCTTTTTAATTTAAGATGGCTTTCTGTTCCTACTACTAATAGTGACACAAAGCCAAGAAGGTGATGTATAATATTAAACTAGTCAAAATTTGTTGTTTATTGCAAGAGGTACCACTTGAGAATATGATGCCTAATAAGGTAAATTAGTTAAAGAACAAAACTGTAAGAATTGTTCATTTTCTTAAAACACAATGAACGCTTATCAGAGACATGTAGTATTATTTCACATGGTCAGACTGTATTAATACTTTATTCTCAGACATTTACATTTCTTGTTATTCAGGAACACCAATATTCTCTTCATTTGCCCAACCAGAAAGAATAAAAACACTAATTTGCTTGTTCTTTCATCCTCTTCCTAAAATGCCAAAGTTTTAAAAAGCTGCACAATCTCTATTACATGGAAATGTTCCTGTTACAACTGCCACTTTTAAAAATCAGGTTGGCAAAATGGAAGCATTTAACTTCTGACTTAACTGTTTAACCTGAAATTAATGTAAATTAAGTTAAAAAGTTAAATGTGTCTCAATATTCTTATCGGTAAGGTATCAGAACATCTCAATCAATCTCAGAATTTCACCTTCACTTTGTCTTTACCATTTTTAAATATAAAAATATGGGTAGAGTATCAGGTGATTTATAAGTAATATTTGTTAAAGCAAAATTGCCTTAAACGTAATCCTCAAAGATACTCATGGTTAATCTCCAACCCTTTTAGGAGGTGACTACGAAATCATCAGAAAAGCAGTATTGCATCCCAGGAAGTAGGATTCCTCCTACTTCCTTTTACCAGGAGTTATTACATTCCCAAGTACTTTGGCAAATTTTCATACAAATGTACTATCACACCTTTCATATATATTTGAAGCAATAAGGAAACCTATAAATTATTTAAGGTGACTCAGTTTGCAGATCAATTTATAGCCCCCAAATATTTTAAGCTGATATATCTGTTCTTTTATTAAAAGAGAGAACTTTTCACTTCTTAAAAATCACACAAAAATATTCACTCACAAATGATGTCATGTCCCAGTTTACTCTCAGTCAGGAAGGTTGAGAGATATCACCCATCAGAGCCTCTAAACTCATTTATTCAAATCTACAGTGACTGTTAAAGAACATCAGCCAAGTCAAAGACTTGTAGAGAGGGGTAAATTCAAGCAGTGAATGAGCTAAAAAGACACATAGGACTCATTTCAAATCTGTTCTACTAGTCCTCTATTTCCATTTATAAAAGACTAAATGAAAGAGAAAAAAAAGGAAGGCAGAATTCAACTTCTTGTATATATAGGCCTACATGCATAGCTGGGTGATTTCAAAGTTTATAATTAGCTGCATACTAATCAATTAAAAGTTTTTATTAAGCATTTATTTTTTTTTCCACATTGAGCTACGGTCTACATATCTGAGGCACACTCATGTCCCATTCTGGACTCTGGAATCCAGAATTAAATGTACACCAGCAACACTGTACTTCCTTTGGAAACACTTTCTTTTCTTCCTTCTCAAACCTTATCTGAGACACAGTGCCTCATAAGCCCTGGAATGAACATCACAGAAATGGTAAGTTAAAAGCATTTTTTTTAAACAAGCAGAAGAAGCTAGGGAAAATTCTCAATGGAACTGAAGGTGGGCAGCGACATAAGGAAGAGATGTGAAATCCTGGTTTGTGGCAAATAGTGCAGAGAAATGCATGTTTCTTAAATTCAAAGCCAGCCTTCGCCTATGAAAATTCTCCAAATTTATCCATCTCTGAACTCACTCAAAACAGTGTTTCAATATTAAGGTTCTAATTCTGCAGGAGAGGAGGAGTTTGTAGAGATCAGAGAAAAAGAAAGGTTAGTAATGCAATGCAAAAGTCAAGATAAGGAAAGGAACGGATGGGCTAACGCAAGAAGAATGATCTGGGAAGGTGAGAGGTCCAAAGTAAGTCACCAAAAGGTTGCCCTTACTTTGCAATATTCTCAAACCAGCAGGTTTAACACTAGAGGGCATGAATGCAAACACACACACACACACACACACACACACACACACACACACACACACACGAGAGGGGTAGCAATTTTGAGCAAAGGCATCCTTCATATAAAGCCAAAGATCTGGGGCCCCCAAAGAAACACGAAATTTGAAGGGGCTGGGACAGCCAAGTGTCCTTAGCCTTGGCAATAAAATCCCTACGCTACGTTTCTGGGAGGAGTGACCGCGATCTCCCCCAAGGAAACCACTCAAGGATTGAGTGCTATGGCAGTTTAAAGCTGGCAGTCCCCAATGCGCCTCTCTGCTAGTAACACCTTTGCCTCACGAAAGCTCCTTTCGAGATTAGTTTTGCCTGGATCCCTAAGCTTCTGTGTTTGTCTGCCCACAGTATCTTCTCCTGTGGCTGCCTGTAAAGGCTGAAGATGTAGACTCAACACCTAGAAATTCAACTGATTGTACCCAAAGAACGGGGTAAGGGGAAGGGGCGCCCGCAGCTTTCGCTGTCCAAACCAGCAGCCTCCTTGCGCTCGGGTTGGCAGCAGCGCCCTCGGACCCTGGGAAGGGAGGCTAGCCCTTGCGCCCCACATTGAGCCCCTCGACACCACAGCCCAGACAAGGGCAAGTTGCCTCCATCCCCACAACCCCTCTGGCTCCCAGCAGGGAGGTTTCTGTACCTGGGGGTGCCCAGAAGATGGGCCTGGGCGTGCTCCCCCCGCCAGGTCGCTTCTGGATTTGGGAGCTGGTGTGTTCGGGAGGACGAGGCAGGAGGGATGAAGGAGGGAGAAAGAGATAGGTAACGAGAGGCAGAAAGGAAGAAAATACGGAGAGACAAGACAGAGAGACAAGAGTAAGAGATAGAATAACCGGGACATAGAGATATCCCAAGAAAGACTGGGAGAAAGAGAATGTAAGAGAAACAGACCTGAAGGGCGTGGGGGGTTGGGGGGAGGCACAGAGAGAAAGAAACTGAGTCATAGAGAGACATACAGTGAGAGTGAGAGTAAGGGGCAAAGGGGCACTCAAAGAGAGAGGCAAATGGAGGCAGAAAGAGAAAGGCAACCGTCGAGGAAGACACGCAAGACCAGAACATCCCCGGTGCCGGGCCGTGCAGAAGCGCCCGTGCACCGCAGCCCTCGATCGCCTGCAGCTGGTGGAAGAAAGTTGCCGGGATGAAAAGGCCGAGCTGCCCCACCTCCAAGCGTCACCAAGGCGCGAAGGGTGGCCAGTGCCCCCCAGCCCAGCGGGGTAGCGGAGAAAGCAGGTTAGAGGGCAGGCGGCGGCACAAAGTTCCGCGCCTCGCGATCCTCCCTCCGCACCTGCAGCGGCGGACGAGGGCGATCCAAGCGCCCGGGAGGCCGCCTCGCTGTGTCGGCCGGCGCCCCTGCCCCGGGACCATCCCGGGGTGCTGGGCTCTGCACCCTGCCACTCGCTGCAGGACTTTGCGGCGCCCACCCCTGCACACTGGCCGCCCAGAGAGGACTCGCCCCAGAAAATTACGAGGAAGAGAAGGGGAGCAAGAGAGAGACGGAGACCTGCTATCCTGGCCAAGGATCCCGCGAAGAGGGAACAGCGGTCCACGCACGGAATTCAGCCTCTGCCCCAGCCCGGCAGGCGCTGGCCGGCCGCGCCGAGTGCCTTGCGCGCGGAGCCCGCTCTCACCTGGAACCCGCACCGGTCCGCGAGCGCCACGCGCAGCCCGGCTCCCTCCCGCGCCTCTCTCTTCACACTTCCGCGGGAGCAGAGCGAGCCGGCTCTGGCCTGGGCCAGCCCCAGAGAGGCGCCCTCATAGCGCAGCAGCGAGCGGGAGACTCCGTGAGCGCGGAGGGAACAGGCGCCGAGGCCGAGGAGGCGCCGGAGACTGAACGAGGGCTCCTAGCACATTGTCACCTCAGCAGAGCCGCTGCCGCCGCCTGGTCACTTCGTCCCCAGCCCCCGCCCCCCTCCCACCCCAGCCCGCTCCCTCCCAGCCCCTCCTCCTCGCGCGGTCCCTCCCTCTCTCGTAGCCCCAGCCTGGAGGCCTCTCACAGGGCTGGTATCATTTACGTAACCAGCACCCCCAGCCCTCCTCCCTCCCTCCCCGCTCCTGCTCCTCCCCAGGCTGGGGCGGTGCGCACCAAGCGCGCTCTAGCTGCTCCTGGAGCCGCGGCTCGAGCGAGCGATGTGCACAAGTCCCGCGATACTTGGCAGGCACGGCCCCGAAGAGCAACTGTGGGGTTGGCTCTTCTCCCCCGAGAGCGCCCCGCGACCCCTGGCCGCCCAGTGGTTCCACGGTGCGAAAGCCAGTTTGCATACACCGTGTTAGCCCAGTGCACCAGCGAGCCTCTTGCAGGGATGCTTGGGGGTACGGGACTGCCCTCGGGGAAAGCTCGGGCTACTGCACCCACGCTGTGAGCTCTCCAGTGGAGAGATGCTGCAGGGAACTTGAGGTTTCGGCTCTCTGAAGCCGAAAGGACATACAAGAGTTTGGCCTCTTGTCCGCTGCAGTTCATACACCCTATCGGGATCTCAGTGTTCTGGTTGGCGACGACTGCAACCAGTGAACGCACTATAAGAGAACTGGGAACGCAAAACGTTTCCTTGTGCTCTTAATTTTTTTTTAGGAAGAGGTAAAGTAAAAAGTGAATCTTTCAATTCCTTTTTCAGTCAGGAGGGTATGGCCTTTAACACACACACACACACACACACACACTCACTCACACACACACACACACACCCTGAAGTACCCAAATGCTTGAAATACAAGGTAAAGTTAATGGACAGTCATTTCTAAGTATTGTGTAGTATAGCAGAAACATCATGGTACTAAATGAGTTAAAATATATGTAAAGATTTTGGAACAGTGCTTGGCACAAAGCACAGACTTAATACTCAGATATTATTAGAATCTGAAAACTTGGGACCTATACCCCACTGCCATATTGGAGGGACTCCTCTAGGAAACTGGGATTACTGGATTTAAGTCCCTGATTTGCCATTTATTCACTGCTGGCTCCTGATTAATTTTGGCCCTTGGCTTTCTTCATTCTCAGTTTTCCTACTTGTAAGAGGGAGTGAAATAAGAGTATTTTTCTCCTCTCATGGTGTCACTTACCCGTTTTAGTTCGCTCTTCTTATTTTATTTGGCAAAACTGGAGGAGGATATAATAGCTACTTCAAAAATATTAAGAGCCATGTTGTACAAACATATATTATTAATTATAATCTAGTACGTCAATGAGATTCTTGATGATACTTATGAAAGGCAATTTCTACAGATGTGTTATCCTTATATCTTTTCATGCATCAATTATCATCCTAATTGATATGATAACTATAGTTAATATCTCCTCCTACATTGTCTATCCTTTCTCCCCTTCCCATTATCAATTATGGAGCATCTACACATGTGTTCCTATGTACGTGTGAGGACACAGGGTGCCACTCATAACAGCAAGAACATGCTGCAAGTTCTCTCTATTGTTTCCTCTTGTGAGTTCCAGCTCTGCGATCAGGTTACTTACCTCTGTGTGGCAAATTGAGAAAAGCTATAGACAATGGGTAAAAGATTTGGGTTCGAATGCTGGCACAGCCACTTACAAGGTGTGATCACAAAATACAGTGAACGTTTAAATAAAAAATTTATTACAGTAAAAGACACATTGCCATTAATCCCCCTCACTTCGTACATGCTTATCTCGTCATTTTTGCCACTTTCTTTTTTTTTTAATTTAATTTTATTAAATTTATTGGGGTGACAATTGTTAGTAAAATTACATAGATTTCAGGTGTACAATTCTGTATTACATCTATAAATCCCATTGTGTGTTCATCACCCAGAGTCAGTTCTCCTTCCATCACCATATATTCGATTCCCCTTACCCTCATCTCCCACCCCCCACCCCCCTTACCCTCTGGCAACCCCCAAACCATTTTTGCCACTTTCTGAAGCAGTTCTAGAAGTTCTTTTTTATGTCTTTACTTCATCCTCCATCATGACAAAACGGTCTATCACACATCATTTCTGTTACAACGATTTCTGTCAAATAAAAACATTATGGTGTGTCCTCATCCACCCTTATTCATCGGATCTGACACCATGTGACTTATGGCTCTTCCCCAAAGTCAAAATAATCATGAAAGGAAAACATTTTGAATCAATTCAGGGCATCAAGGCAGCCACAACAGCGCAACTAAAGATACTCACTTAAGGAGCCTTCCAGAACTGCTTCAGAAAGTGGCAAGAATGATGGGCTAAGCGAGTTCAAAGTGAGAGGGAGTATTTTGAGGGGGATTTATGGCAATGTGTCTTTTACTGTAATATTTTTTATTTAAACATTCACTGTATTGTTTGATCACATCTCATAGTAGACATATATCTTTTGAAGATATAGAATCCCCCATCCTTATATTCATCCATGAAAAATGCAGCAATACCATTTTGCAATCTTTGTAGTAATATTTAGTGAAGGCAAGAATCATAAACCTAGTTAGTAAAAGTCATATTTGTAATAACACATTGACATCATCCCAAAGTATCTCCCTGGGAATTATTAGCTTTTGCTTTACAATACACTATTCCAAAACTCAGTGGCTTAAAACAGTAAACCTTTATAATTTTTCAGGTTTCTGTGGATTGTCTGGGTGATAGCCAGCTCTGGATGGTTCAGTTTGGGCTGAATGGTCTAAGATTGCCTCACTCACTTGTCTGATAGTTGGCAAGTTTATTGGGGGTGGGGCTCAGCTGGGATGGTTCATCTCTGTTCAACCTGGTCTGTCATCCTTCAATAGGCTAGTCTTGTCTTTTTGAATAGTGGTAGTTACAGGAATCCAAGAAGCAACAATGGAGTGCAAGCTCCAATTTAGAGTGCTTTTCAAGGTTCTATTGACACATTTGCCAGTGTCCCATTAGCTCAAGAAAGTTATGTGACCAAGGCCATATTCAAAGGTGGAGTAACATACTCCACATTTTGATGGGAGAAACTGAAAAATCATATTTCAAAGAAGAATGCACACACAAATGGGAATCACTTGAGACCATTTTTGTAATCTACCATAGGTTCATCTTAATTGCCAGAAAATAAAAAAAAATTTCCTTGTAGTGAATAAATCTGGTAAACATTATCTTAACCAAGTGATCAAACTTAAAATTACCAATAATGGGACCAGATGACATCATGAGCCTCATGATGTGTTACATTTAGTGTGATGTAACACACTAAAAAGTATACAATATAACTTACTTAGTATTCCAGACCAAACAATATGCATAACTGACTACAATCATGAGGAAGAAAAGACAAATTTAAATTGAGGGAAACATCACAAAATATCTTCTTTGTACTCTTCAAAAATATCACTTTGATGAAAGTCAAAAAAGGTTGAGAAACTATTCCAGACCAGAGGACATTAAAGAGACATGACTTGTAAATGCAATATGTAATCCAAAATTGAATATTGGACTGAAAAATATCTATAAAAGACATTATTGGGACAATTGGTAAAATATGAATAAAGTCTATAATATCTGATCTATAGGCCTTTTATTTATATTAAATTATAATTAACTCTGTATCAATATTAAATATCTTAATTTTGATAATTTTACTGTGGTTACTCTAACAAAATATTTTGGGGTAAAAAGGCCATAGTGGCTTCAATTTATTCACAATGGTTCAGAAATAACTATAGAAAGAATGATGAAGGAAATTTGGAAACTTTTAACAGTTGGTAAATTTGGGTGGAGGGTATATCGGAATTTCTTTCAGCAATTTTACAACTTTTTTTCATTTGAATTTATTGTTTTAAATGAGAGGAGAAATAATCTTTGCTTATCTGACAAGAAGATTAAATGCAATAATTTTTGTAGCTGAGTGTTGAAATTAATAAAAAAATATACTGTGCTTTTTCCAAATAGAAAGCAAGGAATTTATCTTTAATTAGTGAGGAGTTATTCAAGTATTTGTTTAGACAAGCGGGATAACCAACATTGTGCAATTAATCAGCTATAAGGCATAGAGGGGATTAAATGGAGAATATATTAAAGAAAGGGATATGGGTTGAACAAGTACAGTTAACCTGGTTAACCAAAGCCCCAAATTAAAATGGGGAAAAAAATGGTGATATATCTAGATAGATGATAGATAGATATTGCTGAAATTAAATTAAATTGGCAAATCATTAGCAATAAAGGAGATTAAAAAGTGTTATATAATTTTGATTGTTTAATATTGGATGAATAGGAGAATGGAGATGCCATTATTAAAAGAAATAGAAAACAATAACTTCATTTTCTAGAATAAAAATCTAATGATGTTTACTTGTAATTATAATATCTCAGTATATCCTTGTTGCTTTTAGAAAATAGACTAAAATCCCTAATGAACCTTACAAGAATCTTTATATTAATAATTTGGACTCCACTTACCTCATTAATACCTATAAGGAACTAAGTACTGGGGCAGAATAAAAAGGAAAATAAAGACAGCCTCATGGAACTTAGTGTCTAGTCCTTCATCCAGTGAATATGTATTGAATGTTCACACCATGCACTGGGCAAAAAGACAAAGTTTCTGCATTCAGGAATGCTGCATTATAGCATGGTATGTCCTAAAAAAATAAGCAAATATGTATTTATATCAGGTTGTAATAAATTCTCAGAAGAACCTTGAAATAGACTAAGACCTGAGCTTTCCAATTAGTGTGCTACAAAATTTTTACAGATATCACATGATATACTGATCACCTCATCCATCAGGAGTGGCCAAGTAGAGCAATCTCAAGTTGCCAGAGTCCATAGACAGGTAGTCTCTATTCATAAGAAACTTACTTAGGGCGCTTTAGAGAATGGTCTCAGCAAGTGGAGTCTGAGAGTAAGACCCATTCTTCCTGAAGGTTGCATAGATAAGGGGGTCTCTACTTCTGGACATCTACTTTGGCAGTCAGCTGCAGGCCACTGACAAGGGCTCATGAAATGGTTTGAAGATTTGTGTTTTCAGATACAAAGAACATTGCATGTAGTTCAAAGTGTAGCCCATTGCATATGGGGGAGCAGGGAGTTTGGGCAGGAATTTCTAGTGAACATAGTTCTCTAATAGATCACCCAAAGCTCTAGCAACATAAATATGAGATAATTTTGTTCTCTATGCTGCTGATTTGCTATTTTGTGGTAGCCATGTCAGCAAGATTTGTTGTTCTAACAGTGTTTGGCCATTCTTCAAAAGCAAGCATTATAATTATTTTGAATTTTCTGATAAAAACTTTGAACAGACTTGAAATCCATTTGTAGTCACAAAAATTCAAAATTACAACTATTAATGGAAGAAAAGTAGAGCAGGTATATTGTAATTACCATTTCAACTGATATATTTAATCATACGAATAAATGTTTAAAATCTTTGTCACCTATTTATGCAAACAAATTTTATTTCCCCTGATGATAACTGACTATTGTATCATCATTTAAAATGTCATGATCAGCAAATATTATAGCTATTTCAGTACAAAATCTGTTATTAAAGGTTGAGTTCACGGAGGGAAGATTTCATTGAAATATTTTTTAAAGATTTTATTTGGAGCTCATACAATTCAGTAGATCTTATCTTATTTAATATATTATTTTTGTAATAATTTAATAATGTGAAGAAAATATAATTTTTAACCAAGCTCTATATCAATACACTTCTATTTGCTCTAGTTTATCTCATGACCCATAAAGCCCTGTATCCTTCTTAGTACCTAACATGGTTGTAAATTTGCATTTTTCCATATTTGAGTGATTGATGTCTGTTTTCTCTAATATGCAGTAGGATACACCAGAGTAAACGCATGGGTTTATACGATGACAGTGGGGGTGGAAGGAGTTGTAATTTTACTCCAAACATAGTGTTTGTTGTACAGTAAACTTTTGTTGAATGAATACATTAGTCTAACCATCTATTAATCAATAGCTAAGCCTTTCCTGGAAATCTTTCTCTTTTTCAGATTCCCTTTTCCAACATGACTTTTCCTCTCCTTGTTCTGATTTCTTGATCAGTCCGTGATCATCAGTATCAAAAAATTAAGAGAAAACAATTTTCAGCCCACAATGATCTTTCAGCACCATGGAGAGCGATAAATGAGTCTGTCCCAACCATGTGGTCATGCCAGACTGTTATGCTATTATTTAGTATACACTGACAGGGATAAGTAGGGATAAACAGAAAGACATTTGTAAAAGACTTTTCAACTATTCAGCATGAATAAATAGAGACAAGGAAATAGAAGGAAAGCAGGAAAATGTGTAAAAGCATTGGAATTCACTTAGGGGAACCTGATATTGCTACCATTTATCCTCTCTGTGTCTCCATTATATCAAAAGGTAAATATGAAGTAAAATGTCAAGAGCCATCAGAGTTCAAAGGATGAAGCATACACATATCCACAATCTCAAGAGTTTCATACATACGTGTGTGTGTGTGTATACATATGTGTATATATATGTATACACATATATATATGTGTGTGTGTATATATATATATATATATATATACATATATATATATATGTGTGTGTATATATATATATATATATATACATATACACATATATATATGTGTATACATATATATACACATACACACACACACACACACACACACACACACACAAAATATGGACATACTCCTTCTTAGAGGTAATTCCCTGGAAATCAGGGACTGTATCACTGATTCCCAGGCCCGAGATCAATGTCTAGCACATAGTAGGTAGTAATTTACTCATTAAATGTTTCTATTAAGTTACATATATTTAAATCATTCTGTTGATATTTTATTTTTTTATTAAAGCTCATGAATAATCCATTATATTGGCAAAACTATTCTCACATCTAAGAATCTAATAATTTCTATTAAAAATTTGAATATAAATGCTTATCAAAAAAAACTACAGGTAAACTTTATTATTTTTCATATTTTAAAGCTATATTTAAAATATCACCCTCTTGTAATGAAGGATCTTCCAGTATGTCCTAATTAGTTCTTTGTAGCTTTACTCATAACTTCAGCATACTAAATGTAACAACCACAAAATATTTGGGTCAACAAATAGCTACATATTGCTACACTCCATCAATGCACAAATGTAAAAGTTATAGTCTTATAGACTTAGTCAGATATAAGGAACAAAGAAATATATCAAAGGCACTATTTTTAAATGTTAATATTTGAAAAGATTCCCAGAATCATATTAGATTTTTCCCCTCAGCTTAATTTTTCTCTAGCTATCTCATTCAAGGAAAACGTTTTATGTTGTGACATAACATACAAAACAAAATTTATGTGTACTGGACAAGAAAATTTTAAGCAGAAAAATTTATAAATTATTAAACGTTTGAAAGAAAACAAAAAATTGTTCAGTGGAGTGTCACAAATTTTGGTCCTAGACCGTATCTAAATACCTGGTTAGAGTCTGGATAAAAAGGAGAGATTCTGTTTCACTTTAAATCCACCTGTGTTGCCAAATTTATGTGAATAGGCAATTGTCTAAACATTAAATGACAGAAAAATTACTATCATTTAGTGGGACAAAGTGACTACAATGAACTGTGAGGATTTATGAAACAAATAAATAAATAAAGGGATATATTTCACATTATTTTGAAAGATCAATTCATATTGTATTATAGATTAAGTATTTAGAAAGAATATGTTATTAGGATTTTTCATTCATTAGCCTGGCATATGTAACAATCCATTGTCAGAAACATATAATCATCGTACTATGATATATACAAATGGAATATATATCATATATAATATGTACATATTATATATATATATATATATATATATATATATATATATATATGTAGTTTCTTTGAAAAGTATAAAGCATTTTATAAATGTAAGGTGTAGTAACAACACATGCAGAAGTAAAAGCAAATTGTTAAAAACAAGAAAATTTATAAAACATTTAAACAATAGGCCCTATGATTCTTAACATAATAGGACATATTAAAGAAGAAGTAGAGTAGGTAATGATGTTTTGATGTACTATTACCTTGTAACAGTCATTGGTATCCTATAAAATAAATCAAGTTTTTTAGCCGTAAAAAGCATAATGGCAGACTCTCCAAGAAGAATTTAATAAACATGGGAGTTGATGAGTCATAATTTATATTATAAGATATTAACAATTATTCAGCTTCTTGTCAAGACTGCAGAGTAGGTAAACATTGGACTAGCCTCTTCCCATGACTATATCAAAATTACAACTAAACTGCAGAACAACCATTATTGAGAACCACCTGAAGTCTAGCCAAACAGAAGTCCTATAACTAAGGACATACAGAAGAAGCCACATTGAAACTGGTTGGAGGGGCAGAGACGCAAAACAGGGTAGTCACACAACCACGTGTGGTCAAAAAATACCAGGAGGAATATCTTGACTGAAGAGGTTCCCCCTGAGAAATGAGGGGTCCCAGACTCACATCAGACTCCCCAGCCCTGGATTCCAGTGCTGGAAAGAGAAGTCGACACAACTTCTGGATGTAAAAACTAGCATAAATTGTGGCTAAGTAAGATGAAGGGTGGCTGGAGTCCCAGGTGCTCCTCTTAAAGAACCTACACATAGTGTCACTCACTCTGAGTGTCAGTGTCAGGGCAGCAGCTTGAAAGGTACAGGGGACATATGGAGAGGAACAAAATTGTCTGGCTGCTGGGCCAGTGCTGGAGGGGAAGCTTTCTCCCAGACAGAAGTGCTGGCAGAAGGTGTTATTCCTTTGTTGAGCCCTCTGACCACCCAGCATGCAGACACAGGTGCGCACCATACCTGAGCCTCCATCAACCTGACTAACACTATTAGCGGCACCCTGGTGATTCCCTGAGACCCTGCCCCAACCAAATATTGGGCCCATTCAAACCACTTCCAGTGGCTTTTCCATAAAAAATGGCTTGTCTTGGCTCATTTTGCCGATGTTCCTAAAAATCTCCCCAAGGTTCACAAACTCCAAACAAGCAGAATCTGGCATTGGAGTGCCCTGTACCTCTTGCTAAGCAGACCCAAGCCGGGCACTACTGGCAGCCAGCCTCAGTTCATAACTTAGCCTCTCATAGGCACCTCCATGCCCAACACAAGTGGCAACCAGCTGCATATTACTTTGTAGCTCAGACCAAGTGGCTCCAGGCAGGACACAGGCAATGGCTAAACATAGCCTGCAGCAGAGCACCTCTCAAGGGGCTCCAGAACCAACACACCCATGGGCCAGCTTCAGACAACAGAGAACACCTAACCACCTTCACAAATGACACAGACTCCGCAGGCATCAGAGCTCCACTAAAATGAATCCTGCTCCATAGAGTCAGCCCCTACAGAACAGCTCCTCCACTGTAGTCAAGGCCAGTCCTTACAACCAGTAAGCCTGAGGGTTAATTTCTGCCATCAATGTGCCATCAGCTGGCAAGGCTCAACTATAACAGGAGGGCACACACAACTCACACAGGTGGCAAATCTGGAGCACCCAGTTCAGGTGACTAGGAAGACTGAGCCACTAGGCCCCACCGCACACCTACTACATAAGGCCACTGTACCAAGACCAGGAGACATAGCAGCTCTACCTAATACATGTAAACAAGCAAAAGAGGCTTGTTAAAATGAGGAGAAAAAGAAACACGTCCCAAAGGGGTGGGGGAATAAAACAGAAAAAGAACTAAATGAAATAAGGACAAGCAATCTACCAGATGCAGAGTCTAAAACACTGGTTGAAAGGATGCTCAATGACGTTATGGAGAACTATAACAAAGAGATAGGAAACATAAAAATGGAGATAGAAAACATAAAAAAGAACCTGTCTGAAATAAAGAATATATTAGAGGAACTATGGTGTATCTCTGAAACTAATATAATATTGTATGTTAGCTATATTTTTAATAAAAATCTTTTAAAAAAGAATTAGAGGGAATCAACAATAGATTAGCTGAGGCAGAGAATCGAATCAGTGACTTAGAAGATAAGGTAGCAGAAAACACCCAATCAGAACAGCAAAAAGAAAAAAGAACACTTTAAAATGAGGGTAATTTAAGGGGCTTTTGGGACTACATCAAGCATACCAACATTCACATGACAGGGGTACCAGAAGGAGAAAAGAGAAAGGAGAAAGCAAGGAACTGCAAACCTATTTGAAGAAATAATGATAGAAAACTTTTCTAACCTGGCAAAGGAAATAGATATCCAAGTCCAGGAAGCACAGAGAGTCCCAAACAAGATGAACCCAATTAGGCCCACACCAAGACACATCATAATGAAAATGCCAAAGGTGAAAGACAAAGAGAGATTCTTAAAAACAGCAAGGGAAAAGTAGTTAGTTACCTACAAGGGAACTCCTTTAAGACAGCTGATTTCTCAACAGAAATTTTGCAGGCCAGAAGGGATTGGCACAAAATACTCAAAGTGATGAAAAGCAAGGACCTACAACCATGATTATACTACCCATGGAAGCTATCATTTAGAATAAAAGGACAGATAAAGAGCTTTCCAGACATGAAAAATCTACAGGAGTTCATAATCACCAAACCAGTATTACAAGAAATTTTAAAGGAACTTGTTTCAGAAGAAGGGAAAAAAGGAGATAAAAAATGTGAATAACACAATGGCAACACCTACATATCTATCACCAATTACTTTAATTGTAAAAGGATTAAATATTTCAATCAAAAGACACAGGATGGTGAATGGATAAGAAAACAAGACCCATACATATGCTGCCTATAAGAGACTCCCTTCAGATCAAAAGACACACACAGACTCAAAGTAAAGGAATAGAAAAAGATATTTAATGAAAATGAAAGCAACACCAACAACAAAAATGGGATAGCAATACTTATACTAGACAGATAGACTTTAAAAACAAGAGGCAAAGAAATTCCACTTCTGGTATATATCTGAAGAAACCCAAATCACTAACTTGAAACACAGGCATCCACATGTTCATTGAAGCATTATTTACAATAGTCAAGATAATGGAAGCAACCTAAGTGCCCATCAATAGATGAATGGATAAAGAAGTGGTGCATATATACAATGTAATATTACTCAGCCATTAAAAAGAAAAAGAATGAAATCTTGCTGTCTGCAATAACATGGATAGACCTAGATGTTTATTATGCTAAGTGAAATAAGTCAAACAGAGAAAGACAAATACCATGTGATTTCACTTATATGTGGAATCTAAAACCAAAATAAACAAACATATAAAACAGAAACAAACACATACATAGAGAAAACGTTTTGGTGGTTGCTAGATGGGGGAAAGATGAAGTACAAATTGGTAGTTGCAAAATAGTCATGGGGATGTAAATTCTAGCATAAAAAATATAGTCAATAATATCATAATACCTATGTATGGTGTCAGATGAGTACTAGATTTCCCAGGGTGATCATTTCAGAAGTTATATAAATGTCTAATCATTATGTTGTACACCTGGAACTAATATAATATTATATATCCACTGTAATTTAAAACTAAAAAAAATATTAAATGCAAAAAAATAGTCAAATTTGTAAATACAAGTGAATTAAAATTAACTGTATCCTTGCCCAATGAAAATAAAAACAGTTCTCAAAATCCTTTCCTAACATTTAGTTATATCAATTTGACAAACATCTTCATGAAGCTTCTCTGAATGAGAGGCCCTGTATGTATGTATAGGTGTGTATACATTTATGTGTGTGTGTGAATCTGTGAAGTATAGTATAATTCATATTCATGAAGTGAATGCTCAGACTTATCTTTCTAAGTGTGTAATTGCTATAGGATACTTGACTGTGAAAAATCAGCTTTCACAACTACCTCTCATTAAACATAAAATGGGACAACATATGCCATGTGACATATAGGTGTCACATCGATTTTGAGGATTAATCAAAAATCAATGACGAAAATTTTCAAAGGTTTTAAAAAGTGAAGACTGAGAATGCTTTCCTCCCCACAAATCTGCAAACTATGTAGGCTGCCTATAGTTAGATTTTAAAAATTGATACAAACCCTAGAATCAATGCCTCTAGGCACCCATTAGAGAAAGGAAAATACAGCAAAAGTTAACTATACTAGAATTAGCTTTTCAGTAGTGATGCTTCTGCTTCCATTTTCATCACAAACAATGCAAATTGATAAATAAAAAAATGGCATATTTTCTCATCAACTGATAGAAAATTGAAATTGTGTCTGTTTTTTTTGTTTTGTTTTGTTTTTTTCATCTACATATCATCTTTCTTCTCAGACTCAGGGATCCACATTTTCTAGACTTTGAAGCAAAATACACATGGACTAAATGTCCAGTTCTGTCACTTAGCAGCTATGTAACCTTAGACATGTACCTCTGAGAAGTAGTCACTTTATTGATAAAGTATACACTATGTTCCATAATAGATGTTTTAAGAACTAAGCATATATACCTGGCTCCCACTAGGTACTCACTAGGTGATACTATTTCTAAGTTCCCTGTATTTTAAATCCTATTGCTGTCAGTTTTGAAATATAATTGGGGCTTAAGGGGAATCCAGAAAGAGTTCATGCTCCCTGCTATGGGGACAATTTAGAAGTAGCATCAAGGTAATCAGTACTACTTGGGTACATATTAGAAATTCTCTCCCTGCTTTCCCCTCCTCAAATCTCTAAACTCAACAATGGCCTGAACTTAGAATCAGAATAAACATTTGTGCTATGAATAGGCACCTCGACCTAAATACTACCCCTATCATTTGTACTGTGCATATGTGCAAGCATCATACATACAACAGTACATGAAAATACATCTGCACACACATTCCCACTTTAAAACGTAAGCTCCATGGGCTTTGTCTGTGTTAATCATTTAATTATCACAGTAGATAAAACTGAGTCCCTGCCATCTAACAACGGCCCAATAAATAGCATGGGTCATCATAGAGTACCATACTCTTCTCTCCTCAATAACCACAGATACTAGAAGAAAACTGGCATTTTGTCAAATAGTCTCTTTATGATCAGACTTTTTAATGGCCTCCTAATTATGCAATGAATGCTCCTGTCTGTGGAGATCATCTTGCTAACTATCCCTGCTGACCCCTCCATAAGCTTTGCATATACAAGAGGATAGAATTCAACCAATTTCGTACCAAATAAATAAGTAAGTAACTCTATCCCACATTCCTAATTTGACCTGAAGTTTGCTTAGCTAACTTTGGCAAGTACAGACATGTCCTAAATTGCCAAAGATGTGAAAAATGTAGGAAGTTCTTAAAAAGGAATTGGAATAGAAGCATGATCTGTTCGTCAGGACTCAAAGTACTTTGACAATAACTCCAACATTTCAAATTCAGAACTTTTTCTGTAGAAAGCATTATGAAAGATAACTTTCATTATACACAATATTTTGCCTTTTGTTAGCCCAATTTCCAGAATTTCAGAAGTATAAAATCTCTGAATAAATTCACGTATTTGCATGTAATTCACTTACCCATTACTGAGAAGTGGATTATCTAGGACTTCTTTTTCCTACTTTTTTTTTTTTAATCTGCCTTTTAACTAGTGAGTTTTTGTTATTAGTACCAATGGAAAGAATCACCAGTTATATCTATATGAATTATGAACTTCCCCTGTGATGTATCATTCTATAGAACTATTGGAACAGAATTCTAAGTCAATTTTTCTGACTGTTAATACTGATTATTACAGCAGTTAGTGCAAGAATTGCAAATTCTTCCATTGGAAAGCATAGAAATGATGATTTCTATATATTAAAATAAATACATATGCATTCTTTGAATAGAAATTTAAATGGATATTTTAATAACATTTAGAAAGTGTTTCCCAATTTGTATTTTTAGTCGCTATCTGAGGTTCAGAGACAATCAGTGTTGTTGCTTTATTTTCTCCTAATGTTAAGTAAAAGCTGGACAATATTTTATTAATCTATTTCTTTTGTCAGTTATTAACCTCTCATATTTTGAGATAAATATCAGAGAAAAATATTGTCAAAAATAGCTCATTTGTACTAAAAGAACACTAGTCAGTTCTATTTGTCTCTTCTACTAAGGGATCTATTTGTCAAACAATTGGTCGTATTTCAAGATTTAGTACAGGGAAATGAAAGCCAATGGGAAAAAGGTATGGAAAAAGGAAGAAGAGACATCAAGCCAGAACCTGGTTGGGGACTCATCTGTTTACAAAGAACAGACTTAGCTACAGAGAGCAGTCATCATATTAGGAGTAGTATTCCAGTCACACAGTGATTCTAGTAAATGCTCTGTGGATATGGATTTTGGATATATGAGTCTTCACATGTTAAAAAAACACAAAAAGAAATTAATCCAATATTAGAAAAATCAGATTTTTTTCTCAAAAAAATCTTGATATCTGGCTTGTCTTAAAAACTAGAAGATCTAGAAAAATTAAACCTACTTTGCTAAGTGAAAAATGAAGCTACTTCACTGGACCAAGCAGCTATGATTTCTCACATGGGTTATTATAACAGCCTCCTTTTTTCATCCCTGCCTTCCTTGAATCTATTCTCAATGAGGCAGCTGAACTGATCTCATTAAACCCAAGTTAGATCATTACTATTCTGCTCAAAACTCTGCACGCCTCCACATCTCATTCAGAGTAAAAATCAGAGCCCGTAAGGGTGGCCTATCTTTCTGACCCTTTTTCATTCTGCTCTAGTCATACTGGCCTCCTTGCTATTTCTCAAATAGTTCAGGCATCATTGTCCCTCAGGGCCTTGGCATTTCCCATCCCTTTGCCTGTAATGCCTTTCCCCCAGACAATTGCATCTTGCTCTCTCACGTCATTCAAATTTTAACTTAAATGTCATGTTCACAGTGAAAACTAACCACCTAATTTAATGCTACACCACTGACACCTCTATCTCCCTTCCCTACTTGACTTTCCTCCATGATTATCACTGCTTATAGATTTTATGTATACACCTTATGTATTCTGTGTCCTCTCTCACAACAGAAGCAACATTAGATCATGGATCTTTGTATATTTTACTTCTTGCCATATTTCCTGCTTTAAAAAAATCATACCTGGCACCTGGCCATTCCTCCATAAATTACTTTGAATAAATAAACGATGGAGTGTGATTATTTTCCCCATGTTGCTAACGAGGAAACTAGAAGTTAGAGTGATATAATTTGTCCAAGATCACATAGCTAAAAATAAAAAGCCTATATTCAAACCCTGACAGTCTGATACCACAGCTTAATATCCTAATCTTCAGGTTGCAAATATGTAAAGGAGAGGTATGTGATTTTCAAGGAAAATAGAAAAAAAATATTTTCTGTGTGGAGGTACAGAATATTACTCTGTGAATAAATATGCAAACTCTATCGTCATGCTTTTCTATCACCTGTCTGACTTCTAGAAAAACAACAGCCCCTTGGTCTAAGTGGTGAAAATGCAGAAGAAATCAATATTTTTATTAGTGCTTTGGCCCTCCTGTTTCTCTCACAGCTGCCTATTTAGCTCTCCTTCTCCACTCTCCCTGGTTTTGGGTTAATCAATACTATACGGCTATATGTTCGGAACGACAGTGACTTCCTTTTCTCCTTTAAAATACGGATTATCTTTTGCGATAATATCTCTAATAACATAATTAGAGAAAATTTCACAAATCATATGATTATAGCTCCGTGAATTTAACACAGTGAACACATCTTGTACCAGTATGAAACATATAAGAACCAGCTGACCCCCTCAAAACAAAAACACTTTGAAAGAACACAACTTCCATGGCATGAATACTCCCAGCCTGGCCAATTTTAAGCTATCAACTTAATGTCAACCAGCTTGCAAAATTAAAAAATTCAACAATCAATTCTTTCAACTTGATGCAAGCCAATTACAACGTACCACTAAAACCCAAGAAGCCCTGTCATGTATTCCCCCAATCGCTACTTTCCTCTTTACCAAGGGGAACCAGTATCCTGACATCTAACACCTGTTCTTGAACTTAATACGAAGGACTCTTTTGCATATGGTTTCTTTCTTTCAATTTTGTGTTTGTGAAATATATCCATGTGTTGCAAGTAATGGTAGGACATTAATTTTCAGTATACTGTAGTATTCTATATGATGCTATAATTTATCTTCTTTAGCGTTGGTAATCATTTGGTTTTTTTCTAGTCATTGACTATTATAATAATATTGCTATGAAAATTCTCATGCTGTACTTTGACGAACACATGTACTCATTTCTGTGTGGTAGTACTCATCACACGTTTTTATCAGAACTGCTGGATCAGAGGATATATCAGGTTTGCTAGAAACTGCCAAAAAAAAAAAAAATTGCATGAATGTAAACTACTGTTTAGAGGGTATGGGAGTTCTGGTGACTCCACATCTTCATCTAGGCAAGGAGTTTTCAGTCTTTTTAAATTTGATGCATTCTGGTATATCTCATTTAGATTCTAATTTATTTCCCTGATGACTGGTGAGATTGAGCCCATTTTCATATGCTTAGTGAACCATTCAGATATTCTATTTTGGGAAGTGATTAATTTCGTCTTAAGTCCATTTTTCTTTAGGTTGTATTATTGAATTGCAGTTCTTTATAGATTCTGAATATCAGACCTTTGTTGATTATAGATATTAAAAATATATTTTCCCACTCTGGGACTTGCATTTTAAGGCTCTTATTGGAATTCTATAATGGACAGTTCTTTGTTTTAAAATAATCTAATATATCTAAATCTTATATCTCTATTATCTTTCTACCTTACTCCCTATCTATCACAGCTTTGAGATATAACTCACATGCTTTACAAGTCACCCATATGAAGTGTAGTTTTAGAATATTCAGAGTTGCATAATCATCACCAGGACAAATTCTAGAACACTTTCATCAACCTTCAAATAAACCCCATATTGATTTGCTGTGACTCTTCATTTCCTGCCAGGCCTCAGCAGCCTTGGACAACCACAAAATTCCTTTTTGTCTCTCTGTATTTGCCTATTCTACACATTTCATATAAATGGAACCATACAATATGTGTTATTTTGTGACAGGTTTCTTTCAGCTAGCATAATGTTTTCAAGGTTCATCCATGTGGTATCTTGAATCAGTACTTTATTCTTTTTGAAAGCTGAATAATATTCAATTATATAGATATGTTTCATTTTATTTACTCATTCATTCAATGTTTGACTTTGTTTTCACTTATTTGGCTATTATGAATAATGCTTCCATGAACATTCATATACAAGTTTTTGTGTGAACATGCTTTCATTTTTCCTGGGACTCCATGTTTAACACTTTAAGAAGTTTTCAAACTGTTTTTCAAAGCAGCTGTGCTATTTTGCAGTCAGTCACTCCAGCAATGTGTGAAGGTTACAATTTCTCCACATCCTGGACAATACTAGTAGTTATTATGTCCTTTTGCTTATGGCCATCCTAATGAGTGTGAAGTGGTATCTTGTTGTGGCTTTGATTTGTATTTTCCTGATGGCTAATGATAACGAGCACTTTTTCATGTGTTTATTGGCATTTGCAATCTTCTTTGAAGATGTGTCTATTCAGGTCCTTTGCTCGTATTTTTCATTTAATTGTCCATTTTCTTAATCAGATTATTTATCTTTCTATTATTGAGTCCTAAGAGCTCTCATTCCTTTTTTATGTTTAGGGCATTAGATGCCCTGTTTAAGAATCCTTTCCCAAATCCTAGGTCATGAAGATATTCTCTCATGTTAATTTCTAGAAGCATTACTGATTCGCTTTTGAAATTTACATCTATAATATGTTGGAAGTGATTTTTACGTACGATGTAAGATTAACTCTTTCCACACGGATTTTTAATCAATTCAACATCAATTATTAGGAAAACAATCTATTTCTCACTGTGCTCAGGTTCCAACTTGGTCACAAAGCTAATGTTTATCTCCATGTAGGACTATTTCTAGAGTTTATACCATTGCTAAAAATAATTTACAGCATTCTCACTGTCAAAATTAATGTAGTATGATAATGTGTTGATTTTTGTAATGTAAATTGTCCAATTTTTTCCCTTCTTCTTCAAGATTGACCTGATTATTCTTGTTCCTTTTTTTCTATATTGTCAGTTCCACCTCTCCCATCCCCAAATTGGTTGGTTTTGTTGGAGTTATATTAAAACAATATATTACATTGTGGATAATTGAATCTTTAAAATATGGAGTCTTCCTATTTTTGTATATGTTTTATTCTCCCATTTATTATGTTTCCTTTGCTTTCTTTAATTATATTTGAAGTTGTCTTTGTAATGATATTGTACAGTTTTTCATTAGATTCTAGGAATTTGACTTTAACTGATGAGTTGTAATTTTCATATTTATTTTCTAAAGATAGTTCTGATATATAGAAACATGATTGCTTTCTACATATTGATTTTATATCCAACAACAATGTATCTAGCAACATATTATTTCTAACAGTTTTTCTTGGTTACTTTTGGATTTTCTGTTTCTTATTTTATTTGGAATAATGACAATTGTATTTCTTTCTTCCCAATACTTACAAGTATAGATTCACTGAGGCATAGTTAACATACAATGAACTTCACAGATTTAAAGTGTATAATTTGATGAATTCGACATATGTACACAGCCTTAAAACTATCACCATAATATATAATGAACATATCCATTAATTCACAAAACTTCTTCATGTGTTTTTGTAATCACTCCCCCATGAACTTCACACTGACCCCCTTCCCATTCCTAGGCAACCGTTATTCTGCTTTGTGTCACTACAAATTAGTTTGCGTTTTCTAGAATTTTATATAAATGAATCACACGCTGTATATTATTTTGTCTAAATTATTTCACTCAGCATGATTATTTTGTGATTCATTGTGTTATTGCCTGTATAAATAGTTAATTCTTTTTCATTGCTGAGTGTATATATATATATATATATATATATATAAAATTTATCCATTTGTCAGTTGATGGATACCTGGGTTGTTTCCAGGTTTTGGCTCTTACAAATAAAGGTGCTATGAACGTTTGTGTACAAGGCTTTGTGTGGCTATATGTTTTCTTTCTTTTCTTTTTTTTTTTAAATTAAATACCTAAGAGTTAAATGGTTAGACTATATGGTTATCATCTTTTTAAAGTTTTAAGAAACTGCCATACTGTTTTCCTCAGTAGGTATACCATTTTACATGGCTTATTATGCTGTTCTTTCTTGCATGGTTTTTTTGATGAATTTTAATTAAGTCACATCAGTTGATAATGTTATTCAAGTCTTTTATATATTTACTGATTTTCCATATACTTTTTTTTATCAGTTATTAAAAAAGCATTGTTGAAATCTCTAAGTATTTTGTCAACTTGTCTATTTTTCCTTTCTGCTTTGTGCATTTTTGCTTTATATATGTTGAGAAAATTTTGCTGACTAGGTAACCTACTTTATCTAATATTAATATAGCCATAGCAACCTTCTTTGATTAGTATTAGCATAGTACATAGTTAAAGTTTCTTGGAGACAGCATCATATGTTGTAAATGCCACGATACATTGTTATTATCTTGGTTTTAAATAGTTCATTATATTAAAAAGAGAATTTTAAACTAAGAAAAATAACTTTTTATATTTATCTCTATATTTACTAATTTGTTGCTCTTTATTCATTTGTGTAGATGCAGATTTTTATCGGGCGTCATTTTCCTTCGGCCTAAAGGACTTCCATTACCATTTGTGTGGTGGAGGCCTCACCTTCTATGTTTCCTGTTTCTCAGAGATCATTGTCTTCCACTGCTCAATAATCATTGTCTGAACACTGTACTTTCACATATATTGCTAGAAGCAGAATTCTAGTTCTTTTATTTTGATTCCCTTTGCTGCCTCATTTCACTGCTAAGCAAAAATCCAATACTGGATTGAATTCATTATTGAGTAGAAGAGGTTTAACAGCAGACGTTGTATTTTTTTTTTTTTTTTCTGTTTTCTAAGGGAAACTTCAGATATTTCACTATTAAGTATAACTTTCGTTGGAGGATTTTATGATTCTCGTTTTGAGTTTAAAGTAGTTTCTTTTATTCCTAGTTTCATCATGAATGTGTTTTAACTTCTTAAATGCGTTTTCTACATTGACTGAGATAATATAGTTTTTCTCTGCTATTCTGTTAGTGTACTGAATCACATTGACTATTGAATATTGTAACAATCTTACATTCCTGAAATATATCTAACTTGGTCTTAATATAGTATTCTTCCATATTTTATTGGTTTTGATTGCTAATACTGCATTTAAGTATTTTTGAATCTAAATTAATGATAGAGAATGACCTGTAATTTTCCTTTCTTGTAATGTCCTTGTCAGGCTTTGGAGTAAAGATTTTGCTGTACTTGGATAATAAACATTTCTGTTCTCTGAAAGAGTTTTCATAATATTAGTGCAATATCTTCCTTACACATATTGTGGAATTCACTAATAAAACCATCTGGGCCTGTAATTTCTTTGGGAAGGAGTTCAAATAAAGATTGATTTTTTTCAGTAGTTTTAAGAACTTCAGATTTTCTATTTCATCTTGTTTCCATTTTTGTAAGTTTATTTTTAACCTAAGGATCTGGGCATTTTTCTAAATTTTCATATTTATCACAGGGTTTATATTATTTTCTGTTATGTTTTTATTATCTTTTTTAACATTCCTGATACTGGTAACTTGTATTTTTTTGCATTTATTTTTTTTAGTTGTTAATTTATATCCCTCTAAGAAACAACTTTACCAACTAGAGTACAACGTTTACGAGGTCAGACAATTAAGTTCGTGAACTCATCCTAGAAAAAGTGCTACATACCACATTGCTGAGTATCACTACAGTCACCTTTGAAGTACTCGCCTTGGGAAGCTATGCACCCAGGACCTAATCCACCCTTCAAAGCAACTTTGGAACTCTTTTTCTGGAATGGCCATCAGAGCTGTCATCATATTACCCTTGATGTCCTGAATATCCTCAAAATGTCTTCCTTTCAAAATTTCCTTTATCTTTGGGTAAAAAAAGAAGTCATTGGGGGCTGGATCAGGTGAATGGGGTATATAGGCCAGATAAGGTGTAATGGAACAAATAACTGTTCCAATACAGTTATTTGTTTACCGGCTCAAAACTCCCTCACAGACAGTGCCGTGTGAGCTGGAGCATTGTTGTGATGCAAGAACCATGAATTGTTGGGAAAAAGTTCTGGTCGTTTTTGTCTAACTGTTTCATGCAGCCTTTTCAGCACTTCCAAACAGTAAACTTAGTTAACTGTTTGCCCAGTTGGTACAAATGCATAATGAATAATACCTCTGATATCAAAAAAAGGTTAGCAACATCATTGCAAAAAGTTCACTAACATAATTGTCAAACCTCATATGTTTGTTAATCATATTATTCAACTGTTCTATATTCACATTAATTTTTTTGTCTGCTTACATGAGTTGCTAAGAGACTTGTGTTCAAAATCCTTTGTTTTATTCATAGACTTATTTACTTAAATCTGTCAATTCTTTCTATATTATTTGCCAGGATATTAGTATTAGAGGCATTAATATTTAAATTGCAATATAAATAATCTATATTGAGAGACAGATCCCTTTATTATTGTAAAATGTGTTATCTTGAGTAATACTGTTCATCCTGAAGTCTTTGATAATAACGTGACTCTACAAAATTTTTCATTAGCTCTTACATGGAATATGTTTTTCATTATTTTACTTTACACTTTCAGGTACCTTTATACTTAAAATGTTTATTTTATAAACAGCATGAATTAAATTTTGTTTTTATATTCATTCTAGATATCTTTATTTTAGAAATAATAATTTTAATGTGGATATCCCTCCAGGTTATCTAATTCTAGCCTATCATTATCTTTGAGCTATTTTGTAACTCTATAAATTTGTAGACATGAAAATCTGGTTTAATGGATGTCCAATTTTTTCCTCTTCTATCCTATGGGAAAAAATAGTTTCGCCAGTACACATACATACTTGTTTCATTACGCATGATTTATACATGTGTCTGTTCTTAGGTTTGTGTTTTGAAATGATGATAACATATGCCAGGTTTACTCATGAGTATGAGTTAAACTTTTTAATAAGTGTTTATTTTTGTTTGGATAAGAGTTACTAATTAATTTATGGGAATTACCTACCATTATCTTCAAATTGAAATATTTAGACCATTTGCTTTTAATGTAATTTCTGCTTAAGTTTAAATCTAACATCTTACAAATGTTTTCTATCTCTCCCACTTATTTTCCTTTCTTTTTTGATTAATCAGTTATTTTCATTACTTTATTAACCCTCATTTTGTTGTTAATCATGCATTCGTTTTTTTTCTTAGTGAATACTTATGGATTTGCAACATGCGTTCTATTTTTATCTCTTCTCTGACAATGCCAGCATTTTTAATAATTTTATTTCCCTTTCCTTCCCTCCCACCTTGTATATAATGTAGTCCTCTACTTAAATTCTACATATATTTAAACCTCTGGAGCAATAAGTATTGGCGTTATACAAAACGTTTATCTGGGTTTCCTCAGATATTTAAATTTTTCTTTCATGTTTATTTATTTCTGTATCCTTATATTTTCATAAGTAATCATTTTGTTTCTTCCTAAGAACTTTCCTTAATATTTCTTTTTAGGGGCTATCTGCTGATAAAGAAGTTTCTAAATTGTTGTTGGTTTGGAAAAGTCTTTACCTTAGTTTGTCTTTATTCTTGAAAAATATTTTACTATACATAGAATTCTAGGTTGGTAATTTCTCTCAACACTTTAAAGATGTTATTTCACTGTCTTATTTTTTTCTTTTATTTCTGTTGAGAAATTAGTTCTCTTATTCCTTCTTCCGTTAAAATAATGTTTTCTACCTGGCTGGTTTTAAGATTTATGTTTGGTTTGGTTTATAATAGTTTCATAGTGATATACAGAGACATGGTATTTCATATTTGTCCTGCTTGAGTTTTCAAATCAATTATTGAATTTGTGGTTTAATATCTGTATTAGTCAGGATTCTCCAGAACAAATAGGGTGTGTGTGTGTGTGTCTGTGTGTATATGTGTGTGTAGTGTGTGTGTGTTCCATGCTGCAATTATGGAGGCTGATAAATCCCGAGATCTGTTGTTGTCAAACTAAAGACCCAGGAGAGACAATGCCTTGTCCCACTGTCAGTTTGAAGGCCTAAGAACCTGGAGAGCTGATGGAGTAAGTTCTAGTCTGAAAGCTGACAGACTCAAGAACCAAGAGGAGACAATGTTTCAGTCTGAGCATGAAGCTCGACAAAGATCAGGGTCCCAACACAGTCAGTCAGGCAGGAGGAGAACCCTCTTACTAAGCATTTTTGTTCTATGCCAGCCTTCAATTGATTGGATAAGGTCCAGCCACATTTGGGAGGGCAATCTGCTGTACTCAGTCTGCTAATTCAAATGTTAATATCATCCAGAAACATCTTCACAGACATACCCAGAATATTTGACCAAATATCTTGGCACTCTGTGTCCCAGTGAAGTTGACACATAAAATTAACCATCACAATATCTACTGCCAGTTTTAGAAAATATTCACCATGTCTTCAAATACTGCTTCTTCCTGTTCTCTTTCCTCTCCTTCTGGGACCCATAAAACACCAATGTTTCATCTTTTTATCTTGTCTCATTAACTCTTATTACCTATTTTCCATTCTTTTCACTCTCCATGTTTCAGTATAGATATTCCCAATTGATATATAGTTCTAATTCAGTAATTTTCTATTGTGCTATGCTTAATTTGCACATATGTATATCTATATCTATATCTATCTATCTATCTATCTATCTATCTATATACATATATATATATATATATTTTGCAAATAATTTTAAAAGAAAAAGGGATACAGACTGTCAGTCTTATTTCAATTTACTTCCCTTCTTTTATATATTAGCTACCTTGCTAGTTCTCTGATGTGGGTCACATTTTGTATTTCTCCCCCCATCGTTTGTAGTTGTCCTCAGTGGTAAAGTTGTTCCACAAGAAGCTATTTTACCATTACTAGAAATAAAATCTCCCTAAACCTCCAACCTTCCCTCCCACATACACACTGTACATCCCCTAAGATTTTAGTATTTGCCTCATTTGTCTTCTCTTGGATCAACAAGCTTAAATCCTTAGCCTGAAATATGTCAACATTGAAAAATCAGAAACGTAAACACCATCTTTTGTGTACTTTGTTTTAAGTGTTGACTTGAACTTTCTAGATCTCCAAAAATGCATTGTTACAGACACAGACAACTTGCTAAACAAGGACCTCATTATAATTCTGTACTTACAGATGTTCTCTTTTAAACTTGAAATCTAACCATAACACAGATGCTCATGCAATTTTCTCAAAACAAAGGCACATGTTGTATTGTAAAAATTATCACAGAGAGTGGAGGGAGAATACAAATACTATGTTGTGTATTTTAGGACATGCTTCAGCTTTGTGATGAGATGAATATGTACTCAAATCATAGCTTGACCACTTGCTACCTACTTAACATAGGATTTAATATCTTTACACTTCACTTTCCTTTTCTGTTAAATCAGTTTCTAGTATTTCTGCAACATAAGGTTTGTGTAAGTTTAAATGAAATAATATGTATAAAATATCTAACTCAAAGTCTGCTTAACTCAAAGTGTTCAATCAATATTAGTTATTCATTTATAGTTTTGAAGATGTTTTACCATGAGAAGTAAAATTGTCTAAACTAGATTAAATTATGTTGGAATTCTAGGTTTTAAAATTATAAAAGAATAGGCTATATAAGTTGAATATCTATATTTTTTAAGGTGATGAAAAATTTTATATATAAAACAAAATATATTAAAGAGGAGAAATGATTTGATCTTCAAAGGAATTCCTTTATAGAAGGAAAACTATTAAATAGCTAATGCTCTTACTGCAAAGCCTTTGTACTTAAAGGTTATGTTAATTGCCAAGAGTAAGTAATAGGGTCATAAAACAATATAAAAATTAGGAGGAATTGAAAGTAACCCTTTAAATGGTTATGAGACTTTAAAATGTCTTCCATTAAGCAGTATAAAAGCCTTGCATATTTTGGTAACACTGATTCTGAAGTTGTTTTCAGAGAATCATGACAGCTTAGAATCATAAGAGATCATATTTAAAAGAATGATCAAATGTAGAAAGAGTATTTTCCCAAGGTTACACACAGAAAAAGGACAGAAAATACCAGATTAAAATCTGTGCTGAATACCTTGAATTTATCTCTTCACCTGCACCTTCTGCCTTTCTGCATCCTGCACTGTGGTCTGCAAGTCTTCTGATTGGCTTCATCCAATGGGCAACTCTCTTAGGAGATTAGAGGGAAGCAGGAAAGTGAGGTCAGGGTATACAATCACCCTCCTGCCTCCCTCTAGAGTCACTCTGGGCTGACTCTTTTCTTGCTTAAGGCTGCATTTTCTTCCAGTCAGTTCTCTCCACATAGCTGTTAAAAGCTACTATGACAAGCCAGAGTGTATGGCACTGTCCCCTGTGCTTTGCCCTTTATTAAGCATTCCTTAAATTACCTAATTATATGCAGCACCTTATTTTTCTGCTGGACTGTAATACCTACAGAAACCGTATCTTTAACTGAGAACTCAGAATTTTGTGTTTCATTAGCCAACATTTTCTCCTTCTGAATATGGTGATCAGATTGTTACTACCTGGAAAGTTAATTAACTTTCTACACAAATTACTTAAAATGACCCAATTCCCAAGTATGTTCATAATGCCAATAATTCTTCTATAAAGCCATACATATGTTTCCATTTTTGTTAACATGTAGTTTTAATTATAAAAGTAAGTTTATGTAAATAAATGTGTTAGGGTAATAACCGCAGAGTACCAAACATTTCAAAACTCTGAAAAAACAGTCTCCAGAACCGTTCAATGAAATGCTGTTGCCAAAGGATTTATGTTACATTATTTGTTAGGTTATTTGTGCATTTATTTTTGTATTTGAAATCAAAGTTCTTCAATGTATTGGTGCAAAATTGGATAGACAATGCACTAATACACAAGTAATAGTTACCATGTGCCAACCACATTAATTGACAGTAGAGAAAATAAGTATAGTCACCAGAAAGGAGTACCTTTCCTACATCTCCTGTTCCGCCCCTTTTTTAAAGAAATGTTCTAAATCAGGTTCTCGTCATTACTTAGTCATCCTGTTGTGGAAAACATAGCGTCAGCTTTTCATGATTGTGACAGTACATTTAACAGCTTAAAAATACCATGTTTCCCTGAAAATAAGACCGGGTCTTAGATTATTTTTTGCTCCAAAAGATGCATTAGGGCTTACTTCAGGGAATGTCATCCTGAAAAATCATGCTAGGGCTTATTTTCCGGTTAGGTCTTATTTTCGGGGAAACAAGGTAGTGTTGTATTGACTCCCTATTTTGAAGACGGGACTCTTTTACTTTATGAATATACAATGATTCCTTAGTGATTCAGCAGAGAAAATTATATCTTATATAGGCCCAGCGTCAAATATTCTTATGATAAAAAATAATAAAAACATATACTCTAAAATATTTCAGGGGAAGTTCAGCATCCAATGACACTGCAAATTACGAGTAATCTATTATATTGATGGAATTCAAATTCAGAAATATTGTGAAATGGTTTAGATAAGTCCTAATTAATAATTTTCTTTGTGTTATCACATCAATAATTTTCCCATGCATTATTATATCACCTTCATTGTGTTCTAGTGTTGAAGCCATAACTAGACATTTTTTGTCTTCTCTAGATAGCTTTAGATAATTTTCCAACTGGAAACGAAAGCATAGGATTAAAGTCTTTAAAATTATTTTATCTTAACCCAAGATCAGTGGAAAAGATCAATCCATATTGCTTTATTTTATTAAGTACATTAACACAAATTCAATGCTCTTGCTAAATTCACTTTTCCAAAATATGATATGGCTAAAATAGACATGTGTTACTCAGCACAGATTAATGGGATATTCAATCTTAGAATGGCCAAATTGACTGAAAAGGTAGAACAGAAGAGTGGCTTCATTATACTGCAAAACCTGAAAGTTGATCTTTTGGTTTTCATAAATCCAAAAATGTTTTTAAAATGTATACTTAAAATATTTTTAAATTACATGAAATTATAGCACTAAAATAATAATGTACTGTGTGTGACAGGTGGATAAATTTCACTCTCTCTTCTATATTATGAAACATAGACTTATTGGATTTTGACAAAGGTTTTATGTATTTTTGAAAGCAAGTTTCAAACTTATGAATTTCAATTTAAAGAAATCATGACCATATGATGTCAGAAGCATGGCCACGTGAAGGGTCCCTTTGACCTCTCTCTTTGAAGTTGCAACAAGTGGAACAGCTATAATTCAACAAAGAATTCCCTGTGTAACATACAAACATGTCAGAGAGATCTGCACATCGAAATATCCAAAGGTGGGCAAATTGAGTGAACAAAGAAGGAGAGAAGGGAGAAGAGCAGAGTTGGGTGCCACAGATGCAGCCAGGAGCTCATTGCCGGTCCAGGAGAGGGGAGGATTCAGGCTGGGTGCACTATGTGGTCCCAAACATTCCTGCCTGTGTGATCACCATATAATATGGCTGAACCCAGTGATCAGGGCAGAGACCTCGAGGCAGAGACTCAACACAGATGTTGAATAGCTGTGTTCTGGCAGCCACCATTGCCGAGCAGAAAACAACGCCATGGAGCCTGGCCACTTTCCCCCACCCTCCCAGAGCTAGAAATAGGCCCCAGAAGAACTGTAACAGTGAGGGTCAGGTTACAAAGCAGAATATATACAGTCCTGTGAAATGGAGAGACAATCCCCAAGTGGTGGATTCACACTGTGGCTAATCCCAGTGAATGGAAATACAGAAGTGAGGCAGCTGAGGTCTGGCAATTGTCATTACTGGAAGGACAACAAAGCCACAAAAACATCAGTGACCTCTGCCAGGCCAACCTGGCCCCATCGTTCAGAGCTGATCCTAGTCAGGGCACCTGGGACAGCTCAGGCCAGGCAGGATTGCATCTGGTGCAGGGGCAGCACTAGGACTTTAAGGGTTCAAAGCCCATCACCCACCACATTCTCCCACTGGTGTGGTGCCCTGAGAACCAGGTGACCTGGTCACAGAGACACCCACCTCCCCAGGAAATCATCCACCATGAAAAGCTGGAACAGGGCAAGAGAAAACAAAATCCTCCAGCACCACCTTCTGGAAAACAAAAGAAAGACCTCTTCTTATCAACCTGCTGCAGAAGCCATTTCCAGAGATGCCTAGACAGAGAAATAATCTATCAATTACAATAAACAACCAAAGTAACAAGGCAGATCAGAAAGAAAATTAAAAATCTCCAGGAAATAAACTTAAAGACATGGAAATATGTGATTTAAATGACAGAGAATTCAAGATTGCAGTTCTGAAAAAACTCAGCGAGATGCTAGAAAACTTGGATATGCAGTTTAGTGAACTCAGAAATAAAATCAACAAACAAGATTAAAATTTTAAAAAAAGAACCAAATGGAAATTTTAGAGCTGAAGAACTCAGTAAAGGAGACAAAGAATGAAATAGTGAGCTTAGGAAATAGAACTGACCATATGAAGGAAAGAATTAATGACAGCAAAGATAGAAATCTGAAAATGGCATGGATGGAAGAAGAGACAGACTTGAGAGTTAAAAGAGATGAAAGTGCTCTACAAGAGTTATCTGATTCTATCAGAAAAAGCAATATAAGAATAATGGGTATACCAGAAGGAGAACAGAAGGGAAGGGAACAAAGAGCCTACTCAAACAAATAGTTGATGAGAACTTCCCAAACCTATGGAAGTAACTGGATCCTCAAATCCAAGAAGCAAGCAGAAAACCTGATTATCTCAATCCAAAAAGCCCTTCCCCAAGGCACATTGTACTAAAACTGTAAAAAAATTAATGCCAAAGAAAGAATTCTCAAGGAAGCTAAGGAAAAATTATGGTAACCTATAAAGGAAAGCCCATCAGATTATCATCAAATTTTTCAGTTTAAACTCTATAATCTAGGAGAAATTGAAATCAAATATTCAAACTACTGAAAGAGAGAATTTACCAGACAAGAATAATGTATCCAGTAAAGTTATCCTTTGTATATGAAGAAGTAATAAATATACAGAAGCTGAGGGAATTTTTCACCACAAGGCCTGCATTACAGGAAATACTGAAGGGAGTTATTCTACCTGAAACAAAAAGACAAAAGTATATAAAACTATAAGTAAGATTAGTAACAGAGAGATCAAAGCAGGAAATGCCAACCCCTATTCAGAATAGGGTACTATACATTCAAATATAACATAAAGATTAAAGTAGCTAAAAACATAAAAATATAAAAAGAGAAGAAGGCAATTGCTACTGCAACTCAGAAATGAACTCACAGCACAAATAGGGACAATTTGTGACAACAAAAACATAAAAAGGGGAGGAGGCAAATGTCAGACTTTGCAAAGGGAAATGGAGATAAGACGCATATAGAAGAAAAAGAACTACTGTATATATTAAACTTTCTTTGACCTAAACTTAATGGTAAATACACACACACACACACACACACACACACACACACACACACACAATCCAGAACTGAGACACATAAAATAAAAAAATTTAAAAAAAAGAGGAAAAATTCATAGAGTACCACAAGACTAAAATAATAAACAGAAACACAAGGGCAAAGAAATAATGGAGACACTGAGCTACCAGAAAACAAAATCCTCATTTATCAATAATCACCATATATGTAAATGGTCTGAACTCACAAACTAAAAGGCACAGAATAACACATTGGACCAAAGAAACACAATCCAACCAAATGCTGCCTTCAGGAGACAACATCTTGGCTGGAAGGAAAAATACAGATTTAAAGTGAAAGAGAAAAAGTGATACTCCAAACAAATGGCATCGAGAGAAAATCAGGTGTGGTCATACTTATATCTGATAAAATATACTTCAAGATAAAAAAGGTCAAGATAAAAAAGGTAACAAGAGACAAAGATGGCAATTTAATAATGATAAAATGGACAAATACATAAAGAAGAATAACACTTATCAATATGCTCCCAATCAGAGAGCACCAAAATATATAAAGCAACTAAAGAACCTAACATTACACATTAAAGAACTAGAACAAGAATAAATTAAGCCTAAAGTAAGCAGAAGGAAGAAAATAATAAAAATTAGAACAAGAATTAAATAAAATAGAGAACAAAAAGACAATGTAAAAACTTAATGCAACAAAAAGCTGGTTCTTAAGAAAAATTAATAAGATTGACAGACTCCTGGCTAGACTCACTAAGGAAAAAAGAGAAAAGACAAATAAATACAATCAGAAATGAAAGAGAAGTTACAACAGACACCATAGAAATACAAAGGATGGTACAAGAAAACTATGACGGACTAGAAACTACCCAATTCAATAACCTAAAGGAAATGGACAAGTTCTTAGAAATATATAACCTTCCTAGACTGAATCATGAAGAACTAGAAAATCTAAATAGACCAATCAACAGTAAGGAAATTGAAACAATCATCCATATTCTCCCCAAAAGCAAAAGTCCAAGACCAGCTGGCTTCACTAATGAATTCTACCAAACTTTCAAAGATGATTTAACACCTCTCTTCCCAAAATCTTCCAAAAACTTGAAGAAAAGGCAATACACCCTAACTCAATGTATGAGGCCAACATTACTCTGATAACAAAATCTCGTAAGGATAACACACACACACACACACACACACACACAAACAAAAGAACTACAGACTAATATCTCTGATAAATACATATGCAAAACTTCTAAACAACATACTAGCAAATCGAATACAATACATTAAAAAGATTATACATCACCATCATCTGGGGTTCATTCCAGGGGCTCAAGGATGGTTTAACATATGCAAATCAATAAATGTGATACACCACATAAACAAAATAAAAGACAAAAATCATATGATCATAGATGCAGAAAAAGCATTTAACAAGATACAACATCCAATTTATGATTAAAACATTTAATAAAATGAATATAGAAGGCAAGTACCTCAACATACTAGGCCATATACAACAAACCCTCAGCTAATATCGTACTTAATGGTCAAACACTGAAAGCTTTTCCTCCAAGATTAGGAACAAGATTAGGAATGCCCCCTCTCATCACTGTTATTCAAAATCATATTGGAGGTCCTAGCCAGAGAAGCAAGGAAGAGAAAGAAATAAAAGTCATCCAAATTGATGAAGTCACATTGTGATGAAGTCACATGATGAAGTCAAATTGTCACATTTTGCAGATGACATCATTCTTTATACAAAAAACCCTAAAGACTCCGCCAAAAAACTATTAGAAACAATAAAGTTTCAGGATACAAAATGAGTGTACAAATATTCATTGTGCTCCTATATATTAAAAATAAAACTTCAGAAAAAGAAATGAAAAAAAAAAAAAAACCAATTCCTTTTGCAATTGCAACTAAAAGAATAAAATACCTACAAATAAACTTAATAAAGGAGTGAAGGACCTATACACTGAAAACTACAAGACATTATTAAAAGACATTGTAGAAGTTACAGAGAAATGGAAACTATTCCATGTTCATAGACTGGAATAAACAACATAGTTAAAATGGCAATATTAACAAAATCAACATACTAATTTAATGCAATTCCCATCAAAATCCCAATGACATTTTTTAAAAGAAGTAGAATAAAAAATCATCAGACTTGTATGGAATCACAAAAGACCATGAATAGCCAAGGCAACCCTGAGAAAAAATGACAAGGCCATAGGTATAATATTCCCTGACTTCGGTTTATATTACAAAGTGACAATAGTAAAAACAGCATATTATTGGCAATAAAACAGAGACACAGAATAAGGAATAGAATTGACAACCCAGAAATAAACCCACACATATTGGGCAGATAACTTGCTACAAAGGGACTAAAAAAAAAAAAAAAAAATACAATGAAGAAGAGAAAGCCTCTTCAATAAATGGTGTTGGGAAAATTGGAAGCTATGTGCAAAACAATGAAACTAGACTGCTATCTGTCACCATACACCAAAATTAACTCAAAATGCATCGAAGATGTAAATATAAGACCTGAAACAATAAATTGCATAGAAGAAAGTATAGGTATTAAACTTTTAGACCTGGATTTAGACAAGATTTTATGAATTTGTCCTCAAAAGCAAGGGAATTAAATGCAAAAATAAATAAATGGGACTATATCAAACTAAAAAGCTTCTTCACAGAAAACAACAACAACAACAACAACAAAACACCATCAGCAAAACAAAGAGGCAACCAAACAAATAGGAGAAGATATTTGCAAACAACACTTTCAATAATGGATTAATATCCAAAATATATAAAGAACTCATACAACACAACAAGAAAGAAAAAACTATCCAATTAAAAAATGGTGAGGGGACCTGAACAGAAGCTTCTCTCAAGAAGACATACGAACAGCCAACAGATATATGAAAAAATGTTCAACTTCACTAGCTATTAAGGAAATGAAAATCAAAACCACAATGAGAGATCACCTCACACCTGTTAGAATGGCTATTATCAACAAGAAGGAATAACAGGTATTGGGGAGGCTGTGGAAAAAAGGAACCCTAATACACTGACGGTAGGAATGTAAATTGGTAGAGCCACTATGGAAGGCAGTGTGGTGGTTCCTCAGAAAGATAAGAATTACCATCTGACCCAGGAATCTCTCTTCTGGGTATCTAACAAAAAAATCAGGAAACATTTATCTGTAAGGATATACACACCCCTGTGTTTATTGCAGCATTATTCACGGTGGCCAAAACATGGAAACAACCAAAGTGTCCTTCGATAGATGATTGTATAAAGAAGATGTGGTACACATATAAAATGGAATATTAGTTGGCCGTAACAAAAGATGAAAGCCTGCCATTTGCGACAACATGGATGGATCTTGATGTTATCATGCTAAGCGAAATAAGTCAGAAAAAGTCAAGAACCATATGATTTCATTCATATGTGGGATATAAAACTGAAAGCAACAAACGAACAAGACAAACAAACAAACAAAAAACTTATACACAGAGAACAGTTTAGTGGTTACCAGAGGGTAAGAGGGATGGAGGAGTGGTAGAAGAGGGTGAAGGGAGTCAAATATTTGGTGACAGAAGAGGAACTGACTTTAAGTAGTGAACACACAGTGCAATATACAGATGGTATATTATAGAAATGCACACTTGAAAACTATATAATTTTACTAACTTACGTCACTCCAATACATTTTTTTAAATGTAAGCTCAGAATTTGAATGTTTATTAGGGAAGGAAATTGATGATTATACAAGGATTTTGCATAGTTCTCAATGAAAAGGATCACATATAAAATTTGTAACCATAGCCCAGAATGATGCTGAGTATGGCACAATTATATGAGATTTTTAGAAAGTTACAGATAGGAGATTGTAGAGTACTAAATTCTGGTGAAATAAATTCATTACAACTAAACTGGTACAGGGCCCACCCTTTAGATTTAGAAATAGTAAATAAAGCTCTAGGTCTTTGATTTTGTTAAAAAAGAAATTGTGACATCTTTTTAAATGAAAAAAAGAAAAAACTCATGGCAGTTTACCAGAAACTATGATATTTAAAACATTTTGCTTAGCATGGAAACAAAACCCCTTTCACTAAATTATAATTTTTTTTTTCAGAATTACATTATTTTTTTTAATTATTTTCTAATTACTCAAAGTATCACTTATACCAAAGATTGCATCAGAACCTTTGAATGACAGATAACAACCCTTAGAATCTTAAATTACCTGACAAAAATGTACATCATTGTATGATGAACAATATTTATGTTTTGGAATTGCATATATTTTGCGTATGAATTTTCTTAGGACTCCACAAGTAAGATTAACAACTATTTGCTCATTTTACAACAACCAGACATACTCAATAATGTTACGAGTTTATTTCAGATTCTTTCAATTACAGAGACAAAAAATCCATTCAAGTTAGTTCAGGATAAGAAAACCTTATTATAAGCTTATATATGGGGAAACTTTCTAGAATTAGAATGAAAAACATCATGAAAAGAAGTAACTCCAGGGACCAGATTCTCTTTCCTTCTCTCTCATGAACTAAATGATTTTCTTTTTGGGTTTCTATTTTTCTTTGTATATCTTTTTGACTCTTCTCTCAATTGAGTTACTGCCAATTGACTTACTCTGCTTGCTCATACTTTATGGTACTTCAAATATTTTAACTCGAAGATTTGTTTATTCAATTTGAAAATCAAATATTTACTAGGCATGGACTATGTTCTGGGTATAGATGACTTCATTTTGCCACGGCTCCAACTCTGTCTTACTTTCTGTCAGTTTCTTCCCTCCTATTATGGCTCTTATACAAGCCTATTAGTATATGCCTCTTTATGTTTCCAAATTTAAGTGCTGCACAAAGAAAATCACTCTCTACTACAAAAATTGTAAATTGGGGCACAAGGGTCATTTTAACTCTTCAGATATATTTTGTTTTAAGCACATACACCATTTACAGATTTTTAAAAACTGAATTAACATTCAAAAATCGGGAAACTTTTACCAAAAACAAACAAACAAAAAATTCCTAATTTCTGCAATCTCCTGAAAAAAAAAAGTAGAGGTTCTGGGAACACTAAGTGTTTTGTTGTTGTTGTTGATATTGTTGTTTCGTTTTGTATTTTTGAGAAACAATTACTTGGAGCTGATTAACTGCATAGCCCCTTAGACAGAGCTTGTGCTGTCCGGGTTGCCATCCCTCCCAAGTGTGCCCCACACTAAGCTGAGATTGTTTTGCCTTTTATTTTTTCCTTAGTCAGTCGCTTACTTTAGAAGAGCGCCTCTAAGCAGCAGAAAGTAAACTGCTTGTTACTCTGGCCTCCTTCGGTCTTTCACATGATCTGCCTGACCTCTGGAGCTTTCCAGTTTGCATCTCCTGGTCCATTTCCGCACACTAAGAACATCATAGCATAGTGGCTGTGACTGGGCTTCACTGAGATAAAGCACACTCCCCTGATCCTGGAAGTGAGGATGGTGTAAGGACAGATTATACAGACGGTCCCTGACTTATATGACTTTTTCGACTTTACAATAGTGTGAAAGTGACAAGCATCATACAGTAGAAACTGTATATTGAATTTGGATCTTTTCCAGGGGTAACGGTAATCCAGTATGATACTCTCCCATTCTCTCATGATTCTAGGTAGGCAGCGGATGCGAGATGATTTTGCCCAACTGTAGGCTAATGTAAGTGTTCTGAGAATGTATAAGATCGGTTAGGTTGAGCTATGATGTTTGGTAAGTTGGTGTATTAAATGCATTTTTAACTTATGATAGTTTCAACTTATGATAAGTTTATTAAAATGTAACCTCATTGTAAGTCAAGGAGCTTCTGTATAGCTGCTTCATTAACAGAAGCACAGGAGATGCAATTTCTCTTACAAGAAGGTGAAGATAAGCAGACAAGTATATTAACCTATCTAATTTAATATAATGAAAACAAACTTGAATACGTTTAAATTTAAAAAAAGTAAAAAATTCTATCAGAAGAAGATGAAACAATGTCTATCAATAACACAGCTCAGAAATCATACAACCCCTTTAAAAGTATAACTGAAGCCTGAAGGGTACAACTATCCACTAGTACACCCAGAAGAGGGACACATGAAATATTAGGTCTGTGCACAAGTAATTGCAGTTTGAAAGGTTAAAAATTGCAAAAACCGCAATGACTTGTGCACCAACCTAATAGAAAGCTTGGTGGTACTGAACCCCTGAGCTCTCACCATATTGGAGAGCTGCCAAAACATAACTGTCCCTAAATGTTTCTCCATGAAAAGTTGCTTTTACAGTCTGTGCTTCTAGTCTTCTAACACTGCGGTTAGCAAACTATAACCCATGGCCCAAGTCTGGCCCGCTGCCTGTGTTTGTAAAGAACGTTTAGTTGTAGCATAGCCATGCCCATTTGTTTACTATGGTCTGTGGCAGCTTTCACACGACAAAGTCAGAGCTGAAAGACCGTGAAGAGGCTGTGTGGCCCGCAGAGCCTAAAGTATTTACTCTATCTGACACATCACAGAAAACGTTTGCCTATCCATGTCCTAAAGACATAGTTAGATACTCAAAATATATTACAAAGCGACCTTTCTAATACAAGTTCTCCTTCTACCTAATCTAAATTCTGCTTCAGCTTAATTTAATTCCCTCATTTGACCGTGGCTGACGTACAACTACAACACGGTATCATCAATAACATTTATTCACACTGAAATCTGTTAGCAAACAATCAACTGAGTCTTTCTGTAACTAGAAAGCCCAAGTTTTACTTTATGCTAATCAAACTCCCTGGATAAGCATATGACTCAAAATAAAGATCTTTCACAACTACCTGCCTAATACTCTGAACAACTTAAACCCCATAAAAACTCCATTTATTTTTAAACTTGTTTTGATCGTGGCAAAATTGACTTATCATGACTCTTGTACTGAAAAGAATGGATTTTGCTTTTATACCTTCACGGATCACATCACCAGTAACATTTGTAATTCACTATAAATAGCATTTCTTTTAGAAATAATTGCCATTTGTAGTAATGCCTGTTGTGATATTTATCTTTACATCTTATTGGTTCTGTTTCTCTGGAGAACCCTAATACAGGGAAGAAATACTGTGTTCCAGTTACTAGAGGCCAGTCAGGAAGAAAAATCAACCTAATTAAAACAGGGGAGGTATAAAGCTCTTAACTAGGTGACTGAAAAAATGAAAAGAAAACTTTACAGAATCACAGAGAGAGCATCTTCAGAAGCAGTTACCACCCCTAGGGCTGAGAAAACAAAGGAAGAAGTTGGATTTATTAATACTTTGAAGTTCAGGGAGAAGGTCTCATAGTGCTGAAACTCAAACCTTTGAATAGGGGGACTGGCAGTTAGTGTTGGGATCTTCGAGGGAGCATGGTGAGGCTGATTCTATGAGGGTTGGAAAAATCTGCAAAATGGATACAGTTGCTGCTACAAGAAGGAATTGCTGCTGCCAGTGGGGACAAATGTTGCCAGGGAGACGTTCACTGGAACAGAGCCTTCCTAGATACACAGGAAGCAGACAAGAAGGAGCAAGCTCCTTGATCTCTTCTAGCCTTGCAGCCTCCCTCTAGCACTCCCTGATTGCAGAGCCAGACACATAGCAACTACCTGCAAGGAAATGGGACTTGCAGAGCCCTAGTTCTAGCATAACAAAGTAGGGTGTAGAAGGGTGGGTGGGGTTGGGACTGAGAGACACTAGCATAGTAAATGGTACAGCAGACATCCGTTTTTCCTATGTACATTTATATTTATAAATCACTGGATGGTAAAATGATGGTGATTTAAAATGTTTTAAAGTTCAACGGTAATTTTTGAAAAACAGGCAACAGTAGTCAACGAATAAAACATAAAAGTGGTTTTACATTATGAACATGAAAAGGCGTGAAAACAATAATACTCTGACCCATAACAGAGATGTAGTGTAAATTCATTAAATAAAACAAATTGCTGAGAAATAGACTCTGTTATATCTTCAACTTTATAATGATAAATCACTACATGGTGCTAGGAAGAAATTTGAGTTCTCTTTATCTTTTATATCACACTTGACACCAAATTAATTTTCAGTTGACTTAAAATTTCAAGTATATAAAATGAAGACACTGAAACAAATAGAAGAAAATAATGGTTACTGTTTGCTTGATTTCAGGGTATGGAAAGAATGTATAAGCATACCAAGAAAGGAAACCATCAAAGGAAGATTTACACTGACTACACATAACGTGTAACTTCTATAAGCAAAGTTATTACACCCAAAAAAGAAAGGGATAATGATACCTAAGGACAATTTTCGAATTTGTACAGAACAGGAGACACAGTTTTTGTCTTCCAAAAAAGGTACAAATAAATAATAAATACAAACATTTCCTGCTTGAAAAATGAGCAAAATATCTGCACAAATAACAAGAAAGACAAGATAAAAATGGCAAAAAACATGAAAAATGAATCCCACTTAGTAATTAGAGAAATGTAGATAAAATTTTAAAAATCTGTATTTTTTTGTATGAAATTAGCCAAGGCAATAATACTGGCAATAATAAAGGTGTTGTCACACTCAGCTGGTAGTAGTAAATTGGTACAGCCTGCTTAGAATACAAGATAGCAATGTGTGCCTTACAACCTTAAATAACTCCCATTTCTAGGAATCTAACATAAGAAAATGAGCAGAGGTGCAATCAAAAGTTTGGTTAGGGTATTTAAATTTCAATTTTCTAATATAATAGAAAACTATAAATAAACGAAATGTCTAACCATAAGAAAATTATAGTCGAGTCACATGATGAACTATTATGTAGGTATTGAAAAACATGTTCTGTAAAGACTTGGTAAACTCAGAAACCTTTCAAGATATGAAAGGTAAAAAAATAAATAAATAAAAGCAAAATACAAAATAATGTTTTTTGATTTTAGGTAATATACAAAAAATTAATAATCATAGTCTCAGAATGGTGAAATGACAGATGATTGTTTTACTTTTCCAAATATTTTTTAAACTGACATTCATATAATCAGACCACTAAAGCATAGTTTTGTTTTTTTGTTTTTTTTAATATATAAGACTGTTTAAGGAAAATATTTACTCAGAAGTTGAATATCATTCTCAGAACCAATAGATTCCCTCATCATTCCCCTAAAACAAATTTGAGAGAGAGCTGAGACTTCCGCAATAACAAAATAGATTCAGTCTCCTCTAAATATCAACTGCTAGTTTTTTTTTAAATTCAATAAAGTATAAGCATGTTTTCTAGCAACTAGGATTTGCCAAATATCAACTATGAAATTCTATTTTCTAGCTTAAGTAAGAAGCTAAATGCCACTCATATGTTTATTATTACAAAGTTAATTTTCTGACTTCTTCCCTGAGCTCCAGATTCAGACATTTAACTGTCGCTCAGCATCTGACCTTGGAGGTGAGACAGAGTTCACCAGTGAACAGGTGCAAAAAAAAGAACTTTTTATTCCCTTTGCCTTGTCCTATCTCCTCAGTGCCCTGCATCAACAGCTTCCTCCTCATTTTCTCGAGAATACATCTAATTACTCATACCCAAATTTGACATTTTTCTCTGTCTCTAGCTCTATACTTAACATATCCAGTGCTAACCCAATTAAATGCTACTACCTGGGTCCAGGCCCCAGAAGCTCTCATACTCCTGAAATAGCCTTCTATCTGGTTTCCTCACTTACACTAAAGCTCACCCCCTCAGTTCCTCATTTGTCACAAAAATAGCTACAGTATCTATTTAAAAATATTAATTAGATGATGTCATTCTCTAGAATACCCAAAAGTTTGTCTTACTTTGGGTTTTCCCAGAAGCAGACCTTGATAAGGATTGAAGTACAAAGAAATGATCTGACAGGTGATTCCAACGAATACCAGTAGGAGACTGGGGACATAGGACAGGAAAAGGGAGAAAGCCATAAATTGTGCATTACCGAGCAATTCGGGTTATTGGCAGAATTCAGTTCCTTGTGGTTTTAGGACTAACGTTCCCTGTAAAGTCTTTCCTGGATGTCACTGGGGTGCCACATTCAGCTCAAGGACGTTTGCATTCTTTGCCAAGTGGCCCGTTCCATCTTCAAGCAAGCAACAGTATATGACATCATTCTGAACTTCTCCTTCCTCATCAGCCAAAGAAAACTGTCTGCTTTTGAGGGTTCACCCAGATAATCACCCTATCTTAAGATCTACTAATTTGGGATATTGATCACATAGGCAAAATCTCTGTACAGTAAAACCTAGATTAGTGTTCGATTGAATCACTAGGAAAAGGTATGTATACACCAGGGGCTGGGAATCTTGGGGACCCATCTTAGAAATCTGCCTACCACACCATCCCAATGTTCTATCAGTCTACTGCTTTTCCCAGAATATGGTATAAGGCCAGAGCAGTGGCTTCCCTGGTTATATGTTCATTATCACACCTCCTTCAAAAAAAAAAAAGTTAATTCTTTGGTCTAAGGTTGTATTATGCTGAAACCCATCTTGATAATGCAAGATGAATTGATTTCAAGTAAACCCTTGAATACTGGTTCTAGCTGAGGTACTATTGTCATGAAAGGTTAACCTATATCCATAATAGGTATTCATCTAAATAATGATGAATTGATGCCTCTCCATAGGTGGAAGAGGTCTAGTGTAATCAACTAGTTCCAAGTTGCTTATTAACCTTCTGGGAGAATGAGCACCCAGCTTTTCTCCAATGCTGGTTAGATGTTCTGCAAAATAGTAGCTAGATCCACGCATATCCTCCATTCTTGCTCCCAGGCCCTCTCCATTTTGGGCTCATTGTGAAAAGCAGTGGAATGATTGAGGGTAGAAGTTGGCTGATCTCCTTGGGATGATCACCCTATCCACAGATTATTCAGTAGGGTAGATGCCCCTGATAGTCATTAATGTAAGATTAAAACATCCACAAATTTTGGGTTCATTCCCAAAGATCCAGCTACATGATCCTTTCCCAGATCTTATTGCTCTGGATTTTCCAGGCTTACTTCCTCCAGGTCCCTGACCAATCAACCAAAGTATTTGTCACTGATTAAATCTGTATAGATCCTTAGTTTCAATCACTTCTCTCTCCCCACTAAATTGATGACTAGATAAGTCCTGCTCAAAGTTCTGCCAATTTCCCTTACCACTGTCTTTCAGGACCACCACCACCTAGAGCTGTAGTGTATCAGTTATCCATTTTAAACTTTTAGTATTATAATAAGCCAATCCATCTCCTTTTAAAACAGCTTTACTGAGACATAAAGCATGCACCACACAATGCAGTACTAAAGTATACAATGCAATAGCTTTTAGTATATTCACAAAATTATGCTTTTATCATCACAATCCATTTTAGAACATTTTTCATTACCCTCAAAAGAAAGCACTTATCTATCAATCATCCACCAAAGCTTCCATCTCTCCCAGCTCTGGCCAATCACTAATTTTCTTTATGTCTCTACAGATTTGCCTACTCTGGACATTTCATGTAAATGGAGTCATACAATATGTGGTCCTTTGTAACCCTCTTCTTTCACTTAGCATAATGTTTTCAAGATCGATCCACATTGTAGCATGTATCGGTACTCAATTTCTTTTTATGGTCAAATCATATTCTATTGATGGATATAACACATGTTTTTCTCTATTCACCAGTTGACGACATTTGTATTGTTTCCACTTTTTGTCTACTATGAATCAAGCTGCTATGAATGTTCATGTATAAATGTTTCTTTGGGTCAACCCATCTTTGAACCTGGCCAGATATTTTATCACCACCATGAAACCCTATATGTAATTACACTGAAGGAGAGTCATTGGTGTAACAGATGTCATGGGGTTCCGAACCCTCCACTTAGGACTGATCCCAAAAGTTATTGATAAGGATTGAAGTACAAAGAAATGATTTGTACTCAGAACAAACCATGGTGGATCGTTGCTGTTCCTGCCAGACCTTATAACTTGATGGGTAACAATAACTAATTCAGGATGAAAACTCTGGTTGCACAGACATTTAATGTTCTATCATCAGGCACTCTCTCTACCAGAGCCCCCCCAATATCACACCAGGAGATGCTTTTTGAATAGTGAAGATGTCTCTTCAGTATAATATATGATCTTGCTCCGGAACCCAGACTGTGTTTTGCCAGTCTCCTATTGGGTGTTGCCTGAGACTCGGTATGTCACTATTATTCATCACAGATACTTCAAGAACTCTGGAATTTATCAGATCTTGTGGGCCAAGAAGCAAGAATGCTTGAGCTACAATCTGAATTTGCCACAAAATTCTGTCTCACCTTAGATCCTACTCAGAACTGCCAACCTTCTAAGTAGCCTGATAAATGGATTAGAGAAATATTTCTAAGTGTGACATCAGCAGTGTCTACTGGTTTCCATTCTATTTAAAACTAAAAACTGGACAATGTGCCACAGCATGCGCAGATGTCTTCATGAGCTACCCATCCTCACTGACTTCTCCTACCTCAGCTGCTACCACTCCCCCTTTGCTCATTATGACTTTCTTATTGCTTCGAGAATATGCAAAATTTGATCCATCTTCAGGCCTTTGTACATTCTGTGCCTCTGACCTGAATGTTCTGCCCACGGATCTCCTCAGACTTGCTCCTTCCCAGGATTCTGGTCTTCTTCAAACACCAGGCCTGCAGATTTAGAGCGCCCTTCCCTGACTGCCTAACAGTAGTTCTCTGCTATATTCACTTCTCCTTGCTTTTAATTACCTTCCATTATTATCTCATGTCATTTCTTTATAGAACTTACATGTAAAACTATAACACATACTTACTCATTTATTTATTTACTACCCTCCATAAGAATGTACTTCACAGAAGCATGGAACTTGCCTGCCTGGCTCACTAGTGTGTATGTCATCTACCTAGTACACTTGTTGAATGAGTGAATGAAATAATGCCCTGGATAGTCATTTAATAGAAAGAAGAAACTGACATTTTAAGTGAATAAGTAAATGTATCTTAGGGAGTATGATTGAAAATTTGGGTGTTTATTAGAATAAAAAAAAATCTCAAGTGTGAATACTTTCCTTAATACAAAAGAATAAAACTGCAGCACATTTTAATGGAACACAATAATAGGAGCTGAGACCTATAACAAAATCTTGCCTCAAGATTTTATGACTAGTAACTATTTGAGGACATTTTTCTAAATGCTCCATTATGTTCTGAAAAAAAGAAAAAAAGAACTATTAAGAATGAAAACATTCCTATTTTAAGACATGCAGAGTTAATGACCTTACTTAATAACCAGATCTGCACTGCCCCCATTTTGAAGTAGCTTAAAGCTATTACCTAAAAGTATTCAAGATTTGTATAGACGGAGAATAATGAGTTTGAAGGAGTAAACCTTAGAGTTATTTAAAGTTATGACTTTCTCATTGAGCTTTATTTGAAGATTATATATCCCCTAATTTGGTTATTGGGCTCTACCTGAATGGAGTGAGGTTACCTTAGATTCTCAGGGTTTCCCTAAATGTCCCCAGACACTTCACGTAAGTTTATACACACCAGGTTTTTCTACAACCAGATGGGTGTATTGACTCTTGGATGAGGGAAAGATGACTGAACAGAAGGTGTGAGCAAAACCTAAGAATTTAATTTGTTCAAAACCTCTATATAAGATAATAGTGTTCATTGTAGCATTATTTACAGTGGCCAAGACATGAAAACAACCAGAGTCCTTCAATAGATAATTGGATAAAGGAGATGTGGAATATATACACAATGGAATATTATTTTGCCATAAGAAAAGATGAAATTGTACTATTTGTGACAACATAAATGGATCTTTATAGATTATAATTCTAAGCAAAATAAGTCAGACAGAAAAAGTAGAGAACCATTTGATTTCACTGATATGTGGAATATAAAACTGAAAACAACAAAATAACAAGACAAACAAATTAACAAACAAAAATTCATAGATACAGACAATAGATTAGTGGTTATCAGAGGGTAAGGGGTGATGCGGGTGGTAGATGAGGGTAAACGGGGTCAAATACATGATGATAGAAGGAGAACTAACTGACTGGGTGGTGAGCACACAATGTGATACATAGATGATATATTACAGTGTTGTACACTTGAAACCTATGTAATTTTACTAACCATTGTCACCCTAATAAATTTAATTAAAAAAAAGCAATAGTGTCAGTTGATTAATAGTGTCCAGGACTAGGGCAGAGATGACACTATCTATTTTGTACTGTGAAGACTCTCCAAATGGACTGTGTTTCCGTTAAGAGATGTATCAGCCAAATGGAGTCCATATGTAAGAGAATTGTCAAGGTGATGAAGGGTTGGAAACAATAATAGAAGAGAGGAGTGTTTAGCGAAGAACAGGCAGGCAGAAGCTTGGGTGGGAGCACGTTAGCTGTCTTTAGTACTTAAATACAGCACATATATATATACACACAGACGGTGACAAAAAATGTATACACATTTCAAGAAAGGAAAAAACTATATTAAAATTGTAATACAATGAATGATGCTAGCATTCATTTGATTAATGCTGTCATTTTTAATTAGTTTCAGGTGTACAAAACAATGTAATAGTTAGATATTTACACCCCTCATCATCTTTTGAGTGAACGTCACACTACGCATTGCTACTGTAATTCAATTCAACTTCAAAAAGTAATACACAGATAACATCTCTTGAAGTGTGTACAGCTTTTGGCACCCCTGTTATATAGAAGTAGAAACAATTGGTAACATTTATAGGAAGTAGGATTGTAGTTCTCTCTGTGGAGAATCATTCTGACGAGTAGAGGTGTCTCAATGTGATATGAAGAGCTCTGATCAACTTCTCCCAACCCTCCACGATAATATGGGATTTTCTACCTAGGACAATTAAAAGAATTAACAAATGTATTTTAAAAGAATACAAATTTAGTTGGACCATTTGATACTATAATCATAGATACGCATTATATGTATTTGTCCAAACTCACAGAATGTACAACACCAAGACTGAACTCTACTGTAAACTGTAGACTCTGGGTCCAAATCTAGTGATGTGTCAATGTAGGTTCATTAATTGTGACAAATGTACCAGTCTCCTGGGGGATGTTAATAACGGGGAAGGCTGTGCATGAGTAGGGGTAGGGGCCATATGGGAACTCTGCACCTTCCACACAATTCTGCTATGAATCCAAAACTGTTGTAAAAAATAAAGTCCATTAAAATTTTTTTAAAAATCAGTTGGACTATAATTAGGGATCAAGATTAAAGTTCATAAGGCCTGAGAAAGAAGATTTTTCAAACTGCTTGGAGAGAACATTTGAATAAAAACATCCAGGAACATTAATAGGCAGAGTAAGGGAAAAGAGGTGGTCCTGACTGATTATATTACTTTCTGGATGTGCTAGAGAGTTTCCAAAGGTGGCTGCAATGATATATCCTGTCCAATAATCTGTAGCAACGAGACTTTGTGGCACCATTAATCAAAAAGTGAAGTCTATCTGCTCTCTCCCACTCGACCCCTTGAACATAGACTGCTTGTGACTTGTCGTAATAAATAGAATTTGGAAGAAATGATGACCTACCTCTTCTGGACCTAGACTTTAGATACCTGGCAGGTTTTAGCTTCTCTCTTGGAAGGCAACTGGCATGCTACAAGGAGCCATGTAGACAACTGAATGATGAAATCCCACAAGGAAAGAGAGAAATGATGTGGAAGCATGAAAGTGCCAGGTAGGAAGACTTCTTGAATCATCAGGCCCAGCTCAGCTGCCAGATGAATGAATGACAACAGACAGATTAGAAGAACATCCCTGCTAATTCCTGCCCAAATTCCTCACAGAATTATGAGAAATAAATTATTATTGTTAAAAGCCTTTAAATGGTGGGATTATTTGTTCTATATCAATGAATACCTGAAACAGTAGGTGCTTATGATCCGCATATGCATTATATCAGATTGAAATTTCCAGCTACCTGTGATATTCAAACTATTCTATGAATAGAATAGACAATGTCAGACCAGATGGCCTCTGAGGTTCTTTCCGATACCTAAATATTATACCATGGGAACTTCCTTCCAGATCTTCAGCTTTTGGAAAAAAACAACAACAACAGGAAAGTGTGTTTTCCCCCATAACTCATAATAGGGATGTTACGGACTGAATATTTGCCTTCCCCCCAAATTCATATGTTGAAGCCCTAAGCACCAATATGATGGTATTTGGAGTTGTAGCCCTTGGGAAGTAATTAAGGTTAGATTAAGTCATGAAGGTGAGCCTTCATGATGGGATTAGTGGCTTTATAAAAAGAGGAAGATATGTCTCTTAATCTGAGAGAGAGAGAGAGAGAGAGAGAGAGAGAGAGAGAGAGAGAGAGAGAGAAAGAGAGAGAGAGAGAGAGAGTTTTTGTGTGTACCACAGAAAGGACTGGCACCTTGATCTTGGATTTCCCAGCCTTCAGAACTATGAGAAATAAATTTTTATTACTTAAGCCACCCAGCCTGTGGTATTTTGTTATGGCAGCCTGGGCTAACTAATATAAGGAAATTGGTCTGGATGATCTGCTGCTTTCTGATTCCAGAATTTATTCAAAGTTGCTTGAGTACAATATTTAGGAAAATTGAGGACATATCCAGCTGTAATTTTCTTGATATCCTATAAACATTGGAAATCTATTCAGAATTATTTAATACAAATGTGTTACATCATAATAAGTTTAGTTTATCAATTTGCAAACTCTTCAGTCTCAAGGAATACTGAAAAACTGTGTTTTACACTTGTTCACTCCTCCCTACCTTCATTTCAGTAATATTATTTTACTCATTTGTAACAGAAGTGCATAATACTTAGATTGTGAATCCCTGAAAAGAAAATAGATAAGAATTCAAAACTCATATGCAGACTAATCTAAGTAAGGAATGCAAATGCAATGATGAATCCAACAAGAAATAAAATCTCTGTAAAAACCTGATAAGAAATGAGGCATACAGATAAAAAGAGAAAAGGTGAGATGAAGGGGGAAAATCATTCTGAATTTTTAAAAATATTTTAAACCATCATCAATCTCAGTGAATAAAATAATACAAAAACTGCATGTAACAATGGTTCAGCTAATTTGGTAAGAATGAAGAACACCTGAGTGTCTTTTAAAGTCAACAGTCCTCTAAGATATCACCATTTACAGAAGATAAGAAAGGGAACAGTTTGTGTGTGTAGGGAAATCAGTATACAAGTAGAGAAAAATTGTCAGTGCACTTTAGATAATATCAGAGTAGGAAAAGCACTGGGTATCCTTTGCCTCAACTTCAGATAAGTAAAGGAGTAAGAGGCCAATATTAAAGGGAAAAAATATAAATTAGCACTGGAAGGAAAATAATCTGTAGGGGTTGGCCACTGCTTAAATAAGCCTTTCCTTCACTCTACTGCAAAGGAAGGAAGGAAGAATGAGTGTAAAGAAAACTAAAATGTCTATTACTTTTTGATTATGAGGAAATGGTATAGAGAAATACTCTTAATTTTAACTGAAAATCTTTCACTCTCTTCTTCTAACTGGTATTTTAGGTCTTTTACTTTCCTTTCTCCTTCCTCTACAAGGTCTTTTACTTTCCTTTCTCCTTCCTCTTCTTTATCATATTTTTACAAAGAATTGAGATTGACAACAGAAACCTAGGTGTGAAGGAAATTGAAATAATTTATATTTCCCTAATTTTGCCTCTTGTGCATCACATAAATACTTAGATAGATTTACACCCAGTATAGGGAGTGTTCAAAGTGGCTTTCCTTATAACAGTTCTAAACTGGATACAACCCAAATGCTCATCAAAAGGAGAATGGTATAGTCATACAATGGAATACAACATAACAATAAAAAAGAATAATCTATTTTATTAGCAAAAGATAGTCATTTCTAGGAGCAAACAAACAACACTGCCCAAATACAAGCGTAATAAAAATCATGGATGAATCTCATAGATAGTTTGAGTGAAAATAAATCCAGACACACAAGAAAGTTCAGACTGTTTGGCAGTATGTATGATTTCATTTTATAGATAGTTCAAGAACAAGTAAGACCAATCCATGGTGATAGAAGTCAGAACAGCGGTTACCTCTTGGGCATGGTGAGGCACAAAGGAATCTTAAAAAGTGCTGGAAATGTTCTCCATCTTGATGTGGGTGATGGTTAAAAGGTTATGCATATGCAAATAACTATTAAACTGCATAATTAAGAGTAATGTAGTTTACACACTTTATATATATATATATGTTATATCTCATTTTAATAAGACATAAAGATCAGATGACATGTAGAGGCTCTGTAGCAAATATGTTAGTTGTGGAGAATCCTGGTGTTAGCACTTCAAAAGAAAGACTGTTGTCCTCCAGAGCAGCTGAGTCTGAGAAACAAAAACAGGCTTGTGGAACTGACAATTGGAAGACCCATTCTGCATACATTAAGACATCACAGACAGGGAAAACAAATAGTGGTTTTAATTATGAGCCCTAAATAAAGAACCCCAAGACTGGAAGCTCCAAACTATAGACTTTGGCTTGCAATTTATCTACTTCTCACATGGGCAACTCTATTTTGCAACTTCCAACAATGGTCATAGTAGAGAATTATTTGTTCAACAATGGTAATTCTTCTAAGAAATTCAGAAGGAAAGTTAACAAGAAAATATATGTAGAAAGTAATTACCAGGGAAAAACAGAATACAAATGAGACATAAAGGTAACGGAGATAAAGGCAATAAAAACAGATAATTGCTATGATTATAACTTAAATTTGATTCAGTTTCTCAGTAGCCAGCAAACAGGGGCTAAAGCTAATCAGGTTTTTAATTTTCATTGTCAGGAAAGAAGACAAATATCAGTCTGCCGAAGGAAATAAGACTTTTTTCTGGAATTGAATTTATGTTTAAATCCCTGCTAAGTGATACCCACTGAATCCAACAATATGGTAAAATAGAAAAATTACTGAATTGAAATAAAAAAAAAACACCTAGATTTTGATCAAGAACTCATCACTCTCCAGTTGGGCAATTCCAACATTTATGAACCTCAGTTTCCTTATCTTTAAAATCATAATAATTAATAATGATAATAATAATGATATAATAGATAACACAAACATGCTTGCTATATGGTGGGTGCTGAATCCAGTCCTCACTAAAGCTTTATTAATAAGGAACCTGATGCTCCCCTGCCACAGCAGAGTAGCGCGGACGTGAGGCTTGGGTACATTGAAGAATGGGCTCCACCATAATCCACCGCCATAGGCCAGGAAGGCATTGCTGCTGGAGGTGTAATGGACGTTAATACTGCTTTACTGGTGATATGCAAGCTATCCAGGATAGATAAGGTTGGAGCAGATGGCCTCTCAGCTACTTTCCAATACACCAATACTATAGGAACAACACTATAGGAACTTCCTATAGTATAGGAAGACCTCCCTCACCACCCTCATCCATGGTGGCCTAGCACGCAGAATTCACGAAGCTGCCAAAGCCTTAGGCAAGCGCCAAGCTCATCTTTGTGTGCTTTCATCCAACTGATGAACCTATGTACTTCAAGTTGGTGGAAGCCCTCTGTGCTGAACACCAAATCAACCTACTTAAGGTTGATGACAATAAGAAACTAGGAGAATGGGTAGGCCTCTGTATAACTGACAGAGGGGAAACCCAGTAAAGTGGTTGGCTGGAGTTGTGTGGTGGATAAGGACTATGAGGAAGAGTCTCACACCAAGGATGTCATCGAGGAGCACTTCAAATGCAAGAAGTGAACAAATAAACTTTTTAAAGAAAAACTTAAAAAAGAAAATTTTAAAAAGACATGCCTAGGATCAATGGATACACTACAATAGACTAGGCCTAATCAATCATATTTTCTTTTGTATAACAATTGGTTTAGGGGTGAGTCTGTGATCCAAATATGCTCAAAGAGATACAGGAGAAAGTGTATTGAAAAGTTTGGGAAACTTTTTCATCCTTGGTTAAAGAGAGGCATTCAAAGAGAAACTCCTGTTACCTATGTTGGATGTGATAGGACGTGATGGGGCACGATGTTGATCCTCTTAAAATCAAGAGGATCACAGAGAAACCACCCTATGGCTTCTAATATTTTGAGCATGGAATTAACCATTCCTAAAACCACATATCTCTGATTTTCTTTGATGGGATATTAAAAAGCCCACTTTAAAACCAATCTTAGTAGTGTATTTTGCACCTTGCTGACAAAAGCATTCTACCTGGTTCAATGAGCAACTGAGTACATGCAAATGGAGGCTGAATGTTTTGATGATAAAAAGACAAGAATATTCTCTTCTGGTGGCTTCTGTTAGTGAAGCAAGAATAGAATTTACTGAGTGTCAGTGAAGAAAGTGAGAGGGTTTAAAATGTTTGAGAGAGGGAAAATATGAAACAGTCATCTTGAGGAATATGCAAGTAAGTTTACAAAGGATATATAGGACTGCTTAACACTCCTAAGTCACTAGTGAAGACTAGTGACTATAATCTTAAAGCACAAAACCATCAGCATGGTACCGTTTATCTCTGTAATGTTCAGATATTCTGGTGCATACACAGAATAAGCAGAATGATGATTTTATTCAGGTTTAGCATTTTGCTGGGCAAGCTGTGAAAGCACTAGAGAAAGACAAAGGAGTTGAGGGTCCCTGCAAGGGAGTGATTGATATGATTAACATGCAGGGTATCATGGGGAAAAAATTTGAGAATATGATAAGGCAGATGAAAGTGAAGCATAGGTTAGGTCAAAAGTTTGGATATTTCAATGGAAGCAAAAGAACTGATAGAGAGAAGAAGCTAAGTTAACTTAGAAAGAGAATATGTAAGTGGACAGGGTAAGGTGTTTATATATGAGAATTCTGAGAGGCTAACTATTGGATACAACAATAAAATAGAAGGCATAGTCACATGAAATAATGGTAGGCGTAAAGTTAGAAAGGAATGAGCTAAGTATTAAGATATTTAACAACCAAGAGAAGAACCTTGGAAACTTTAGATGACAGCAAAAAAGAGAACTAATAGGAAATCTACTCTGAAAGCAGGAACTCCAAAGGACTTAAAAAATGGGAGCATAAAGAAGAAATGGCCTGAAAGTAGTAATGAGATATAAAGAGGACAGTTACACCACCTCCAGGCCCTATGCTAGTGGGATTTGGCAGTAAAAACAAGCGGAAAAATGAATTGGTAATGCTGTGGGTAAAAGTTAACTAAATTGTATAATTTCAATTTCTTTAACTATTGATTATTGCTAATATTGGCTTTCTAGAGTAGTCAGAGGATAAAAATGGGAAAATATATATATATATATATATATATATATATATATATATATACACACACACACACACACACAGACAGCTGTCAGTATTTTAGAACAAAAAACACAGTCACATCCCTGTAACTCCCATTTAAAGTTCCTACCACAGTATTAAATATAGATCTTTTGGCTGTTTGTATTGACTTTTTATTTTCTGCATGCACTCTTCAGTAGACATTGAAGAGTGAGTGATGAGAAAATTCACCTCTGTGGGTTAGCCATACAAACCTCAAGTGGATAATTCATTTGAAAATAGTTCCAACTTAGTAGTTTAGCCAGGAATCTATCAAAAGCATATGTGAATTTTCACTAGGAAAAAAACACCCACATTTAATCCAAAGTTCAAACTGAATTTCCAAAAATTATGAACTCACAATTAAAGAAAAATCACAAAATGTACAAGAAGATACCTGGACAAAAGGAAATACATAATCTCAAGACTAAATATTGGAATTATCAGATGCAGACTTTAAAATAACTATTCAGAAAATATTTAAAGAAACAAAATCTTGAAGATGTGAGTATAGAAAAAGAAAATTTGAGAATAACCATATTGATCTGTAAAACAACCCATGAAAGGGAATAAAATAATGCCTGACATACAGAAAACTTCAAAGTAATTTTTTTTTTTTACTTTTTAAGCTATGTTTTAAACTGGGTGATGGGAACACAAGTCTTCATTGCATCATTATTCTTTATATTGTTAATATTTTAATACATATTTTATAAATATGCAATGTTTAATAAACTGATTAAAATAAGTAAATAACTTTAAGGCCATTCTAAGAAATATTACACAGCCATTTAAAATGTAGAGACAAAGGTAAGTGTCTAATAGAAAATATATCTTAGAAATATCTTTTAGTAAGAAAAGGAAATCAATGGGTGATATATACAGGCTAATTGCATTTCTATACAGCAAATATAAAAGTTCAATAAGCTTATACTTATAGTTATTACTGCATATGTATATGTACACCTACCCATATCTATCATCTATCTATCTATCTATCTATCTATCTAGTATATATGTAAAAGGTTGGAAAATATCTGGGAAGATACACACTAGTGTGTTACAAATGTTACAGGGAGAGAAAAGGAAGGGGGTTACTAAGAGGAAATTCACTTTTTACTACATGGATTGAGCATAATTAGTAGTAATAATAAACACTCTTGTAAAATTCACCCTTTGCCAGCCACCTAAGAAGGTCTTGCATGTTCCCAGTTCCAATCACTATCTCCTACCTCCCCACAAAGTAACTACTCTGTTAACTTTTACCGTAATCGCTGCTATGTATTTCTTTATACTTTATCACCAAAGCATACACCCCTAGGCACTGTAGCTTTGTCCAACTTTTTCTTAATTTCATATAATTTTCAGTCTCTTTAATCTACAGGTTTCACATGCATGCCTTTGCCCTTACTATTTATCAGTTGAAGAATCAGAACCATTTGACCTACAGCATTTCACAGTCTGGAATTTGCTGAATTCATAGTCATTTAAAAGATCTATATATTCTTTTGCCTATGTTCTACAAATTGACAGGTAAATCCAGAGGTTTAATTAGCCTCATGTATAATCCCTTTGACAAGACTACAATGTATTAATTTCTTAGAGAGTCACATAATGTATAGTTACCTCTTTTATGTGTGTGTGTGTGTGTGTGTGTGTGTGTGTGTGTGTGAGAGAGAGAGAGAGAGAGAGAGAGAGAGAGAGAGAGAGAGAGAGAGAGAGAGAGAGGTTGGCAGCTGTTTATGTTCAATGCCTGGATCCATTAATTAATCGGGGATTGCAAATTAGTGATATTCTGCTTATATTATTGACTGCTTGTTTTTAGTTGAAATGTTATGAAGTGACACTTTTTTCGTCTATTATTTAGTTACTTGGTGGTACAAGATAAAGGCTTGTTTTTTCCCCCTTATTTATCTGTTTTAAAGATAGTATATCGATGTATTTAAATCCATTTCAATTATTATCTTTATTAAAGTACAAATTATCCCATGCTTGTCCAATGGTAACTTCTTCAAATTGATATCTTTTGACATAACCCTAGTAATTTTTAACACTACCCTAGTAATTACCCTAGTAATCTTTGATAGTTTCACCACCAGTCGGTATAACAATGTGTTCTAGGCTTAGCCTGGACATTTGCTGTCCCTGATCTGCCATCAGATATGTTTCCAAGTAGCCCTAGTATTTTGATGGTAAATGGCATTTCAATAATACAACCTGGATCCTCCGTGCTAGTGATTCTAATTGTTCCTGAGGTCATTGTTTTTGGAATCTTTGGTGGTAAAGCTAGGGAATAAAAAGATATATAGACACATACATAACATTCATATATATACATATGAACACCATATATTTATATTTATATATATATATGATTATAGAATTAGAAAATTCCATAATTACTCATTTTTTCTACATATTAAAAATACCGAAGTTTCGAATAACAATGTTAATACCACATCAACCATTGAGAATCCTCAAAAAATATTTTTTGGCATATATTATTCCCATACACACCCACCCCCCTTATTTTTGGTATAATTTTACTATTTCTACATGGTCTGAGCATACTATATGCTCTCCCTTTTAATTCTCATTTAGAATTAATTTTATAAGTATCTATATTTAATATTCATCACTACTTCTTCTGTCAGTGTCTCCCTAGTCATTTTAGTTTTCTGAATGGTGTCCTCTAGTAGAGTCTTCAGAAATAGAGACAATATTATCTGAGTTTATATATGTCAGGAGCAGCAGGTTCTCTGTGACCTTTATGTAAGAAAATCAGATGTAAAATTTCTGGCTCAGATTGTCATTTTTTGAGTATCAATGTATCACTCAATTTTCTTTTGGTATAAATCATTAGTGTTGAAAAGTTGGATGACAATGTAATTGTTTTCTTTTCACTGTAAGTTACTTGCTGTATTTTAGTATTTATTCTCCACCTTTGATTTTTCTTTTTTTTTTTTTTGAGATTCATATTATTTCTATGTTGCCTTTTCTTGGCCTGTTAATAGTTCTCATTACCTAATTTAATCCTTTAGAACTTTTTCCATTTCTTTTTTACTTTTAATTTTTCACCTTTTAATCTGCTATGTCATAATTTACATGTTCGTACATATATATTTCGTATACTATGGTGTACATATGTTACATAATTACATATGTTTATATTACATTTCATAATTTACTATGTTCATGTGTTCTTGTGTTTAATTTAGTCTAGTTTTAATTTTTAAATAATATTTTCTTTCATAGCTAATTTTTCCTAAGTTCTGTCACTTACGATCTAAGCTTTGCTAATTCTTATTGAAGTTATTCCTTTTGTTTTATAACATTTTTAATGCTCTACAGCTCATTTAAAAACAAAATGCAATTTTTTCATATTTTATATGAGCCTGTCATTCTAGTGTCCTTTCATTTTCTATAGATGTCATTCTGCTCCTTCCTCGAAATTATAATAAAATGTATGTTATTTGCCACTGTACTTACCTGTCATTCATTGTTACATGAAATCAGTTACATTTTTTTCTAGAACTTCAGAGTAAATAAAAAAATGTAACCATTTTCTTTAAACAAGTAAAAAAATAAGAGCATTCTTCCTTTCCACTTTTAACTAGTCAGTAGTTTTTTGTTGGTTTTTGTTTTTGTTTTTGAAAACCAAGGAAAGAGCACGGGAGGATCATCAGATATACGGTTTTTCTTATAACTCTGTCACCCCTCACCCAGACCCCTTTGTTGGCAGAATCTTACTTATATCTGCTCCTTAATTATCTTCATATTAACTCTCTGATTTCTATTCCATTGCCATGTCGCAAGCCAGACATTCCATTTCTACTATGTATGCCATTCCATTGAAATAAGGATGCTGAAAGGCCTTAGGGAAATACAGATGTGTTACCTTCAGCAGGTTGTGTATTAGGGGGTTGAACAGTAGGGCCGTGGTTAATTATATTAGTTAGCTCAGGCTGCCATAACAAAACACCATAGACTGGGTGGCTTAAAGAACAGAAACTAATTTCTCACAATTCTGGGGGTTGGAAAATCCAGAGATCAAGGTGCCAGTAAAGTAGGTTTCATGATGAGGCCTCTTCTCTTGGCTTGTAGGTGGCCTTGTCTCACTGTTTGCCCACATGACCGATTCTTTGTGTGTACAGGGAGAGAGAGAGATGGCTTCCTCTTCTTATAAAGCCACCAATTCTATCTGATTATGACTTCATTCTTATAATTTCATCGAACATTGATTACCTCTTAAAAACACTATCTCCAAATACTGTCACATTGGGAGTTAGAGCTTCAACATATAAATTTTTATGGGAACACAATTCAGTCCATAGCCTTAATATAATGAAATAATTTATCTGAAATAAGGCAATGAAAATACCCATCAGGATTTGCAACATGGAGAAAGATGAGTTTGGGAAAGATGAAAAGCACAAGACACTGTTTGGTCAAATAGTTGCCATTGGTCCTGTGGATGATTCTAAGCTTACAGTGGCAGTCTGAAATTACAGACACTGACTTAGGGGAATACAGGATGTCATTAAAACAAAAATCTCCAATTGGTTCTACTAAATATTGTATCTAATTTGTGTTATGTTTGGGAGCACTGAAACTCAGAGAAGTGAAGATCATACACCCAGATGGCAGCAGAATCAATATTCCTTCTACAAATATGTAAGGCCAAGAACTGAACTATTTCTAATGCATTCTCTCCCCATTGTTGTCATACAAACTTCACAGTGTTTCTGAGGGTGGGTGCTAAGCCATGAGCTTGAGCTTCTACTTTAACTAGATTCCATTCAGTAGTTTTAGAGGTATTTTGAGCTTTTGTTTTCTGTAATGCTGTGACTACATGAAATGGGCCTGCATAGAAACACAAATTTCTGAAAACTGATTGAACAGAAATGAAAGAATGTTGAAGTTATTTATCCTCTGCAGGATGAATACTCTAAATCATAAAAATAACTCAGCATGTATTATTTACAGGGAAATTTCATAAAATTGGATGCATATCCACTGATGTTTTAAGAATTGTCAACCTGAAAAGTGGTTGTAAGGATTAGATGCACTCATAAACACAGCACAGTGAACAGTGCCTGGAGATTACATAAAACACTCTTTTTCTAGTATAATGTTTGTAACAAAGTGATTGAATAGAATGACATTCACATCCTGTGACTAATACTAGGGTGAATAATTGTAGAACAAACCAAATAAAATATCCTAAAATAAGAGCTAATGTGATTTTCATTAAAATATGTATTCTGGTTGATAGAGAGAGAGCACAGTAGAAACATTCAGTTTTCTTTGCAAAGTTATTGTAGTTTCTGATTACATCTGGATTTCCTAAATAAACTCCAGGATATTAGCACAATTATTCCATTAATGGATATTAATGTTTTGAGAAAGCCTTGAAGATACTCTAATGACTTCATTATTTCGAAGAAAACTTAAGGCCATATGATATTTTTCCAATCATGGAAATTGTTACCAAAAATATTATCCACATAGAAAATGACATGTCATAGTGGAGTCCTCAGACAGGCCAAAAAACAAACAAAAAAAAAAAACAGAAAAAAAGAGGCTGACTAGTGGTCAATTAATTGGTTGGGCATGAACCTTCCGCTCAATAGGATGACAAAATGACTTATGTTCTTGGGGATTTTAATGAGACTCTTAGAGGGTTCGTAATAAGTAGGTGTTAGAAACAGAATGGGAAAGACATAGGAGACCAAAAAGAAAATACTTGAAGTCACCCTAGAAGAGGACATGAAGCAATTAATACAATACATAAGCAAAAACAATAAATAAGGAAAACAAACACACATGCACAGAACTAAATGGAAGAGAAATTAGTCGATAGTGACAGAGAATAGCTGACCACCTCATCAATCAGCCAAGGCAAGACTATGCTACAGTACCAAACAACCTAAATTGTCCATGCCTAACAAAAACAAATGCTTATTTCTCCATATCATTATGTACAACATAAGTAATGGGTCAACTGTAGGTTCTCTCCATTCCTTCATTCCAGGATTCAGGATGAAGGAACAGTCCCTATACGGTATATGCCACTCCTCTGGCCTCTGTTTTAGGAGATAAAACAGGATTGAACAGTCTCTCTCTCTCTCTCTCTCTCTCTCTCTCTCTCTCTCTCTCTCTCTCTCTCTCTCTCTCACACACACACACACACACACACACACACACACACACACTCAGGAATAAACAGAGAATGTATGTTCTGTTTTACCTCTAGTTGTTCTACTCCGAGTATGTTATACGTATTATCATGAGACAGTAAAATTTGTTTAAAGTAAAACTTAATTGGAAACTGAATAATTTAACTGAATGTGAAACTGCTCCCTCATCAAATACTTTCTATTCATCCAGTGAAAAGTAAAAAGGCAATGGGAGAAAAATCAGAGCAAATCCTGAATTGTAAGATCAAGAGAATCTGGCACTGGTTAGCACAGAGCAAGTTATGCGCTGATTTAAATCAAGTAAGGATATCACAGAGCAGGGCTTCTAAAACTGTAATGTGCATACAAATATCCTGGGGATCTTTTTGAAAGGAAGATGCTGATTCAGGAGATCTGCAAAGGGCTGAGATTCTTCATTTCTAACAAGCTTCTTTCCAGGTAATTTCAATGCCGAGACCCACAAATGGCCAGGTGCTAAGCTGATGGTAGAACCTATGTCATAATTACTCTAGAAAGACAGAAAGCATTCTGCTCTACCTTCTTCAACAAGCTTTGGGCCAAATACATCTCATTGTATTTCTGCTCTTTTCACAGGAATCCTTCAATAGATGTAGGCCAAAAATAGCATGGGACAGGGTTGTAGCAAGGCCAAATAGAAGCCTTCGCACTGCTTGTCTTTATCATAATTTTATCTTAACTTCATTTCACACATTCTCATATCAAGGTTTAACAGAATCCCACAGTACTAACCTCTGTTTGCAAGGGGAGGTTTTTAATTCTTATATAACGCACTTCCATTGACCAAAAAGAATGTAGCCCATGGGCTAGCTCTTCACGGAAACACACTGAGCCTCTGATTCCTACCCATACTGAGTGGAGGTGAAAGAGAAAGCAGTGTCACAGGAAAGGTCCTAGAGGTAGCCCGTGAGATCAAACATGTTGAGCCAATGTAATTAAGTCTAAGGACGGCTGATCTTCTGCAACCTGTATATAGTGAATGCTATTTTGTCTGTCCAGAGAGTGGTTCGGAAGGGCCTTTGGTCAGATGACAACCTAACTTTTCCAAAGACCAGGAGCATCACTGAATCATTTTTTCTAACCACTTATGAAAACACAACTTACCTCTTTCCAATAGTGATTTTTATAGCCTAATGGCAATGCTTCTGGACATTTTTCTGTCTCAGATTGAAGCTGGGTACAAGATGCTTTTACTGTTTAAAAAAATCATTTTCTATCTGTAACACATCTAACAGACTTGCCATTAGGCTCCCTGTTGCTTTGCTGTTCACTTCTCTTTCGTGTCTGGTAACAAGGTAAGCATTAATTGTGACCTCAGAGCTAGCTTTCATGTTAATGCTTATCAAGTGCGTTATTAACTCTTCCTTTGATAAGACAGATCATACAAAATTAAAACTTCAAACATTTCTTTCCATTTGTCAAAAAAAAACAGGACTCAAATTAAATTGATGGTAGAAATAAACCCTTCAATTCATTGCATTAAACATGTAGGGGAAGATAAATTTTCTTCCTGTAATGATTTACATTTATTTACTGAAATTATAAAACGTAGTTTTTTGTCATAATGGGAGAGCTGAGTAACTATAAAGGCAGAAAAGGAAAGCAGTGCCATTTTTAAAAAATTTATGGCACCAAAGAAAATATAGAGACAACCAGGCCACTTTCACCTTCATGAGACACTACACAAAATTCTATGACTATGTTCCTCATTACATTAGAAACAGAATGGTTTGACTAAAAAATATATATATCTTATGGCAATATTTTCTATGCTTGTTTGGAAACATGAATTGAATTTCATACATTTTATGCTGCCACGGATGTTTTATTTAAATTTCAAAGTACTAAATTCATAACATAACTTTTGTAATACTTAGCTGTTATCTTAATTTTTGTAAAAGGTCATTTGCCATGACAGTTGGTAAACCAGAGTTTCAAATTAGTTATTCCAACATGAACAATTTCAGTGTCACCAGATTGCTTGTGAAATATAAACATTAGAGTTTGTCAAGTTATGACAGATAAGTGTTATTAAGTAATGCATATTGTAGGATCACAGCACAGGTAACCTTTTGTGTGTGTGTGTGTGTGTGTGTGTGTGTGTGTGTGTATGTGTATGTGTGTGTATGTGGTGTGAAATATCCATTGTATTAGTGAGAAAATGTTCTCCATTCTGCCTCACTCTTCTCCTCTGTTCCAAAATAATTGGTCCTACATTCTTCCAATCGGTGGTATCCTAGAAGCCTGACCATGGGCAAGGTGTCAAGTGGACAATATTGATTCTGTCCACTGTTAGGGGTCTCTTCCTGCATTAAATATTCCATCTATGTAAACTCCCCATCTGCATAGAAATGCTCTCATTGCTAAAGTTACAAGTATGTGGGAAAGTAGCTGAAGTGAATGATCTGCAATAAGAGCACACTAGGAGTGCAGGAGAGGGCCCTCTTTTTCCTTACACTCAAGTATAGTTCATCTGCCAGTGCATGCCAATCGAGGGCAGAGGAAAGAGTGCCTGCCTGCCTGTAAGAGAGCCCTCCAATCCACAGACCCTATGATGGGTATAAAATGTGCCACATGTGGTTTGTTTTAAGTAAAAAAAATTATGAATTGACTGTGGACATAGTTCTCTCATCCCTAATGGAGCAGATGAATTTAAGAAGTTTACGAAACTGAGAGTAACCTTTTACCAAGTGGCAAAAACAAACAGACCTGATGGTAAAAGTGTGAAAAAAATCTTTTCCAGTACCGAATATCCATGACTGGCTCTGTTTGAGCAATCAATTATAACCTCAAATTGGGAGGAATCCAAGAGGAAATTATGCATATTTTATATAGAAGTTATAAAGCAAACTTCCAAAGGTTAGTTTTTACAAGAGGTTTTTGCCCACAAAAAGCTGAAAGAAATGGGACAGAAAGATGCCTAGCTGGATTTGTTTCTCTGAATATATCTCTCGTTTTGGGTCCAGGAGTTCATCAGGTAGTTCCTGTGATCATTGGCAGCTGTGTATCAGGTCCAAGGTCAGATAATTCAGTCCATTGTTTCCTCCACTAAGAATAATACCTTCAGCTTTGATGTCAGTAAACAGCACATTTTCTAAAACCTTAGTCAAGAAATGTATCTACAAAATGAGCTAATGTACTATAATTTTCCCCAAATTGCTCAATTTTCAGCCAATTTTCCAACCAAAGTAAATAGTTTAAATAATGCAGGAGGAGTATTTTGTCTATAAATTATAACAGTATAAAATGGATTGTCAATCAATCATAAGATATTACAAGTGTAACGTTTAAAGAGAAATGAATATAAACTAACGCTGTGAAGAAAGGTACAAATCTAAAAGCCAAATTTGCTAGGCCTATTTAACCTTTATTTATTTTTAATTTAAGTATCGTGTCACCTGTGTTTTGAAACTGTGGCAAGGAACAAAAATAGAACTAATGGTGCTGGAGTATTATTTTGTCTATTAGGGAAACATTTTTTTTTTTTACCAGAAATAGTAATGATAAATCAGTTTTTACCATGTTTATCATTGCTTAAATCTGTCTTATTTCTGCTTCAAAAAAATTCTGAAATATCGCTTTGATATAAAGTTATCTGAATATACTTAACAGAGTGTATTCTCAGAATGTAAGCTAACACTCACTGGTTTTAAAAATTTTGAGCACAGTTGTGTCTACCTTCAGGTTGCTATATTAACTTACCTTTTATGGTGCTAGAGATCTTTCTGAAAAACTGATGATAAAATAATTCTAAAAGAGAATTTTAAGGACACTGCCGGTAAAATTCCCTAAATAAATAAATAAATAAATAAATAAATAAATAAATAAATAAATAAATAAAGGTAGAACGCTAAATTATTACCTAATGTTTTAATGTTAAGTTTTTAAAATAAAAATTTATGTTTTTAAATTTAACATAAAATTTAGTTTAAAAGTTTATTAACCTAGAGCTTAAGAAAGAGAAGTAAAAATCCTTTATGATGGGTAATTTTTAATTTCAATATTTTAGCTCCCCATCTTTATTTCTTGGTGTCCAGACTGAAATGGAACTCAACTTTGATAATGACTGCTAACAGACATTTCATAGTAAAAAGGACAATTCTGTCACCTTTTGTAAATTCAAAGTAAGAGGTATCACTATATATATAATGTTAATAGGACCAACTTCCTTATAAGAGAACATCTACATACACTTTGGGAAATTATATTTTGTGACCGTCAAATTTCTGGAGTATTCATTCATCTGTTTAATACATGTTTCTCATTCGCTTGCATTGTATGCTATGGAGCTACATGAAATATCATTGGGATAAAATATAATGAAATTCTTTCCCTTTCATTTTACCTACTAGTTTAGATTATTAGTCCTTAAATCCGAGGATTTGAATTTTCCTTTGATACAAAACTTGTAAGATGGGAAAGCTGTTTTCTTGCGTGGAAAAGAACAAAGAAAACTATAATAACCATTGTCCAACTTTGGAAGAGTATTTTCTAAATCAAAATAGGTTTCAGTTTTATAATTTTAATTCCTGAAGTGAGAAAACAGAAAGTGCATTAGGAAGTGGCGTAATTTTGCCATGGCTTGTGAGGAACTATGAGTTGAGAAAAACTCTATAATTAATGGGTTAAGAAGCTAAAGTTTAGATTGTTGAATATTATGCTCAGTGTCTGTAAGATGTCCTGGGTTTGGACTGAAGATAGAAAGTAGAAGAACAATTTTACCTCAAAGAATAATATTGAAAACAAATAATTTTTAAAAGATACATAGAACGCATATTAAAACAATTTTTTAAACTATTACCTCAGAACACTAAAGTCAAATTAAATAAATGGAGAGATCTATTGTGTTTCTGCTGGGAAGCAAGTATATTATAAACATGCCAATTCTTCCCAAATTGATTATACACCTTTTCTGGAGAACTAGTTGACACTACGAATCAATTGCCTTAAGAACATACTTATCCTCTTCTAGAACTTTCTCTTTAAAGACAGAATGTGATACAAATAAGCACTTCTATAATACAGGAAAATCACTTTCATGACCAATAGCAACAGACTGACTGCATAAAACAAGGCATACAAGGTTTATTACATATAAAATCATGGCTGGAAAGATATTTAAAGCTGTTGTAAAACTTTTCAGCATGAATTTTAAGTGATGAAAGTAGGTTATAGTACACAATGAACTATAATCCCAATATAAATAATAAAATATTCAATAAAATAATTACATATAGACATCTACATAGAAAAAGACTGAAAAGATATAGATGAAAATTTTATAGTGGTTACTAACAGGTAGTAGGATTATGAACAATTTCTATTTTATAAAAAGTAATTTCCCATGGCTTCCAAATATTCTTTCATTGGTTTGCTTTATAAATTATGAAATATTTTGAACTCAGAAATGGACAAAAATCAATACAAATGGCACACCACTCAAATTTAACACATGTCAAATTTTTGAGGTATGGAGTTAGAAAAAGTAAAGTATATATAGGAAGGGGTAATAAGAAGATAGGATTAGTCAGAACATAAGGGGTACTCTAAAAAGATGACAGACACTCGATAGATTCTACAAGGCTTAGCCTTGGCCAACTGATAGGAGTGAAAATCCAGTTTCAGATTAAAATGGACCCTCAACACAATAAGAAGCCATAATGGTGACTGATGAAAGAAGGGAAGTGATGAAAATGAGGCTTGCAAAAGATTTTTCTGTTATATATCCTTATCTAGTAAAAGAAATAGAATCTCTGTTCTCAGGAGATTCTCTTTTATTTTATTAACTTCAAGATTAGGTTATTTCCTCTTGGTTTCAAGATACACTTGTAGCTATCTCACTTTTAGGATTGTTTCCTCTCTCCCACTCTAATAGTATTCTTCAAAGTTTTATTCTTGCCGTGGTGATTTTCTCATTACGTATTTTCTACATGATAAATGTAATCTATTCTCATAATATAGATTTTTATATCAATGTGAGGTGACCTCATTCTTGAACTACAGACTCCAATATTCATAACTGCTTTGGGAGAAGTCACTCCCACCTTTACACGAAATCCAGTGCATCCATCAGTTTTCACTACCTGCGATATTCCCTTTCCTGACTTACGTATTTCCCATGCTCTGTAACCATTTCTCAAGGATAAATTTGGGGGAGGATCTTCTGCACCCAAACTTCTTCACCTGGCTGTTGACAGGCCTCAAAATATCCGCTAAAAAGCTCATTTACATGGTCATTGACAGGTTTATTAGTTTGCTAGTGCTGCCTAAGAAGGTATCATAGATTGGGTGGCTTAAACAACATGTTTTACTTTCTCACAACTCTGGAGGCTAAATGTCCAAGATCATTGTTATTGGCACGGTTGTTTCCTTCTGAGGGCAGTGAGGGAAGTCTCTGTTCCAGTCCTCTCTCCTTAACTTACTCTTCTTGTAAGGATTCTATTCATAATGGACTAGAGCCCACCCTGATGACCTCTTTTTAATTTAATTATGTCTGAAAATACCCTACCTCCAAATATGGTTGCATCCTGAGTTACTGGGGCGTAGAACTCCAATATATGAATTTCGGGGGTGCACACAGATCAGCCCATACAGCAGGCCTCAAGTTCTCCTTGCTGCTGACAGGAATATCAGCCCCTTACTGTGTGGGCCTTCCCTTAGGACCGCTCACAACATAGCATTCAGCTTTCCTCAGAGTTAGCGAGATAGAGATTGAGAGGGAGTAACCAAAACTGAAGCCAGAGTCCTTTTGTAACCTAGTCTTGGAAGTGGCCTTCTATCACATTTGCCATATTCTATTCATACAAAGCTGTATCTAATCCCAATTGTTTGTAATTCTCTGTACAATTGGGAGTAACTTTCCCCTCTTTGTCTGAAATTTGAGTTCTATTGACTAATTCTGAGACAACAGAAAATGATGCATCTGATCTCCTCTTCCATTTAGATTTTATTTCTTTTTAATTTGTAGGCAATTTTTCTAGGGAAACAAAGTGCTTTGTCTTGAGCATTCTTTCTGAGACAGGTGAAAATCAAGACTATTTAGCTGTATATGTTGGCTAACCTCAAGCTTCCTTTCAAATGGCAGAGTCTTCCCAGCCACAGAAAGGGAATCCATGCTCCAGGGAGTAACTGCCTACTTAGTCTTGCTGGCGTGCACACCAAAGCTTCATCATCCAGTGCACGTTGTACATCTCAACTAGAAAGAAAACGAATCAATTCTCTATAGATATGTTCATTCTAATTCTGTGACACCAAGAAGCCTGTGAGTGCATTTTCTTGTAACAATATGAGCTAGCAGGGTGAGGATGAGGGAAATGAGGTAATAGAAAGTCACGCCACACTTCAGTACCTGCTCAGTGACAAAGCAAGTGTGACAACTTTACAGTTTCTGACACTACGAGTATTTTCAATCCAGTATGCCGCACTCTAAAGTGGCAAAATGTAATATTAAGGCTATGGGATTATTCTAATATTTCATGCAACAAGACTTCAATTTGCTGGAAGCAAATGAACAAAAATTCTCAGTCCCTTTGCATCTGATGTTTGCTCTTCTGGAAAGCTCACATAACTGCCACTTCACTAACACCCAGTTGTCTCTCAGGACCCAGTTTATGTGACTGTCCTTTAGAAACATTCATCCGACTATTCCATATGTTTACTGACAAATTATCATAAGTTTTATCATACTATATTACAATCTCATGTTTAGTTATCCATCTTCCCTGTTACATGATGAATTCTGGGGCGGCAAGAATCATTGCTGACGTAGCCGTCACTGTATCACTGACACCTAATGCAATGCTTGTCACATGACAGGCCCTCAGACGACTTCTACAAAGGAGTAGGCAATATTTTTGCTGCTCTCAAATTTGGGTGAAAAGCAGGCTATCATTTGGGGATATCATTAAAAAAAATAAGTCCCCCAAAGGAACATTAATTGTGTATCTGATCGTCTTCCCGCATGGAAGTATTTCTCTTATCAATACCTATAAGGTATTATGTAGTGGTTGGTGTTAGGGCTCGACTCTGTAAGCATCAAGAAGACATTGTATGTAGAAGGAGTAAGAGGCTCATTTACAAAGATGAGATTCTGTTAGGAAAGCAAAGATACATACTAAACCCTAAAGGCCAGAAATAGGATTAAAATTCGGAACATGGAATCAAATGTTTGAAGTTGGGTACAATTTGTGCACATAAGATGTTCATCATAAGCAAGAACTTCCCCGTGTGATTATATGAACAGCATTGAGGGATCAATAGCCCACCTTGATAGTTTAAATGACTTTGGTGGTTTGAGAAGTAAGTGAAAGTGAGGTTTAAGAAGAATTACATTAAAGTCAAATGTGCAGAAAGATAGTTTCAAATGTATACATCTTAAAAGTCTGTCCAGAAGAAGATTGTGTTACTAAGGACTGCATGATGTAAGATATGAGCTGTACAGAACCATTATACAATGGATCATTGGCACGGGATAGAAAAAAATGCCAGCTACTTTGTAAGACTATATTCTGGTAGTCATACTGAGATAGGAAGGCAGTTTACAAAAGCTATCATGGACTCTGATGGTATCTTGCTGAATCATGCACGGTGTCAGAAGAATAGATAAGTTTCTTGAAAAATGAATACATTACATTCACCACACATGTTCAACTAGATGGAAATGAAGCTGAACAGTGAACAAAATATAAACAGTTCTCGATTTAAGTCAGAGACTACAGGGGCTGACAACAAGAAAAAAGAAAAGCTGAAAATCTCCTTGTTGTGCTACATATGGATATTATATTTACATCTAAGAAAAATTGGAACCAGTTTAACTATTATAACCCAGGTGCTTTATGAAAACTGCGGCTTCTAGTAAAACCATTACTTATGGGAAATTACACCTTTTCTTTTCATTGTGAGTCTGGAAATACACAGATCAGCTTTGCTTTCCAGATTATTTTTACAATATAAAAATGGAACATAGCAATGCATTTGGGACTAACATTGAAATCCCTGCTCATAAAAATATGCTGAAATAATAAATGCACTATTTTAAAAAACCTTTCTTGTATCACAGTAGTTGAACTTCAAAGATACTTTATTTGATTGGCATTGTACATTCAATTTTACTGAAGTTTGAAAATCTGCATATTAATAATATGGTATGTGCACAGTAAGAATTAAACTCTAACAGTGGATTTTAAAAAGAGACACCTGAGAATCAGAATTGGCCAGAATTGGTGTAGTAACTGTGTTAAAACCATAACTTAAAAATTGTGTTAGTGCCATTGGCTCAATTTTTAATAGAAAGACAATACACATTTAATACTTTATTAATTAGAATCTCTTCAGAGGCTCAGAACAGTAGTCAAGCTTTCACTGAACAATGTAAATTACTTGCATTCCTCACCTCTATGCATAGAATTATTTACAGAGAAAACAGGAGGAAAAACATTTATATCCCTATATAGATGCCCATCTCTGAAGTCAATTATTTTATTGAGTTCTTAATTATGCTCTAGACACTGGATTAAGAACTCAGAAATGTTATTTGGCCTTTGTAAAACCTTAACAACAGGTTATTCCAAATATCAACTGGGGAAGCCAGGTTCAGAGAGGTTAAGTAACTGGTCCAAGACCACACAGCTAGTCAGTTTTAGAAATGTGATTTTAATGGAGAATATATCAAGTACTTGCTTTCTTGTTACTATTCTTTTCAATATTCTCACTTCACTATGTGGATTAACTTCCAGCTTTCAAAGAAGAGTTCAGAAAAAAAGTAAAAAAAAAGTAACTAAAAGTTTAGAAATAGAGTTTATCATAGAGACTGAAAAGAGTTGGAATTATTCAGCCAAGAGAATAGGACTAAAATCTTTTAATATGATTATTTTTGTACTGTTCCTTCTGTTACTAGTTATCAAATACTTGGAAATGGAGTTCATTAGGATACATGAAAAGTCCAGTTTAGTAGACATTTCTACTGTTTCCAAAAGCCTGTTCTCTTCTCCTTATGGAGGGAGAATTGCACACAGCTAGGCCTGCCACATGTCTGTGTTAGCTAAAGAAATGTGAGTGAGAGAGAAATATATCAGTTCTGTATATGGATACAATTGTCTTTACTCGATTCTCCAGGCTAAGCTTTCCTGCCATAACTATCCAGGTAACTCATTTGTTATGCTATGCTGCATTAAGCCAATGACATTTTCCCCTTTTGTTACCAGAGCAGAACTTACCCTATCCTGCCTGATAAAGACACTGTTATCCCGAAACAGGCTGTTATTCTTCCCCATTTAAGGAAAAATAGGAATCCCTTCTAATACACGTTTTTAAACACATGAATCATATCTAAATTTCTACAATAACATAGGAGTTAGTAATAAATTTTTGTTTTTAAAATGCAAATACCTCTGGAAGCATAATACATAAAAGTCTACCAATTATCAGCATTTTAGTGTATATCAGAGAGTTCAGCTAACAGTTATACTAGGTAAATATTAGGCATGTATTTGATATAAGTCACTGGGCAACTCCCGGTCAGAATGAAAACAGGGAGAATCTACAAAATGGTTTATATTGAAAGAATGTAGAAGAGTACTGAAAATCATATAAAGTGAATTTCAGTGTTATCCTCTGTGAAAGCAGGGCTCCAAATAAGATTGTACTAAACATGCTACTATTTAAAAATTTATACTTCAAAGTTCATGAGGTTGAAATTTATTTTAAAGAGAAATGAGGTTGAAATGTATTTTAATTTAACTTGTAAAATAACACTTTATTTGGTTTTATTTAATACAGAAAAAGTATAAAATGAAAATAAATGTTCATTAATGTCCGAACCCAGAAGAAACCTTTTGACAGGAAAAGAGACATATGCACACATGTTAAGAACGTTTGAATAGTTTATAGAAACACAAAATTAAAGCCCGATCTCTTCTACCCTAGCCATCTACCTTTTCAAGCAAAGTTAAATGTTGTTACCAATTTTTAGATTATCTTTCCACAATTCCTGTCACATAACAATATCTAACTTCATCAACACTTCCTCCTCCTTCCCTATCTTCAGTTTCCTATTTATTCAATCATACATCTATAGATAGATATAAATATGTTATTTATGTTTGTATAAAAGATGTCATCACACAAATATAATTATTTTTTCTTAATTTTTCTCTTAATGAGTGTGGAAAGCTTTCCACATCAGCACATATCTCATTTTCTAATAGTCACCAAGTATTGTATTCAACCAGTTACTTAATGGAGGATATTAAAGTTGTTTCTAGTATCGCTGTTACAACAATATTATAATAGATATACTTTTTCATATACGTTACCATTAATTTTCAAATACATCTTTGAGGTAAATTCCTAGAACTGGAGTTGCTGAATCAAGAAAGTTGTGTGTTTTTAATAATTTGAATAGTTATTGACAAAAATATGTTGCATCAATATACACTTTCACCAACAGTATGTCTGTTTCCCCAATCCCTTATTTAACCTGAACTGAGTCTCACCAACGTTTTTGTTTGTTGGTTTTATTGAAGTAAAATTGGTGAATAAAATTATACTATTTTAAGCGTACAACTTCAGCAACTTTAAAAATTTGCAACTCTGTTATGTGAAAATTAATATCATTCCTTGGTATGCTTTTCTTAAATTATGAATGAGATCAAGTATTTTTAATATGTTTTTTGATATTTAAATTTTTTGTAAATAATTATTTCATTTTTTTAGTAATTCATTTAAAGTAAATATATGTGAGTGGAGAAGGCTCTATCTTACCCAAAACAACTAAATTTGTATCTAAATCAGGATTGTTCTGTGCTATATTTTATGTATGTACTATTGATTTATGAGAAGACACAAGGGAGGAAAAGGTAATCGAGAAACTGAATAAGTAGGAACTAAGATAAAGATGATACATAAGAATGAAAGAGAAATAAAAACAACTAAAGGAGAAAGCAGTGATAAAGGAGGAAATAGAAAACTATGACAAAAAAAAAACCTGATTGTTGCATTTTCCCACAGCCTCATGAGTTGGGAAAAAAAGTAGATTTAATGCAAAGGAAAACATTTCTGATTTCTTCACCTTTTGTGAATTCAAAATGTTTGCTAAATTTAAAAAATAGCTATCTTCTCTGTGCTTAGACTAGGATTAACAATGAATCTAACATATTGCCTTGATGTTTCTGAAAATTACTGTATAGCTTTTTGGTGTTTTATTCTGATATTAAGATCATCCTTAGGCAGTTTCTCTGTTCTGGTTTTAGATGTAATTCAAATGAATGGTTCTACTCCGTATGTTAGACATACACCATGGAATTTAGCTTGCTACTGTATAAACAAGAGATGTAAGATATTGTAGTCTTTGTTCACTAACTCAGAGAAGAAAATATAATTTTATTTTATTGTAACACTGCTTAATTTTTAGTATGAGCTCTCACTCCAACTGGATTGAGGATTCATAATAAAGCCATTTTAGAATTACTACCCTTCACCATTTAATCGTATCTAAATTTCTGAGATTTCAGGTGGAGAGGAGGGCTAGGCAGTACAAAACTGAGGTGGACACATTGGACTATCTCAGTAGCTGCTCTCACTAACATCCAATGAAACTCAGTCCACAAAGTACATGCTGAGTAGTCCCAGTTTAGATCTTAAGCCACATTGGGATCCATTACTTTTCGTTCCCATGCTTCTACCCCTCTCATGTGTAAGGAACTAGGTCAGGACTGCCTACAGCCCTGTGCTACCCTGAAATGCACAAAAGTAGACCAATAGGTCCTGGGCATTTCCAGGGTATTGAGGTGTTCTGAGAGGCAGACTAAAGGTCTGTCAGCCTTGAAGTACCATGTAACAATTTCAGCACTCATGCCTTAGTATATACGCTAGGTAAATACATCGAGCCACTAAGCTTAGCATTTAACTTCTTTTCTCCACCCCCCACTACCCCTCATTCTGCTTCCCCTTACAGTCAAGAAAACTATCTGGTATAAGGTAGGAACAGAAGTAGAGTTGGGGGCAAGGAAACTGCCAAGATTCAAAATAATACCTTAAATCTGTTGCTCATAGCCTAAATGCTTCTTATTTGCCTGTGAGACTCAAAACCCCAGAATGGACTTCTCCTGTTTGCTCTTTCTTGTATGGAGTTATCCCTCCCCCAAAGCATGGTGCAGAATGCTTAGCTGATTGCACGTGACAATGGTCATGGATAAAAAAGTATGGATGGAAACACGAGGAAGTAGTCATCACAGTATTGTCCTGTCAATACTATTGGCAACATTCTGGGGTATTTCCCAACTAAGAGGTAACATGAATAAAATGTTCAAGTGATTTTCAAAGTTTTTAAAGTTTTAAACCAATTACTAGTGACACTAGAGGTTTTGTAACCACATCCCTCAGAGTTGCTTACCTAAGTATCTTCATCTTTTGATCTTTATTACCCTCAAACTTATTAGATGATTGCTTTGGATCTCTCTAGAAATCATACTAGTTTATAATTCCAGTGATGACCACTTTGAAATGCCCAGTATTTAAGTCCTTTCCACTCCTTTCTCCTGCCACCACCGCTCAAACAAACACTCAGAAGTACTGGCAAGGGTCTAGTACACTGAACAAAGATAATAGGGGTGACTTATTTATTCCTTTAATTTTGGTTTATTTCTTCCCCAAGCACCTATAATTCTTTGTAGGGTTTCATTTCAAGTTGAAACAATCTTGATTGTCAACAAATCCTCTACACAAGCCACTGACATTCAGAGTGCTTATTATAAACACGTCTTTGCAAAATAAACACGTTATTACAAAATATTATTACAAAATGGCAATCCGCCTCAAAAGAAAGAAAGAAAGAAGGAAGGAAGGAAGGAAGGAAGGAAGGAAGGAAGGAAGGAAGGAAGGAAGGAAAGAAAGAAAGAAAGAAAGAAAGAAAGAAAGAAAGAAAGAAAGAAAGAGAAAGAAAGAAAGAAAGAAAAAAGGAGACTTCCATCAGTAAATTTAGTCCACTCAGAACGGAAATGATGAAACCACTTTTCACTGTGGGCACTCCATTTTCACTGAGGAAAACTTGATTCAGACATGTTGACAGGCTAAAAGCAGCCTTGGCCGGGGCAGAGGAAAAACTTAGTGCCTTAGTAATCAAAGTGAAGAACTTCTAAAATTAGGAATCTAGGAAATGTTTCATCTAGGGAAGGCACAAAGCATGGCTACACTAAGGTTGAAGCAATTACTGAAATGTCAGGGCTGCACAGAGAAGAGAAGCTACAAAGATTCTAATGGAGGGTGACAGGCTTTTTTTTTTTTTCTTTTTCCTTTTTTTTTTTTTTTTTTTAACATTTACTTTACAAATGTGTTCAGTAAATGTGTGCTTTAGAGGTACTTAGTTCAGAAATCTTAGGGAAAGATAGCATCAGGAATGAAAGACATGAGCAGTTAAGAAATTGAAGGAAGCTTCTCTTGGATGTTAATGCTTTGCTGGAATTGACATTTTGGAACTACAAAAAAAATCATTTAATAGCGGCAGTGAAGCACCAAGGGTGTTTTGTCCTTGAAGAAAGCTAACAAGGGTGCTATGGAAAGGATAAACGGGGGAAATCTAAAGCCATGATGCTCTTTGGCCTTACTGAACAACTTCCAAATAAATTTCTAGAGCTTCTCAAAACTGAGCAAGGAGAGGAACACCAGTTTTGTACAGGTGTTTTCAGAGAATGTACACAACCATCAGTGATGAGTAAACTCTCCCCTTTTTCGCAACTTGATTTTTAAAAATTCCTGGATACAATTTCAAAAGTATTTTATTCTCAACCACTTTCTCAGATTAAAGTGCACTTGAAAATAAATAGATTTCATCATGTTTTTTCTTGATTTTCACAATGCTAGTCACACCTATGTCAAAATTCTGTATAATATAAAAGAATGCTTGAACAGGCAGAATAGACTTTTCTTATTTAATAATTACATCTGTACTAATTTTGTTCTTCTCTTGTTTCCTTCTCATTGATTTATTTTCAATCAGGAAGTCACCACCTCATTAGAAGAATGATTTCATAATTTATTATGAACTAATTTCTAATAAATAATACCAGAATTTTACTAGAGGTACATGCAGACAATGGATTTTAAAAAACTCAAACAAATCTTAGATGAACAAATTCTGGTAATTGTACAGGACTTAGTCATTCAACATTATTCAGTGCAGTGAGTTGTGTTTGAGGAAGGCAATAGAAAGATAATAGGCTTCTTGGTCTTAGATGAGTGAACAACTTCAGAGCACTTTTAAGGCAACATCAAAACAAAATATAAGTAAATATCATATAATTGTATATAAATTAAATGTAATACAAGCTGAATACATGTTGAAGACATAAAATGTTAGACTTATTGTCCTTAATCTTACTTGGAAATGACATATGTTGGTCCAGGATAGGTTTGTCTTTGGGAAAAGAATGAAGAAAGTTCACAGGAGAAAGGTAAGTTATTGTTAGTAAGTGAATAGTTTCTGTGATAATATGAGTGCTTGCCATTTAATAACTTGGAATTTTGCCCTGAATAGGTATCTCAAAAGTGAGTAGAATATATCAACATATGTACAAGACAGTAGGGGGTTACCATGCAACCTCCTTATCAATTCTGACAATAGACAAAAAAAAACACTAAATTTCAAAATTGATACAGTAAAGAAATCAATACTTATTTAATATTATTATGTTCTGTGCCAACATTTAACTTGATTCTGTTTCTACTAATGTATTCAAATTAATGTTCTAAATAAGTTTTAATAATCATTGTGATTTTTTTTTGTATGACATTATTTTAGTAACACATTAGGTGTTCTAAAGAACACAGAAACTTCTTTCTCTTCTGTCTCTACCTCTCCCTATCCTCTTCTATTTACTTATAGAAAAAGAAAAGAAAATGCATTACTTTTTATTTGGCCCATTAATTCAATACTCCTCATTTGTAAAAATACTTTGGATTAATTAATTCTACTTCTGCAACAATGGAACATGATTCAGATATTTTTTTGCTTTCAGAGAATATGCTTGAACATGTGCAGAATTAGATCAGAAGTGGAGGACAGGGAATTACTTTTGGTCCTCAGTAAATGTTACTGTGGCTAAGTTTAGCAAGAAGAAGTAGAAGATGAAGAAAAAGAAGGAGGAAGAGAAAAAAAAAAAAAAGAAAAGAATTTTCTTGTCAAAGGGATGATGGAAAAGTTTAAGTGAAATTTACACCTTGATAATTGGTTTGCCAAGTAAACTCTGCATTCACTTGAAAAGCACTTAAAGCTGCCTTTATGTAAGACATAATCAAATGTATATCTTGCATTTTATTTTTCATAATAATTGCAATGGTATCTTCTCTTATTAAATCATGTTTTCTCTGATTATGTAATAAATTTATACATATCAGAGAAAGTTTTGAAAAAGAGGGAAAAATAAAACCAACACATCACCTATAAGCTCACCATCCATTTATAACCAGTAAACAAGTTTTATATTATATTTCAGAATTTTTTTCTTGATTGTTTTCAAAATAACGTTTAGTATAATTTATTTATATATATTTATAATTTATTAGATTTATTATGATTACCTTCCCCATCATTAAAAATCATTTATAGACATAATTTAAAAATTATAAATGTACATTAGTCATATAACATAATACATCAGTATGTCTTTCAATAATTTTAATATTAAAGTCTATTCACTAGCAATGTATAATTAATTGTAAGTTAATCATCAATTATATCATTTAAAAATCAAGATGAATAAGTAAATAAATATATATTTGGTGTCTCTGGCTCTGGGTATCCTAAATTACTATTATATTAAGGTATACATTAATATTAATATTCATGGTTAGAGTTAAAGTTGGGTTTTAAGAGATCTAACATTAGGGTCAAGTTCATATTTAGGATTATACCATGTTTCCCCCAAAATAAGACTGGGTCTTATATTAAGTTTCGCTCCAAAAGATGCATTAGGGCTTATGTTCAGAAGATGTCATCCTGAAAAATCATGCTAGGGCTTATTTTCTGGTTAGGTCTTATTTTGGGGGAAACACATTATATGGTTTCTTTTTAGAATTTGCTTTCAGGTTATTCAATTTAGATTTTATGGCTCAGATTGGCTTCTAAAAAGTGTATAGATGTGAGTTCATGTTAAGTTTTGGGATAAAGTAAGGATTAAGATTAGTGGGAAGAGACAGACCATAAACAAATAGTTGTTAAGCTATGTATAAGGTGTGATTTGAGCTCTTCAAAAATCTCTCCAAACAAAAATCTCTATTTTTTTCTTCCGCAGTTTATTATGGTGCCATTCTTTGCAAATTTGATTAGATACTCTCAGTAACGTGTGAAAGTAGCAATACTTTCTCCAGAGAAGTGAAAGTAAAGCAATGTCTAGCATTGCATTTACCTGGTTTGGTTTTGAGATACGTGAAATTTTTCAATATCAAGGTGGCCACCGACATGTCATGACCTCAAGGATGATGCGTACCTTTCTTCTCTGAAAAAGCAAAGGAAAGAAAAGAGCGAGAAAAAATAAGAAAAAGAAGAGAAATCCTTTATCCCTGACACCTAAAATTACTTCAACAGGAATCTTATTTCTAAACCACATAAACCTAAAATGTGAATACACTTGATATAAAAAAATACTCATTGATCTACAGTATTGAAATTCAAGTGGCAAATGACTGAGTTGATATCCAATGACATAACAAGTGTTTAACGGGTCAAAGGTACAGGGGCTAGGTAAGAACAAAACAAGTACCTGAAAAAAATAAAAAGGACAACAGAAAATACGTCTAGGGCACTGGAGCACATATTTTACATTTTTGCTGAGCGTCCAACTGCGGGTCCTGAAGAAATAAGAAACGGGACTTTTAAATTTCACCGAGCATATTGAAGACACTGGTTTGGGATGCAAGGCCTAGTCAGTGATGAGTTCTAAAATGGTATGGCTGGACAGCAGGAAATGATGTTGAAATACAAAGAAACTGTTCTTCATACTTGAGCAATAAAGGCTTACATACTCAACATGTGCAGAAATAAAAGATGGAATTTGAAGCAAATTTTGTTTCTATAGTTTTCTTTTAAGGACAATCTTAATGAATGATTTAAAAGCAAAATCAAGTTTAAATAAATTGAAATGATAAAATGTGAGTTATTGGTCTTACTAAGATCTACTACAAGGAGACAAAAATAAATTGAAATCTGTTTGACTTTATGAAACAATTACTGCCACCAAAGGTGTCATCTTTAAATGATTCATTTAACAAAGCAAAGCACACCATACAAACACTTAAATTAACATATTTTACATGGATTATAAATTTGTTTTCATTGTCACCAAAGCATTTTTTTTCTTTCCTTTTGGTCTAAATACGGCAAAATATTTATTTTGACATTTGGCCTTTCCACAAAAGGTATTAAATTTATCATAGTAAATTATTTATGTAAGTGATCTTATTTATACGATGACCCACTGAAGACACTGCTTTGCACTTTAGGCTTCAATGCTGTTTATTTCTCAATGAACTGGAAGTACTTGAGAAAGGTAAAATGTATACTTACCAGATTCCTCCAATTTTACTACGTAATGTTATAATTTATCTTTTTGCTTCTTAGATAGAAGACTTTTGTAGGAACATACTTTGCAAACAATATGTTTAAGGGTTATTCTCTGCTGGAAATGTAGCGAATGAGGAGAAGTAGCTTTTTGCAAAATCAATACAGTGTAAACATTAATCAGGAATAATCACATAAGGCCACAGCAACTGTCTGTTGTTTTATGCTCTGGTAAAGAGGGTGAATGGGAGATGAAGACTTGGTAACTTATTGTAATTATATCTTGTTGGAATCTAAAAAGACCAGGCCGGGAGATATTTTAAAAACAACCAACCACAATAAATATGGTCTTGTTAAATAAAGAAATAAAATAAAGTTTGAATATTCATCAAACCTAAACTGTTAACATTCCAGATTAGGATGCTCTAAGGAAAACTGAAAAGTACTATTCCTGGGGGAAATTATATATGTACAAGTTCACAATTTCCCTTTACAAAACAGCTTGAAATGAAGAGAAAGAAATAAAAAGAAAAGACAGGAACAACACTGAAACCAGGCAATGATTCTAGCCTCATACTACAAAATACAAGAAACATTAGGTAGCTATATTACAATTTAGATTCTTTACTCAACAACAAAAATGTATTAAGCACCAACCATGTAATCTGGGGATTAAGAGGTAAAATAGACTAAGGAATGAAGGAAATAAACATAGAAATTATGGGAAAATGTTCTGTAAAATATGGGTTTAAAAACTGTAGGAAAAAGAGTAAAATTATATATAATAGCAGAGCAAAAGACAAAGACATGGAAGAAAGGAGGTGACAGATATAATGAAAAGGAAATGTAGAATAATATATGGATAACTGATATGACTGAAGAAGGAAACTGAAATAATGAAACAGAAAAATGTATTTAGACATATACAAGATAACTTTCCTGACAGAATAAAGATTGAAATTGGCCATTATGTACAGAAAAATAACAAAATGTGATACTTAGATATATACTGATACATATATAAGAAAACTATAGAATATTTGCAGACTTCTGTTAACCAACATTAAATGACAGAATACAATGAGGTTGAGCTTTTGCTTCTACTGTGGCTAAGGTTCCCACTTTTGAAACTTAAAGTTTAAATTAAACTTTTAATTTAAGTGCAGTTAGTGCAGGAAGGTTAAAACTCTGGTAGAAAATCCAGTCTTTCCGGTCTCATGAATAAGAAGAGAGCCACTGGAAAGCGAAAGGGGATTCTTGGAAAAGAGAAAGCTACTAAGAGGGACTATCCCAAATTCTATTCAAAAAGCTACTAAGAGGGACTATCCCAAATTCTATTCAAAAAGCTACTAAGAGGTACTATCCCAAGTTCTATTCATACACTCCGCCCAAGTATCTGGCTGTACCTGAACCATAGGAATGTAGAGCATCCACAAAGCAGTCCGGCTGAGATTTGAGCTGCCACCCAAGAGATAGTGATTGCGATGAAGTTGATAGTCTTATGAAACAACAACAAAATCTCTCTGAAGATTTGAATCACAAAACTGTCTCTGGAAAAATATTATGCAACTTAAAGTATCTACAGAGACATTTTAACAATGTTCAGGATATAGTCTGAAATTACTCAATACAACTTACCAGGACTGACACAAGATCAAATAGAAAGTTTGAATATTCCTATATCTACTGAAGAAATCGAATTTTGAATTTGTTATAAAAAAATCTTTCCAAAAATAAAACTCCAGGCATGGATGATTTCACTGGTGAATTCTATGAAACATTTAATAAATGAAAAACACCAACATTATACTCATACAAATTCTATAAGAAAATAGGAACTAGCATAAATCCATTACCAAAACCTGGCAAAGACATTGCTCCCCCCACCAAAAAAAGACACGGATATCCCTCATGATTATGAATGCAAAACTATTCAGCAAAATCTCAACAAACCAAAGCTAGCAACATATGAAAATAATTTATTATAATCAAATAGAGTTGATCTCAAGTAAGTTTATTTGATAACATTGATAAATCAATGCAATTTACCATATTAAAGGACTGAGCGTTGAAAAATCATAATGTAATTTCAGCCTTCCAGAATTAATCATTATAAAAATTCTCACAAAACTAGAACTAGAAGGGAAATTCCTCAATCTGACAGAGGCATCTATGAAAAACTTACAAGTTAACATCATGCCTACTTGTATACTAGGATGTTTTCCAAGATTGAGAACAGAATAAGGATACTCTCTCTCACATCTGTATTAAATATGATACTAGAGATCCTAGTCATTATAATAAAGTAAGAAAAAGAAAACATAACAGTATCTAGATTGGACAGGAAAAAGAAATTGCTTCTATTTCCAGATGACAAATTTACAAGAAATTTCCTAAGGAACCTACAAAAACAACTACTAGAATTAGTAAGTTTTACAAATCTCAGATTTTAAGGTCAATAACAGAAGTTAATTGAGTTTTATATAGGAGAGGCAAAATTTTGAAACGCAAAAATTCAAATTTAATAAATGCAATTTCCATAGCATCAAAAATATAAAATATGTGAATGAATTTAACAAAAGATGTGCAAGACTTCTAAAGGAAAATTATGACAGTTCTAAGATAAATAAAAAGAAATCTAAACAAATTGAGAAATTAAATCATTTTTATGGTTTGGGGGACTCATTGGTATAGCTACATCATTCCAAAGATTTAATTAAATAAATCTGAAATGAATAAAAAATATCAAAGATCCTAGACTATCCAAAGCATTTTAGAAAAAGAACAAAGTTTAAATATTTTCCCTACAGAACTTTGAGATTTTCTATAAAACTTTAGTAATCAAGACAATGAGAGATAGTGAAAAAGACTGACAAATATGTAAGGGGAACAAAATAAAGAGTCCAGAAATAGATCCACATCTATATGGGCATTTGATTTTTTTAAAAGATGCGAAAGCATTCCAATGAGAGATTTTTTTTTCAAAAATGGTTCTGAAATAACTTGATATCCACGCAGGAAAAAAGTGCACTGTGACTTCTATTTCACACTGCATACAGAAGTATACTTGAGTTGGATTACTGTCTTAAATATAAAATCTAAAACCATAAAGCTTTTAGAGGGGTATATTTTCATGACGTGGAAATGGCCCAATGTTTCTTCGAAAATATACAGGAAGCAATACCATAAAGAAATAGTTTACAAATTAGTTTTATGTTTTTCAAAAACACCTTTGTCACCTCAATAAATTTCAGTAAAAAAAAAGAGAAAGAAGGAAAGAAAGAAAGAAAGAAAGAAAGAAAGAAAGAAAGAAAGAAAGAAAGAAAGAAAGAAAGAAAGAAAGAAAGAAAGAAAGAAAGAAAGAAAGGTAAAGCGAGGCATATCCATGTCTACGGATATTAATTAAATTCTCTGAAAATAAAAATTTAGAAACACATTTCCAAACATGACACAGAACACACTGCAAAGAATCCCAGTAGCTGTGACTCTCATGTTTTGTCCTTCAGGCAACATCAAGCAGTGGTTCTGTCACTCTGCCAAGCAGCCAGGGAGCTGCAGGTACTGATGGAGATCCATGGCAAGGGCATGTCACCCGATTCTCAGGTAGGTACAAATGAAAAGACAGATCAAGGCCTTGACTGTGATCCTCTAGTAACTTACCATCCAAAATTCAAATGCTGGTATTTTCAATTCAAAACAGAATACCAACAAGTATGAAAAAATTAAAAAACAAATACGGGATCAAATATATGGTAATGGAAGGACAACTGACTTTGGGTGGTGAACACACAACATGATACATAGATAATGTATTACAGAATTGTACACCTGAAACCTATGTAACTTTACTAACCATTGTCACCCCAATAAACTTTAATTTAAAAAAAAAAAGAAATACGAAATACAAAATCTAATGCCCCAAAATGTGTAACTCTGACTCAGGCCAAAAAAATATTAGTTTGATGAGAGTATAATTTCTGACCTCAAAGGGAGCACAGAGTACAATTTATACAAAGTCACAGGCTAGAGAGGGAGGAATACCATGCAGATGTAAGCCTCATGGTTGCTCTTAAAAAGAAAAGTAGCTCAAGTTGGTGGGCAGGACCCATCCCTTTTGCAGCCAATCAAAACTCACCAATCTTTATGCTATTAGTACATTTTCATGACACTGACTATCAGTAGGGTCTGCAGTTTAAGCAAGCTGCCTCCTGTGTTCAAACTTATCTCTGAGCCCTTGTTTAGGTCTCTTTATATTCCACTCCAACCTTGTTTGTCTACTGTATTCAGGAAACCAGATTTGGCAGAGCTACGTTTTGATAAGTCATTAAGTCAAAACGGTTACAATTCAGATGATTGTCCTTTGTTTTCCTACTACTAGCAGTTATGTTTTTTGCTGGTGGAGACTATCACCAGGGGCTCACACATGAGAGAAAAAAGAAAACAACTGTATGTGTGAAGACATGTTAGCTGTAACACGTTATAAAACTGAAAAGCAAAACTCTTCCTGGTAAACGGTTTACAGGGTAGAGGAGAAGACCTCAAAGTACAAAACAGAAAACAAGCACAGTTTTTGAGTGCATGCGGGGACCACCGAGGCCAGTAAACTTAATTGAGTTACCTGGAATATGGTTTCTGACATGCATAGCTGAAGGTAGTCATAAGACTTACTGACTAAACATCTACCTTAGCAATGAAATAGACACCCAATGAAATAAGTCCTGAGCTGTGCCAGAGTGTTGAAGACGATAAAGTAACCTGACTGTTTTGCTGAGAAGGAGGAAAGTGTAGACGTTGAAGAAATGGAAGGAAATGGTTCTAAAATGAATTCTGCAATCTGAAAGAGAACATTGTTGAATAGGGGAAAAGATGAGATGTCTTTTCCCCTATTTCCAGTCTGCTGGAAAATCCACTGAAGGCCCCGAGTTCAAACTCTGTGTTACTCAAAACGATTTAAGTTACATTCAGTCTTACCCCACAACTTCGCCTGCTATGAAATGAACACTTTGCTACTACATGCCTGCAGTGGCTTCTACTTCAGACCACCACGTTATCGCCAATAACCATTTGCTCAATTGCAGCTGTAAATGCCTCACACAGGGAGAGAGGTACTTTTAAGACTACATAACACTCATTCTAAAAGTCTTCACTGAAAAGGGCTGATGCAAGGTTGCTGGTATTATCCCTTTTAAAGAGAACAGAAAACAGTTTCCTTAAAATGATGTGAAGCCTATTAGGAAACATGGCAGCATGCATGTACAAATATTTACGTATGTGGGTATTGGATGTGAAAAGGTATAATTAGGAAAGAGAGAATCTGCACCTACCTGATATTATCACTGTGCCTTAAGGAAAATCATTCTACAAATGTTTCTTGAAATGTGTTTACCTTTAAAAAGCTGTATCAGGAACTGTATATGAATAAACAAACACAGACACTGTGATCTTGAAGTTTACAGAATGACTTAAAGGGCAGGCTAACTTTACTAGCTCAGTTTCTTGCATAGTCTAATCTGTCAGTGAACACATGACAGATGAAGAGGATGGATATTCTAAAACCCAATAATATTTATATTTTGTTTGGCAGGAAATCTTTCACCCATAATAACACATGGCTTAATCAAACAAGGGTTTACTTTTCCTTGCATTACTAGAAATATGGAGGGAAGTACTGTTAACATTGGTTCATCTCCTCAAGGATTCAACATCCCAACATCTTTCCACTCTTCCACTTGGCCATTTCTACATGTTGAATTGTTATTCTTAGGCTCATTGCCTCATGGTTGCAACACAGTTAGTACAACTCCAAGCAACACACACATTAAAAGGCAAGAAAGAATAGGAGAGAGGCCAGCCTCTATCTCTGTACTTTTATTAGGAAGCAAAACATTCCAGAAATTCCTACTGACAAATATCTCCTTAGATTTCATTGGCTAGTATTGGATCATATGCCCACCCAAGTATGGAGGCCACAGATACCTTACTTGAAATTCAGAGTCTGCCACCTTGTAACCCAAAAATAATCAGTTTGATTATAAAAGAAGGAGGGAATACTTAGATAAGTAACCAGAGATTCTTCCCATGTTTTAATACCCATTTACAGACTCTATAATGGTATGGGATTTTCTTACATTAATATTTTTCTGTTATTTTATTAGTAGAAAAATATATACTTTGGATTATTGACTCAGTATAGAAGATAGATTTGTACCCTTCTACATGGGCTGTGATTCAGCCATTGCACTCATTTTCAATTCTGGAAAGTACAAGGATAGGGTAGAGTTCTTGGTTATACGAGTATTACAACTCAAAGACGGGTCTATCCAAAATTTAAACCCATTTCTTCTGCTTCATTAACACTTTATGATAATCAACTGAGATAACTGTGCCCAAATGAGATATAATATATAATGTTCTATTCACTTTCTTTCAGCTATAATTAATGTACATAGTCACATGCTCACATGATTTAGGCAAATAATTCAAAAACTACTAAATGTGAAATCAAGACATTGGAACAAGAGGGTGTTATTGGTTCTATTTGTAATGTTTGTCTCAAAAGCTTAGGGATGTATCCTTGGCCCCACTTAATGATCTACTATGGATTCAGCAAATACAAATTTATATAACTTACATACAATCCAGTTGTATTTTCAGTCTAGAAAAACTTTCAGAATTATACCTTTCTTTGAGTTCTACTCTCATTGTGTAGCCTCTGTAGACTATCAGATAATTCAAGGACTCAAATAATATTTTTTTTTCTAAAATGAGAAAAAAGAACATTCTATTCATTTCAAAAAAGCAGCACATGACTATATCGCTATATATTAGCACTGGGAGCATCAATGGCAGCTGATACATGCCACAGTAAGCACATTACTTAAAACAAGACAAAACAAAACAAAAAACAATGTTTATGTGAATCTGTTTTCCAGTTTTATTTAGAGAGTATCTTTTTCACAGTGGTTTAGAGTATCTCCACATTGCAGACAAAGTGATAAAGTATGAAACTGAACTATTACCTAACCTAAGTCCCTACCTTAGAACCTTAGTTTCACAGTGACAATAACTATTTACAAATTCAACTTAACCAGCAAATGCCTCCTCCAAGGTAAAGTTTGGATCCAGCATTTATATCACTCTGCCATATATAATACACTTCAGTAATGCCGTGCTCCACTGTCAGTCAGGTGTGGACCTGGTGAATGAGTAGGATAATGGGACCATTGAAATTACACGTTATTTTAATATTAAACTCAGGCCTTAATCTGCTTCTGCCATGTTCTCAATGAATAAGGCAACCTGGATGACCTGGAATGATGTGCAACTAATATATATATTCCTTTTTTAATAAGAGGTATTTCCAATTTCTCCATACTTCATAAAACAACTTCTTGCATCAGTTTCATATAAACTCCCCAAATGTGCAGATTCAAAACCATAGACAGAGCTAAAAAATATTTCAGAGTTAATCTATTTTTAAAGTTGAGGACAACTGTTAATGACTTGCTTGCAATTTGGGAGCAAAGCTGAAATTAAAATCCAATTCTTGTACCTAAATAATAGCTTATTTGTTTGTTTGTTTATTTTTTACAACACGAAATTCAATTCATAATGGGCTAATTATTTGGTGGGATCTTATATGCATTGAAAACATGCTTAAAAGTTAACCAAATCCTTAATGTCAAATTACAAAAAAATGAGAGAAATTAAAGAAAACAAATAATGGAAGTATGACATGTTCATGAATTGGAAGTCTTAATATTAAATTAATTAAGTGATCTTTGGATTCAACGCATACTAATTAATATCCTTCCAAGATTTTTTTGGTAGAAATTCAAAATTTGTCTCTAAAATATGTATGGAAAAGGCCAAGGCAAATTTTAAAAAGAACAAAGCTGGGAATTTATCTACCAGAGAACAAAAGCTTTTATAAAATGTAGTACTTAAGTCAGTGTGTTATTGGCATAGATAGACAACTGACCAATAGAAGAAAATAGAGTTAATGATTTTAAATATATATATATATCTATATATAGTATATGTATATGTGTATGCACGCATATATGTCTATGTACATATAGCACATGGTATTAATATAGTCATCTGATTTATGATAAATGCACAACTTATTACACTGGAGGAAGGATATTCTTCTGAATAAATGGTAGGGGATCAAGTATAATGCACTGGAGAAAAGTATATCTTGACTCCCCACCCTACGTAAAAATTGACTCCAGAGGGGCACAGATCTAAATATGAAAGGTAGCACTATGAAGCATTTAACTATAAATAGCACAATAACTTTGTCCTGGAATAGACAAATATTTCTGAAATAGGACACAATGAACAATAATCATAAAATTAAAAATAATAAATTAAGCTATACTAAAATTAAGAATTTATGTTTATTCATAGATAGCCCTGAGACAGTTAAATGTCAATCCACAAAAGGAAAAAAGATACTCATGATACATACATCTGACAAAATATTAATATACAAAATATCCTAAATAATTCTTACAAATCAACAAGAAATGTTTAGAAAATCCAATAGAAAAAAAGGGGAAAGTTTTTCACAGACATTCCATTAACATATCTCCAAATAACCTTAGTGTGTGTTTACTGAACACAAAAAGGGCTTATCTATATTACTCATTAGAAAATATAACGTAAAACCACAATATGGTACCATTTCAAACCTTCCAGATTGGCTAAAATGAAAAATACAGGAAGTACCAGTGTTAGACTGTGGAGAAATTAGAACTTTGATAGACTGCTGGTTCAAGCGGATATTAGTGAAGCCACCTTATAAGACTTTCCAATGGTATCTATTAAAGCTGAACATGTGCATAACTGTTATCCAGCAACTCCATTCCACTCCAATTCTAATAGAAATAAATTTAAAATGATTATAACAGTAATATTTGTGATAGACGCACCCCCCCTCAAAGAAATCTACTAAATAGCTACCAACAACAGAATGGATAAATTCTGGCCTATTCATACAATGGAATAATATACAATGAAAATGAATGATAAACAACTATGTGTGAAACTGAGTAAATATCACAAACCTATTGTTGAGTGAAACAAGCCAGAAACAACACAATATAATTCAATTTATGCAAAACTTCTAAACAGACAAAACCAATCTGTTCTGTTAGGAGCAGGATTTAAGAAAATTCAAGAAAAATAAAAGAGTTCAGAATAACCTTAATTGTGCTCTTTTTGACTACAGTTTGCTGAGAAAGGTAAGTGTTAGAATTCATATCAGACAATTAAAATTTATATGATAATTAGCTAATGTCATACAGTCTCAATATTACTATTTAGAAGCTCTAATGTGTGAGTTCAGGTCCCCAGCTGGGACCCCATGAGTTCCAATGTTAGCTTTGAACAGGAAAGTAGCTACTTAATATGCATTTCTTTAACAGGGACAAAAGCAGAGGAAAAGTATGTGAACTAAATGCAGCGCTTTTGTGTATATCTTTAAAATAAAGAAATTTCTTATGTAGAAAGCAGAATATGTAGAGTTTAAGCGCTCACTGTCTGAATGAGTTTCATATGGCCTATCAGTGCCTAAGTTGGAGTATCGTTCATTCTATTTACTTTGCAAGAATTCCATTAAAACATGCTTCACTAACCCACATTTCATCATACTTAAATTATGGTTGCATCAGGAAACGGCTAAAGAAAAATTAACCTTAAGTATTGACTCCTCATGAAAAAAATAAATTTGCAATTTAAAGAAACTACAGAAGTTATATCTATGGGAGTTATTAGACATAGCATTGACTTGCCATTCCAATTGATCATTTTAATTGCACCTTCCCAATTGGTTCAAGCTATAATTTAGAATAAATAATAGACAAAGTCCATGTACATGCAGATCTGTTTTATATTTGGGTAATTTTTCCATGTATGTGTGTGCATATGTGTGTTTGTGTGTGTGTTTCCAGTAAAGAACTACAGAAACCATTCCTAATATACATGAAATATGTTAAATTTTCCTCAGAAGTCTTCATTTTAAGATTTATTATTTTGAGATTAAAATCCTCTTCAAAGGAATAACTCCATGTAAATGCAAAAAGTTATTATGCAAAATAATAGAGGCTCTATGTATTTTGTAATAATACTTTACACTAAAAAATATTCATTAAGATTACCATATATACCCACAAAAGGTAGTATAAAGAATGTGTTATTATTTACTCCAAACTAAGGGGGGGAAGACTTTTTAAACATTAAGCATAATGCGAATATGCTGTAGAGCAGAAATTCAAGAAACACCCCTTTTTTTCATATGATTAAACTGTGTGGCACATTAGGAATGCCAATTAAAGTTTCAAATCACATTTTTGGAAACAACTGTCAGTGGCATCCATCTTCCGCTAAAGCAACAGCTGGGAAGCTGGCAGCATGGTACCAGGTTTTTGGACACTCTTAGGTAGACTAGCATAAGCTTTATGTTCCCCTACTCCCCCCAAAAAATAAGTCTCCTAGAATTTTTTTCAACCTACTCCTACTATACTTCTTTTTTTTTTCTTTTGAAACTTCACCACGGTTTTATATTATCTTCAAATTTAAAGGCTGACCAACTGCATCTTAGTCTTAGCTTTTTCAGAGGAACTTTGGACAAATACAGAAGCAGCTGCCGCTCATCAACAATTACATAATTAGAGAGGCATTTTTCAGTCAATGTCAATTAAGACCCCAGTAAAAAAAAAGGGGGGGGAGGTTTGCAAACTAGCCACTTGAACACAGAATCTAATGAATTAGAGGGGACTATAGATAAATCCAGTCTCTTTTCACAGGACAGAAACTCAAATATTTGATAACATCTGTGATGGTTAATTTTATGTGTCAAATTGCCTGGACTAAGGGATGTACAGATGGCTGGTTAAACATTATTTCTGGGTGTGTCTATGAGAATGTTTCCAGAAAAGATCAGAGATTAGTATTTGAATCAGTCGACAGAATAAAGAAGGGCCCTCTTCGCCAATGTGGACAGCCATTATCCAATCTGTTGAGGGCCCAAACAGAACACATAGGCAGGGGGAGGGTTAATTCTCTCTCTCTCTTCTTGAGATGGGAAAAGTCCATCTTCTTTTGCCGTTGGATATCAGAGTTCCTGGTTCTCAAGCTTTTGGACTCTGGGACTTAGACACCAGTACCTCCCCTCACCCGTTTGGGTTCCCATCTGTCCCTCTCATCCCTTTCCTCTGAGTTTTCAGGCCTTACCCAACAGAATTATACCCCTGGCTTTCCTGGTTCTATTGTACAGATAGCAGATTGTGGGGCTTGTCAGCCTCCATGATCTAATGAGCCAATTTCTATAATAAATCTCCTCTTACACCTATACATCTATATCTATCTATATTTATATATCTATCTATATCTATATTGAGTGTGTTTCCCTGAAAATAAGAGCTAGCTGGACAATCAGCTCTAATGCGTCTTTTGGAGCAAAAATTAATATAAGACCCCATATTATATTACATTATTATATTATACTATATTATTATATTATATAAGACCCAGTCTTATAGTAAAATAATTTTTGCTCAAAAGATGCATTAGAGCTGATTGTCCATCTAGGTCTTATTTTCGGGGAAACACGGTATATCTATATCTATATCTATATATGCATCCCATTGGTTCTGTTCTGTGGAGGACCCTGAATAACATAACAATTCAGCCATAATTTTGATCTTAACTTATCATCCTGGTCTTCCCTTTTCCAAGCTAAACATTCTCAGCTTCTCTAAGCCACCACTTATCAGAGGATGGCTGTTGCAATATCCTGATAGTACCAGCACTAAATGTAATCCCAGAAAACTAAGGTCTAGACTTCTTACCATGGTCATCAGAGATTCAGTGGAATAAAAAGAGAACACGTCCTAGTGGGAGTTAACCTAACCTAGTTAATTACAACCAACAGACAATCCTTCCCTGGGACTTGACGGTTACCACTATGACATTCTTTCCTACATAAACATGGAATGCCTGAGTTTAATGAGATATTGAGACATCTAGTGAAAACACATATGGTTTATACACCAACTTTAAATGCCCTGTTCAATAGCAGCACGTTATGTTTGTATAGTGCTTTCTGGTTTTCATAGTGCATTCTAATCTCAGCTGTGAGGTCAGCAGGAGTTATTATTAACAATATATAGATGAGAAATGAGAGTTCATGGAGGTAAAGGAACTACAGATTCTCATAGCAGATGAGGAATGAGACAAACCCTCCACCCAGGATTTCTTCTCGTGCTCAATCCTCACCACACTTTGCTGTTTCCTCATGTCATGGAGGTATAAGAATGCACAGATGCCTGTGGAACATGCTTTAAAGGACACGTAGGAGCCCCATAGCTGCAAATACCACCTTTGTGAGCTGAAGACTCCACAATAGGGATCTAGTCTTGCAGGGTTTAAAAGCTTTCTAACTTTTTAAGGATGACTTTAAAATTAAAAATACAACAACAAAAAGAATCTTTAATCTTACATCAGAATACCTTTTAGCAGGGAGACAGTTATAGGAGATATTAAAGGACACCAAAGACAAATTTCGCTGTTTTACTTTATGTTCTGGTACTAGATTTTGATCAGTCTTAGTTCTGTTTTTGTTGTTTTGTTTTGCTTTCCATTTGACAGTTAACAATCAGTTTCATTTTTTCACCTCTTAAAGGATGTCCTAGTTTATTTTTAAAGATGCATTTTAGGTTTTCATTGTGATAATAATTATCATGAAACTGCATTTATTTTCCATCTATTTTCAAAATCATTTCCCTAAAATCATGGACTTCTTCAGTAAGTTAAAAACAAAACAACAGTGATCTTATTGACATGGTGAAAGGCAAAAGAAAGGTGAGCAGTATTCTCAGAATTTCAAATGATTCCACAGTAACACCAAAACAGGGAGTCTATAGACATCCTGCAGCTTTGAGTAAAAACTTTGCTTATTTTTGGGTATTTTTATTTCTTGTTTCTACTAGGGTTGAGTACTTTGTAAGTAAATCTAGCTGTAAATAATTGATAACTAAGCCCTAAATGTTGAGAAAGTTTTGACTTGATGTTTAAATAAGACTTCTGGCTGGTTGCTACACAGAGGAATCTGTTCAATTCTTCTTCAAAGCACACCAGTTACCAGAGTTACCAGACTCCTATTAGATTAGCTTAACAGTCAAATGGTCATTATAAGAGCCTCAGTCTTTAAAAATTCAGCATCTTATTGAAATATTAAACATTTGTGCTTCTTTCTTTCTGTTTTTCTGCTATGAAATGTTCCACCAGAGCAGAAAGTTTTAAAATTTGTATAATTTGTATGTAGACATATTAAAATTAGCTGTGAATATTAAATACTTGCACTCAATTTGTGTTATCTCATGTAAGTGATAATACTGAAATAATCCTTTGGGTTGTGTTCTTTTTCTGCATAAAACTGCGTTCAAGGTTTTTTTTTCAGGAAAAAAAGAAAACCACAAATAATTTACAAGTGATACTTGAGAAAGTATACTACCTGAAAATGCATAAGTCACTATCCTGGAATAATTTAGAAGTGATTTCTTCTATAAATGTTTAAATCTATACTAAAAATGCCACAGTAGTTGCAGAAAGCCTGCTTCACTTATTTTCTAAAAGAAGACTAAAGCGAAATGGAATCCCTGCAGAATGGAAGTGGGACTCGCTAATATGCACTTTTATTTCCCATAAGTGGCAACATTGCTAGCAATTAAGAACAACAAACAGCCAACAGAAAGGAAAAAAAAGGCAAAGCAGAATGTTTATTATTTTGGAAGGTTCATCAGAGAATGCTTTTATGTCAGGGGAATAAACAGTGCCACCCAGGCAGGGATGTTTCATTGCTTCCAAAGGGGCCCAGCGATACTGTATAAAGTTATTAAAATATTCTTATACATTGGTCTTCATTGCTACAGATAAAATGACAAAGGTGTGGTTCAAGCATGCTAAGTGAGATGTAGGCAAATTGATGTTATTTGGAGTCAATGGTTTTATTAGGATTCAGTATTCATCTCAATAGGAACAGAGTCTCTTTATGAAAAACATGAACATATTACCTTTCCATTTTATAATTTCAGCAGGAGGCTTTCCTGTTCGTTTGGTTTAGTAACAGAGAAACTTGAACCTGTTTATTTTTTAGCTCCCTTTCTATGGAGTTAGGAGTAATTTTACTATTTACAGTCCTGATTATTAGACAGAGAAGTTCTTTCCTATTGTTCAGTAGGATATTATCCAAAATTTGGTAAATCATTAGTGAGCCATTAACAGGTCTCTAGTGATCATTGTAATGATTCCTAAATTTAGTAATTATACAACTTAGGTCTTCAGTGGAGAGCAAGGCCCAGTACTGCAACATCTCTCTTAAAATTTTTAACCTGAGCTGTATGCAATACAGATCATTTCCTACTCATAGAGATTTAACAAAAGACATTACTTCTGACTTGGCTCCCTGGGAACTGTCATTTCCCATTGAGTGAGATCTAGAGCACTAGAGAGCTAAGACATTCAGTGAGACCAAATCTCCTCCATGCAATTAAGATCCGTTGCATTTTTCTCTCCGGCTCCCACTCACTCCTTTATGTATTGTGGGAGGTCCTGCCATAGGTGAGAAAGTAACCAGCACAACTGATACTCAACAGAGCAAGGGTTTTCTTTGCATTTCCATCTCTTCTTAATTCTCAAACCTTTATTACCAGTGAAACACTTATCACTGCCCTTTCAACAATATTTGAGTAAAAAGAATACTCAATATCCCAAAGTTCTCTATCTAGAAAACCATCCCCTGGCCCTTTTCCCTATATGTTTGTAAAATAAAAATACTTCAGCTTGAAGTTGTGGCCACTGTCAACTCTGAGAGCCAAGCCACGAATAGGACAAAACAAAGAGAGATAAAATAGGGAGCTAAAAGGTAAACCAAAAACCAATAGTGAATTTTGGGGTTGAAGGTGTTAATGTAAGGTGAGAAAAGAACAATGGATGGATTAAAGACTGACGGTCCAGGACAGAGTTCCCAAGCAGAATGAGCAAATACTCTGACCCCAAACTGCTGAAATGCTTTACATCAGCCATTTGATTTTTGAAAAGTTGACAAGTAACACATGCCAAAGAGTAGAGATGGAATTATAGCCTTAATTTATGTGTTTTCAAAGTACATTGTGTTTAAAGGACTACAAGGCACCAAAACCTGTTGGGAGAACGCAAGGCTGCAAAGCCATTAGCATCTACCATTTAAAGTTGTTAAAAGGCTGTATACCAGTCACAGCTGAGAGAGCTGCTAATACACTGTGGAGGGGCCAAAGCCAACAAAAACCCAAGGGAGCTATCTCTGAGGCTCTGTATTTCCAAGGACAGTTTGTTCTAGACTTCATTCCCAGATCCAATTCCTGCCGAAGCCATTGGTAGCAATTAACACTTAGTAGGCACACAAAAATACCCATGATTATATTTAGCCATTATAGACTAATAAAGATCGGTTAAAATAATAAATTGCACACATCTCAGTGAAGTTAACAACTGAGCAGTATGAGCCCAGCAACTGGATTTTGAGATGAAACCAATGTGAAATTCTGAGCCCTTCTGTTCCTTGCAAGCTGATAGTTCACTAAGAGCAATGCGCCCAGAGCCATGGTGGAAAGAAGACAGAAGTTAGACAATGATAGGGAAAATGAATTACTTCAGGCACATATTTTGTATTCATGGATAAACTAAAGCAATAAGGAATGTGAGATTTCCAATTGGCATTTGAAATTTTAATTAGCTCCCAATTAACAGCTTATGGCAATATTCCTTACCACTGGCGTTTGAGAAAAGGTATAATGAGGGACACTCGAAGTGAATGAAAGGAAGGAGGTAAGGGCTCAGTATAAAGTAGTTTTACACTGTTTCTTGATGATCTAGAGTCACACTAAATAGCAGTAGGATGAAATAGACAAAGCTTAGAATCCAAAGTGTGGGCATTCTTGCTTTTAGCTTTTGCCATTTTCACTTTGCCTTGCTTCATTTAGGCTGGTGGGGGCTCTTGGGAAGATTAAATGGATACATTAAATACTTTTAATTTAGCACTCAATTGTTATCTTGTTTCCCCTTCCTTAATTATAACATTGCAAATTGTTTAAGCTTAACAGTTCCAGAGTTTCATCAATTCGAAAAAGAAAAACAAACAAACAAACATAGGTCTATGGCCATGATATATTCATTACCTTTAGAATAGTGGGATATATGGTTTTCAGAGCCTAGAGGTGCACATTAGAATGTGGTCTTCTTGAGTATGGGAAAATAATGGGAAAATTTGGGGGTATATGGAGAAATAGTTGAGTGAGTCAGGGCAGGACTTTATTATTCAAAAACATGATATCCATATATATCTACATATACAGATAGAGACAAAACATGATATCAATCTATCTCTATCCATTTATATGTGGATAGATGGATAGAGATAGAGATATAACATGATATCTATCTCTATGTTTATCTATCTATGCCTATAAAGTTTTATTTAATTACATAATCGAAAACTTACTTTGAGAACTCTGTGAACTCTATGATACAGGCCTCCAGATTTTTCATTTGCATGTGGAGGCTCTTCTAGGTGAAAAAGCAATGAGGATTTTGGTAATGATGCATGACTTCTACCTCAGCAGAATTATCAATCCTAAATGAAAAAGACAACCGATGTGTCTATATCTGTGGAGGAGTGTCCCAGGCTAGCAAGAACTCACTATGAAACAGGAAACATGTAAAAAATGTGTTCCAGGATACAGAAACTGCAGGGAGAAGTGATGTTCCAGTACAACTCTGGTGTCATTCCATGCCTTATGCCCAGTGCCTAGGAATTTTCCCCAAGATGTAGGGATGGAGCCCTAAATATTGGGAGAAGTCATTTGGAAGAGAGCAAGGTATTTAGAACAGTATTCTTGCTATAGAAGAGGAGTCTTCTTCTCTTCTGTAAGAACTTCAGAGATGTTGGTAGCCAGAGAATAGAAGTGAGACCAAATAATAAATTTTGGAAAGAAGGGAAGTTGGAGATCTAAGTGATGGCACCAGAACTGTCAGGGTGCTAGCAGTTTTTGTTTAATGTTTAATTTAACTCCTGTTGGCCATGGACATAGAAGGACACCACCTCTCTAGGGAAGCACACAGAGCCATGAGAGACAGAGAGTGACTAGCAGGAAAGAACTGACTCCAGCCAACTGGCATGTGAGAGACACTGGGGTATCAACACGGAGGGACGGAATGCAGGAATCAGGATGTCTGTACCTCCAATGGTGTTCCTCAGAGGATGATGGAGAATCCATAGCACAGTGATGGCTGCTCAAGCTTTATTGGCTCTCAAACCAATCTGTCCGTGGAAATAAATAAGGGTAGACTCTATTTCATATAAAGTCGAATGTTAATACATATTTTATCTTCTATATGCATAAAAGATAAAAGTGTGTGATAATGGTTCTTGTTCCAGTTTCACAAATGATAGCATTTTACCAGCTAATCTTTAACCTATATATCTCAAAAACTTAAATTCTTTACCCACCAGAAATCTTGGTTCATGCCATGAACAGAGTGTCTGGAGTGACTCATCTATATGACGGCCTTGGTAGTACTTAAGCAGTTGGACACAAATTCCCACAACACAGACTGCTTATTTTGTTAGCCTCCACCCATCTTTTACAAGTAGGTTGAAGTGGATCTATTTATTTAGCATTTCCCTATGGGGCAGGATATGACTGCCTTTTAAAATCGTGGACCACTTGGGGATCCAGGGAGTTCTGCCTGGGCATCTCAAGTGTTAGCTTCAGTAATTGATACCGACTACCTGTCACTGATGGTAGTTTTCATATGTGATAGTAGAAGAGATGACCATGCATGAAAGCTGTCTTTGTGCCCTTTAATAAAGACCCTTTCATATAGTGTACCTCAAAGTCATATGTGAGTGCATTCAGAGATAATCATGTAATAGGTGCTGGCCTCTGATCCCCCGCTCACCTGTGGTAGTACAAGAGGAACAGGTTTTAAAACAAATCACCAGGCCAAAGCCCATAGAAAAGCCCAATGTCTTATCTACTCTATTCAACCCAATAACTTATTCTCTATTTACAATAAATACATGAACATGCTACAACTCCAAAAATATGATTTTTATTTTTTTTGTAGATGAAAAGCTTATTCTATTATAGTGACTCTTGAGCTTTGATAAGAATCAAGGGGTAGATTGGAGACAGATTGGAATGTTTTTTTGTTAAGGGCCGAGATAGGAGACATGAAAATAAAAATGGATTTATTAAATCTTAGTGAGTTTATTCTTCTTTGAAGAATAAATTAGTAGTTTCTATCAAACAGCAAGCCATAATTTCTGGAAATGTCATGTGCAATAACTGTCATATTGAAATAATATAAACACTGGACTTCTAATTAAAGTACTTTTTAAACTGGCTAATAAGAATTGCCAATTATTTTTCTCAAGATTTTATGACTTTTTCCTAGATATTTTACCTCTGAAGTTTCTAAAGAAGGAACAAAAATCATAATGTAATTGTCTATCACTTCAAAAATAATCACAAACCATCAAATAATTTTATTCTTCATTTCTAGTGGCATCAAAAGTAATTGGTGTTTGTAGAGATAGTGGCTTTTTACTCAAAATTTCAAAAGGACCACTGTGATTATAATTTCCTTTCTTTCTAGCATGCAGGAGGATTTCACATCCCATCCACCTGAAGTTAGACATTTGCCTTGGCAAATAAAATATAAATTAGAATATGAAGTCTTTAACAGCCAGTGCACAATTCCCTATGTCCTTTTTAACTTTCACAGCAACCAATGATAATCAAATGGATGGATTCCTGTTAACTTGCATTTCCGAGTCAGGAAAACATGGAGCAGAGCCCAGAGTTGAGCCGTGAGGGACAGGAAGCACTCGCGAGCAGCAAACCTTGGTTGCATTACACCACTGACAATTTGATTTTATTTGCTACTACTACCTGAACTTCTTTTTCTTTTTTTATTAGTTTCAGGTGCACAAGACAAAGTAATACTTAGACGTTTATCATTTATATCCCTCACACTGTGTGAACCCCCCTCCCCCCATCCACTATCCCTGTGACATTGCACAGAGCCATTACATTTCCACTGTCTCTATTCCTAATGCTGTGCTCCACTTCTTGTAAGTATATACATACACACACACACACACACACACACACATATATATAGTGTGTATATATATATATATACACACACACTATATATATATATACACATATATATATATATATGTATATATATATATATATATATGTATATATATATATATATATGTGTGTAGTTGATATTCATTATTGTTCAGCTTCAGCTTCAGGTGTACAGTGCAGTGATCAGGCATCTACATCATCTCTGAGGTGCTCTCCCTAATGAGACAAGTGTCCGTTGGATACCCTACAAAATCTTTACAACATTGATTACATTCCCCAAATTAATTTTCAGAACCCCGCAGCAATCTTGTGGTTACTGACTGTTTTCTAATCCCCTCACCTTCCCCCTTATCCCCACGCCCCTCCCATCGAGCAACCCTCAGTTTTTCCTCTATGTCTCCAAAACTCTTTCTGATTAGTTCATTCACTTATTCTTTTCTTTAGATTCCACATATAAATGAGATCATATGGTATTTGTCTTTCTCTGTCTGACTTATTTCACTTAACATAATGTTCTCTAGGTCCATCCATGTTGTTGCAAATGGTAAGATTTCTTTCTTCTTTAAGGCTGTGTAATACTCCATTGTGTAAATGTACCATAGTTTCTTAATCCAGTCATCTACTGATGGGTATTTTGGTTGTTTCCATGTCTTGGTTATTGTGTATAGTGCTGCAATAAACATAGGAGTGCATAAAGTTTTTTGAATTAGAATTCTGGATTTTTCCAGATAGACACCTAGGAGTAGAATTGCTGGATCATAAGGTAGTTCCATTTTCAGATTTTTGAGATACCTCCATACTGTTTTCCATAGTGGTTGCACCAATCTGCAATCCCACCAACAGTGCACAAGGGTTCCCTTTTCTCCACATCCGTGCCAGCACTTTTTGTTTGTTATTTATTGATGATAGCCATTTTGACTGGGGTGAGGTGGTATCTCATTGTGTTTTTTATTTGCATTTGTCTCATGGTTAGTGAGGTTGAGCATTTTTTCATATGTCTGTTTGCCATATGTATGTCCTTTTTAGAAAAATGTCTCTTCATGTCCTCTGCCCATTTTTTAATTGGGTTGTTTGTTTTTTGGGAGTTGAGTTGAGTTTTTTATAAATTTGTGATATTAACCCCTTATCAGATATATCATTGGCAAATATCTTTTCCTATTCAGTAGGATCCCTTTTTGGTTTTTTGATGGTTTCCTTTGCTGTGAAAAAACTTTTTAGTTTGATATAATCCCACATGTTTATTTTTTCTCTTACTTCCCTTGCACAAGGGGATATAGCAGTAAAAATCTTACTCCAGGTAATGTCTGTGAAGTTTCTTCTTATATTTTCTTCTAAGAATTTTATGGTTTCAGATCTTACATTAAAATCTTTAAGCCATTCTGAATTTATTTTTGTATATGGTGTAAGGAGATGAGGTGGTTCAGCTTCATTTTTTTTGCATGTGTCTGTCCAGGTTTCCCAGCTCCATTTATTGAATAGACTGTCTTTACCCCACCGTATATTCTTGCTTCCATTGTCATAGATTAAATGGCCATATAGGCATGGATTTATTTCTGGACTCTCTATTCTGTTCCATTGATCTATATGTCTGTTTTTATGCCAGTACCATGCTGTTTTGATTACTGTAGCCTTGTAGTATGATTTGATGTCAGGTATCGTTATACCTCCCTCTTTGTCCTTATTTCTCAAGATTTCTGAGGCTATCCGGGGTCTTTTATGGGGCCATATAAATTTTAGGATTATATGTTCTATTGGTAGTTTCATAGCCATTGCGTTGACTATGTATATTGCCTTAGGCAGTATGGACATTTTAACTATATTAATTCTGCCTATCCATGAACATAGTATGTGTTTCCATCTATTTATATCTTCTTTCATTTCTTTTTCAGTGTCTTATAATTTTCTGAGTACAGCTCTTTTACTTCTTTGGTTAAATTTTTTCCCAGGTATTTTATAGTCTTGGAAGCAATTGTAAATGGGATTTTTTTTTTAATTTCTCTGTCTGATGTTTTATTATTGGTATATGCAAATGCAACTGATTTCTGAATATTAATTTTGTATCCTGCTACTTTACTAAATTCATCTATCAGCTCTAATAGTTTCTTGGTGGAGTCTTTAGGGTTCTCTATATATAGTATCATGTCATCTGCATATAATGACAATTTTACTTCCTCTTTACTGATTTGGATGCCTTTTATTTCTTTTTCTTGTCTGATTGCTGTGGTTAGAACTTCCAGCACTATGTTGAATAGAAGTAGAGAAAGTGGGCAACCTTGCCTTGTTCCTGATCTTAAGGGGATTGGTTTTAGCTTTTCCCCATTGAGTATGATGTTAGCTGTAAGTTTATCATATATGGCCTTTATTATGTTGAGATATGATCTCTCTATACCCACTTTCTTAAGGCTTTTTATCATACATCGCTGCTGGATTTTATCAAATGCTTTTTCTGCATCTATTGATATGATCATGTGATTTTTATTTTTCATTTTGTTAATGTGGTGTACCACATTAATTGATTGTGGATGTTGAACCACCTTTGTATACCAGGGATGAATCCCACTTGATCATGGTGTATGATCTTTTTAATGTATTGCTGAATTCTGTTTGCTAATATTTTGTTGAGGATTTTGCATCTATGTTCATTAGAGATATTGACCTGTAGTTTTCTTTTTTTGTGGTGTCTTTGTCTGATTTTGGGATCTAACTGAACTTCTCTTGATTAGTATAATTACTTAACTTGTTTATACTAGGGCATGTATTAAAACACAGCTTTAATGTCAAACAAATTGGGTTCGAAATCCTGGTTCTGCCACTTTTTAGCTAGGTGACATTGCTAAAATTCCTAACCTCTCTGAACTTCCATTTACTCATCTATAAAAGGAATATTATGATAGCTGCTTTACAAGGTCGCTGCAAGAATTACAGTGGAGATACAAAGGACTGGACTTGTAGTTCCTAGCGTATCGTATTGAGCTATGCAATATATGGTGTCTTTTATTATAATTATCTCCTAGAGAATACTGTAGTGGAAGCTATTTCAGATTACTCATGATGACATCAAGTTCTAACTTGAGGCCAGATTTTCAGTTAATGTTTCCTCGAATGGAACCCTGTGTACACTATGAATGTTAGTTATAAGGCTACAGATTCAGGCCAAATTATAATAGCAATTTTTATAAATTTATTTCAGAATCCTGAGCTAAGTAATTTTGATAAATGACTCCTTCAAAAACTTGGCATTTAGTAGTGACTAAATATGGTTTAGAAAGCTGAGTTTAGAGTTGAGTAATTGTACAACAAAATTCCTATGGCAAAACTCAGAAAAAAAGGGGGCCTTAAAATATTGTTTTAAAGGCAGTTCTTTTCACTAATGGTGAAAGTGTTTCTTATTTATTTTTTCAATAACATCAAATCCAACTTCCAAGATTTTTATTCTTAAAGGAAACAGATTAAGAGTGAAAATAGAGTGAGAATAGTGATCTTTTGCAGCACATGATGGCATCGCTTTGGAAATTTGTACTCTTAGAGACCCCTGATTCTTAAAAATAAACAAATTCACAGTGGCAATAAGAAATGAAATGTATCAACTTGCTAATGTGACTGATCTATTCATTTACCATAAAAAGGTTACTTAAATAGTTCCCAATGTCTATGATAATTATGTTATTGACAAATTGATAACAGTGGTACAGGACTACGCATTGAATAAATGATCCAACACTGTTGGGTGGTTGCATGTCTACTATTGTCCAGCAGAGAAAAAATCATAAAACAAAGATTGATCTTCTAGGAGCTATAATATAATCGAGAAATTAAAACATATATTCCTTTTTCTTTAATGGTTAATGTGTACAGTTCAAATGATAACTGAACTCGGGTCCAAGAGAGATAAAATTATTTAGACCAGTTATTCTCAAAATGTGGTTCAGGACCTACTAGTGGTCACTGAGGTCTTTTAAGAGACTCACAAGATCAAACATATTTTCATAATAATGTCAAGATATTATTTTCCTTTTCACTTTTATTCTGAGTATATGTGGAATTTCCAGAGGCTACTTGAGGTGTGATGATACTACCTCTGTGACAGCTAATGAAATGTATACTTTTCTATTTTTGTAGTCTATGGTGTTCTCAGTAAATTCTAATTGGTAAATGTAAATACATAAACCTGTATAAACAAAAACTCTTTGGGTCCTCAACAAGTTTAGGACTGTAAAGAAATCCTGAGAACCATTAATTTACACTAAGTTACAGTCCTTCTATTTTTAAGGTTATTAGCAGATTATTATTTCACCTGATAAAATTTAAAGACTGAGTTATACAATAGGTTTTGAGTTGCTTATACATAAAATAAAGCTAACTTGATATATACCTAATCAAATGTATTATTGTTACTGTGCTGTGGAATAGTTAGAAATAGATGGTAGTTTTACTTTATAATCTCTCTCTCTCTCTCTCTCTCTCTCTCTCTCTCTCTCTCTCTCTCTCACACACACACACACACACACACACAAGACTTGTCTGGGAGAAGAAAGTTACTTCCAAGGTAACTGCAAAGACTATGGAATTTATATGCTCCTATTATCTAGGCTTTTTCTAGGATAAACTACAGGGAAGAAACATACACCAGTTGTTGTAGGAGGCCCTCTGTCCTCTATTCTACACCACTGTTCCAATGGCAATTACTTTTTTTTTTTCATTCAAAATAAAAATTGTCCGAAGAGGGCCTTCCTTACACATAATACAGAAATTCGAAATGTGGAAATAAAAATAAACTAGAGCTCCTTATATCAGAGAGGACAAGGGTTGGGTGGCAGCATTTGGGGGGAGGGAACTGCTTTAGCATACTGAAAAATCCACTCTAGTGCTGCCATATTTTTCTATATATCTGTGGATTTCTTCCTCTCCATCATGACAAAGAGTTTCTGGCATCATAATGTCATTTAATGTAGACAATTGTAATTCAGTTTTTAGTCTACTCAACCAAAAAGAAATTATAACAACCCCCACTGCCTTGAGCTCAAACATTCACTCCGGAAGTCCTCTGGCACTACATTCAAATCAAGAACTTTGGTCTGATCTAAATTCATGTTTCTGCTCTTCTAACATGCACAGAGTCCATACTAACACATATAGCTCAGGTATATGATCTCTCTTACAGATCTGAAATTGTAATTAGTAGCACGGAACATGATGGGATATGTCTCTAGTAATAGGCTCGGCTGGCTGCTGGTGGAAGAGGAGCATGAACAGAACTCGCTTTCCTTTGAAAGTTACCATCTCAAGTGAACTTGTCCTCAAGCAAGGCAGTGCAGCAGCACAGAGGCAAGGGTGCATGAGCCAATACATTGAGGTCTTGTGCTATCTCATCTGATAGGCAGAACTTAGGTCACATGCCTGTATCCATGCTCAAAGGAAGCTATGAAATGGAATTCTGGCTTCTATTTGAGGAGATGTGAATTAAAAAAAAAAAAAAGTATGAATATTTCTCCAAATAGGGATGTTGGCTGACAACTACAAATATGATGAAGGTTCTACAATCCATCCTATTTTCCTCTATGCTATATTAGAAAGGAACAAAAACTGAAACATAAATTATATTCTCAAAAGGAAGTGAAAAACACAGTAAAACTGATGGGGAGGGATACAAAACAGGGTTCTATTAGAGAGATAAGCCTATTTCATGATGAAATCAACTGAATCTGTTCCCTCACAGGTATATTTATGTGCACACACATATGATTTAATGGAAATTACTGAGGAGTGGCAGACTCCTTTGTCCTTTCACTCAGTCATTAAATGTTAAAATGAAGCCATTTTACATTTAAATCATCTAATTTATTTATCTCTAGTTGAAATATCATTCCCACAGTTTAAATTTCAAGACAATTTTGTAGTGAGTTTTAATTTTTAAGATTATTCTTTATAGTGATCCTAGAGTTGGGACAGTAGCCTTTTGAGGTACATTTAAATAAATGATTGCAGTAAATGATATAGTCATCCATAAAAAGCACATGTATTTATAAAAGCTAATTGAAGAAAAAATACTGTGACAGTTGCTATTTTAAAAAGTTTGAGCTAAAATGTTGAAAAGAAATAGTGCTAAGAAAACAACTTATTGTTGTTGCAATATGCCTGTTGTTCTCACTGTTTTTCTCCCGTCTGTACCCATACCCTTTGCCACGCTACTCGGCTGTTTCTCCCATAAGAGGCAGAGGATATTTATTTCCCTGGCTCTGCTGATGGTGGGCTGGGCCACGTGACGTGCTTAGACAATGTAACATTAGCGGTTATGCTAGGAGCAAACGTTCAAAACGCATCTGTGTAACTGGGCTGGCCTCCTTGCACGTCTGATTTTCTCCTTGATAGCTGTTGGTCTTAGGAGAATGAGAGAAATGTGAAACAGACCTGGACCCAATCCATAGTTTGGAGCCAAGCCCAACAAATCCAGCCTAGATCAGCTGAATTCTATCAACTACAGATGCATGAATGATAAATAAGTGGATATTTTTGCATGCCACTGAGTTTTGTGGTGGGTTGATATCAGTGGCAATAGCTTTATCACCTTGTTACACAATGGTACCTCCATCAAAGAACAGCAATTTCTTCATAAAATCTCCTAGAAGTACTACCATGGCTCTTATGGACAAACCTAACGACCTAGTTAGGGTAGATAGTAGTATAATGTATATTTTTACAGGAAGAAAACAGAGACAGAGAAAAGTCAAGTCACTCTCCCAAGACTAGTCAGTGGGGGAATCATAATACGAAACCAACTTTTGACACCCAGTTCAGTGCTCTCTTCCAGATCCTACTATTTGTCAATATTTGTGTTAGGTATATGGTGAAAGAACAAATTTCTACACCAAATCAACATCTTCTGCTAAATCTACACATACAACAAAATATTTAGTACAGTCTAATACACTTCGCTGCTTTAAAGAATGCTGAAGTATGCAATGTTCAGCGGTTGGCATGACCATTCCAAAATTAACTCAATCAGTATAAATGACAGTAGTGCATTTTCTCCACGTTTTAGCTTACTGTTAATGTTTATCATAGGACTGTTGAGTGCATCCAAGAACTTACTCTGTGGCAGTCCTCTGGGATCTGTTTATTACGTTTATATTAAAATATATATACTGGAAAGATAATGCTCTGTTCTTATGCTGCAATAAATCCCTCGTGTGGTTAATCTGGGTGAAAATATTTGGGTTTCTATGGACCTAACTGCAACACTCCAGCCTACATTCGCTATCTGATTGGGAATGAGTCATTGGTTCAGACAGCATTTATATCCCGGAAAGGAGGGAGTTGCTGTTAAGAAGCAGACAAATGAAAATATTATTCCTTCCAAAAACAGTTCTCCAAAGTCACATGAACACTCAAACAGAAGCTACTTTGCCTACTTCATTATAATTGCAACAAGCTATGAAGCTTTATGAAGAGAGATTTTTTTACTCCATTGAAAACTGAGGTGCATTTGTACATTGAGAGGGAAGTGCATTGTGTTTTCAATGACAAAATTACACTCATGCCATTCACTGTGCATTGAAAGTCAGAATAAAATTAGAGGTAGTTTTGAGGATATTTAAGGAAACGTTAGTATGATGCCCAAATAAGATAATTGCACTTAGTGTCAATCAAGTGAATGGCTTATTTTCATTAACTATAATTTATAAAAAGTAAAAAAAAAAATAAAAAATCCGACTTAGTATGTCTACAAATAGTTTAGCATTTAATCATAAATTTTTGTAATTGGACTAAAAAAATTGCCCTTTATGAGTCAGACTGTTGAGTGATATTTGCATTTTAATGTTTTGGTAAGGAGAAAAAAGGATAGTTTTGAATAATATAATGCCTTATATGTAAAAGTCAGTCATTTCCTCTAATTCTTATTATGTTAACGTCTCTATAAGGTAAGTTTTTAACCAGAACAAAATGCACTGGTGCTTTTAAGATCTAATATATTGAAAATGTAATAAAATATTTGTGGGATTAGAAAAATGGAATATTTTATGTTAATATTCCAAGGAATATGTTAAAGTAATTAGAAACAGCCATTTTCATCAGGAATAATCTCTAGAGATAATCAAATCTAATTTCTTATTTTAACCTGAAGAAGCTGGGGCAAAGTGATTCAGGTGAATTGACTGCTACTCCATAGTAGTATAACCCATGTCCCCTCCATTGTTTGACATAGTCTCTATCTAAACAGAGTACACAATGGTATCTATGAACTATTTTTCTGATAGATGTTATAAAGGAAGTGCACGACGCAATTAATTCAATTTTACTTTCAGATTGTATTGATTAGGATAAACATAAATAAGGACCAGATGAGAAGGTCAAGAGGAAACAAATTTCAAGCACCATCACCCTATACTTAGGCAAAGAGAAATTCTAACTAGAGAAGTTTATGAATAAGCTAAATAAAATGAAAAGCAACTCTTCAAAAGCACTAAGAAAGGAAGGCAGGCAGGATGATAGCAAGGAAGGAAAGGAAGAAAAGAAGAAAGAATAGGAAGAAAAGGAAAGATGAAAAATCTGTACTAGAAAAATTATATACCCTTAGGAAACAGAAGCAAAAGTATGTAAATTAAGTTTATATCCTGTAGGAATGATAAAGAACTTAAAGAGTACAAAATAAAAAATAAAGCAAATTAAAGATGAAACTTACACCATTAAGAAATGACAATGAGATACAGTAAGGAGTAGAGTCAGTAACCAGATAGAAAGAATTTAGATAATGTTTTTCAATGAAGATGAAAAAGACAAAGATCACAAAGCATTTGGAAAGCATGTGTAAGGAAAACAGATGTCATACATTAACTCACATCATTTAATAGAAACTGTTATAAAGATGCTTCACTGTTGTTGAAGCTAAAACTCAATTTGCAAGTCCCTTGTTAGCTATTACTTGACTCACCTATTCATTCTCCCCATTGAAACATCTCCTTTACTTGGCTTCTGGGACGCACTACTTACCTTGCTATTTCACTGGCCTCTGATTCTCAGTCTCCTGGTGGTTCCTCCTTATCTCCCCAATCTCTTAAATTTGAGACACTTAGGGCTTATTCCCTGCTCTTTTACTTTCGCCTGTCTGGGCTTATTCTCCAGGTGTTCCCACCTGGTTTCAGGCCTTTAATTACTATCTAATTTTGATGACTCCAAATTGTATCTCTTTAAAATCGATCTCAGTCCTGCACATCAAGTCATATATTAATCATCCTACTTGTAATTTCCATCTTAACATGTCTAAAACCAAGCTCCTATTATTCACCCAAATTGTTTCCTAGGACAATTATGCCACTCAAGTTAATAGCAGCTCTATTCTTGCTGTTTTTCAGATCAAAACTTACAAGTCATCCTTGATGTATTTAGTTCTATCACATTCCATATCCATTGCATTTATTAATCCTATTGATTACATACTCAAAATATATACATAAATTCATCACTTTGCACTACTCCCACTGCTCCCACCCTGGTCTAAGCAAGCCATCATCTTTCAGCTGCATTATCGCAATAAACTCCAAACTGCTTGTCACCTTGCCAGAGTGACAAAGGCAAGTCAATTTTAAAGTACAAGTCAGATTAGATTGGGAGAATTCAGGGTGGTATGGTGCCAGGAAAATTGGAAAACCACATGCAAAACTATGAAACTAGACTGCTATCTGCCACCGTATACCAAAATTAACTCAAAATGGATCAAAGACCTAAATGTAAGACCTGAAACAATACATTGCACAGAGCAAAACATAGGTACTAAGCTTATGGACCTTGGGTTTAGAGAGGATTTTATGAATTTGAACTCAAAGGCAAGGAAACTGAAAGCAAAAATAAATGAATGGGACTATGTCAAACTAAAAAGCTTCTGCAAAGGAAAAGATACCATCAACAAAACAAAGAGCAGCCAACTGAATAGGAGAAGATATTTGTAAACAACTCCTCCGATAAGGGGCTAATATCCAAAACATTTAAGAACTCATACAATTCAAGAACAAAAAAATAAACAATTCAATTTAAAAAAAATGGGCTGAGGACCTGAACACACACTTCTCCCAAGAAGACATACAAATGGCCAACAGATATATGAAAAAATGCTCAAATTCACTAGCTAGTAGGGAAATACAAATCGAAACTACAATGAGATACCACCTTACACCTGTTAGAATGGATATTATTAACAAGACAAGTAATAACAAGTGTTGGAGAGGTTGTGGAGAAAAAGGAACACTTGTATACGGCTGGTGGGAATGTAAACTGACATAGCCACGGTGCAAACAGTATGGAGGTTCCTCAAAAATTAAGAATAGAATTACCATATGACCCAGCAATTCCTCTTCTGGATATCTACCCAAAAAATCTGAAAATATGTATCTGTGAAGACATCTGTACCCTTGTGTTCATTGCAGCATTATTTACAGTGGCCAAAACATGGAAACAACCAAAATGTTCTTCAATAGTTGATTGGATAAAGAAGATTATATTTATATGTATATATATATATATACTGTGCTTCCCCCAAAATAAGACCTAGCCAGACAATCAGCTCTAATGCATCTTTTGGAGCAAAAATTAATATAAGACTCAGTCTTATTTTACTGTAATACCCTGTTTCTCCAAAAATAAGATCTAGCTGGACCATCAGCTCTAATGTGTCTTCTGGAGCAAATATTAATACAAGAGCCAGTGTTATTTTACTATAACATAAGATATAAGACCCGGTCTTGAATAGAATAGAAAATAATATAATATAATATAATATAATATAATATAATATAATATAATATAATACCTGGTCTTATATTAATTTTTGCTCCAAAAGACGCAATAGAGCTGATTGTCTGGCTAGGTCTTTTTTTGGGGGGAAACACAGTATAAGACCCGGTCTTATTTTACTATAATATGAGACGTGGTTTTTAATATAATATAATATAATATAATATAATATAATATAATATAATATAATATAATATAATATATAATATAATATAATATAATACAATACAATATAATACTGGGTCTTATATTAATTTTTGCTTCAAAAGATGCATTAGAGCTAATTGTCCAGCTAGGTCTTATTTTCAAGGAAACACAGTATATATATCACATAGTGGAATGTTACTTGGCCATAAGACAAGAAGAAATACTGCCATTTAAGACAACATAGATGGATCTTGAGATTATCACGCTAAGCAAAATAAGTCGGACAGAAAAAGTCAAGAACCATATGATTTTAGTTGTATGTGGGATATAAAACTGAAAGTAACAAATGAACGTGACAAACAAACAAAACTGAGACACAGACAACAGTTTAGTGGTTACCAGAAGGTAAGGAGGGCGGGGAAGTGATAGGAGAGGGAAAAGAAGGTCAAATACATGGTGATGGAAAGAGAAGTGACTTTGGGTGGTGAATACACAATGAAATATATAGATGATAGATTATAGAACCATACACTCAAAACCTATATGATTTTACTAACCATGTCACCCCAATAAATTTAATATAAATAAAATAAAATAAAAGTCAGACCATGTTACTCCTGGGTTTAGAACTCTCAAGTACATTTGCATTTTATTCATATTAAAAGCCTAAATCCATATTAGTAGGACCTTTGAATCAATTTATGATCTGACCCATCATTACCTCCGACTTAGTTCTTCATTCCTTCCTAAGCATATGGAAGGTTACACTTCCCCAGAAGTTTCTTGGACCATGTGACTAGGTATAGGCAACGAAATGTGAGTGAAAATGATGTCACTTCTGATCTAAGCCCCATCTAAGGATGTTCTTGTCTCTTTCTCTTGCTGTGGCAAATATAAAAAATATTATGTTGATTTAGGGAAGCCACAAAAATTGTAGAATTTATAATTGAAGAAAACACAGACAGAAAATCGAGTAGAAACCATACTAGGTTTTGTAAGCAGAAAAAAATTTAATGTAGGGAATTAGGTGCTTACAGAAACTATGTAAGTGCAAGAGGAGAAACAGATGGGAGAGACCACTACTAGTTTTAGGTTTTCCCCTATCATTGCGGTGTTGAGAAGAAAAAACTTGCTGTTACTACACTAGTTAGAATCATGGGAAACTATAAAACCTCTGAAATCACAGATTCCCTGCAGCAATGGAGCAAGTTACCTACAGAGAAACAAATCCTCACAGTTGCAGGAGCGCACCAATCTTTATTATGTCTAGCAATGGCTTCTCACACCTGTCTTTCTGTCTGTTCTTATAAGAGTTCATCTTGTTGGTAAAGTGTGGCAGAATTCAGATCCTTAGAGACAAGAGAATCTGAGAAATATGGGACATTTCAGCCCATCAAAAGAAGGGAAGATCTATAAAGGGATAAAGTTGCCAAAAAAAAAATTAGCACAGTTCCCTACTTCAGCTACTCAGCATCCGTATTCTAAGCATACCATCCTTGCAAACAAAAAATATCTAGAACAGCGTGCTTCTGTCTGATATAATGCAATTAACTCTTGTAAAATAAAAATGTGTTTACTTCCTTCCAAAAAGGAGACCTCAAATGCTGTCCTCTGTGTGACGATTATTTCTTTTAATTTAGTTACAATCCACATTTATAAAAATACAATTTAAAAATAATCTACAGATTAAATCAACAATAACTTTATTATAATGGCAGGAACATCCACAACTACTAATTTCTTCCTTTCTGAAATTGAAACTGGCCAGGTGGCTATAACTGATATTTCATCTTTTGTCTCCTACCACATGTTTTGGGTGCCCTTACCATCAACGCAACTGGTCATGATTCTTACTTAGCAGACTAAATCAAATCTTCATTCCTGAAGTATAAGAGACTGGAGAGGACCTGCACGTATTTGGTTGCTGTGCAGAAAATAGTTAATTCTTCAGGCCTGAGACTACTATCCTTAGAAATGCCTGCTTGCACAGTTGGTCAGCCAGTGTCTGGGTACTTGAATTTTGGGGTAAGGTTCCCATCATTCCCTAAGAATGGCTCACTGTAACTAAAATGTTTGTTCAAACAATGTGGTGTATGCTGAATGCATGCTTTCCTTCTGGGAGTCTGGAATTTTGCAACATGTCTACAACCCCCCCAGTAAAAACTCTGGGCACTGAGTCTCTCTTAAGCTTCCCTGGTAGACAATATTTCACACTGTTGTTACAAACAATTGCTGGAGGAATTAATTGTATTCTGTGTGACTCCGCTGGGATCAGATTTGGAAACTTGTGCCTGGTTTCATTCTGCACTTCATTCTATGTGCCCTTTTGTCGATTTTTTTCTTTGTATCCTTTTGCTGTAATAAATCATATCTGTGAGTACAAGTATATTCTGTGTTATGTCTGTCCTCTTTAGTGAATCCTCAAACCTGAAGGTTGTCTCAGAGCCCCATACACCATTGCTGTAGTCTTTTATTATTTAAAAAATTACTTTAATGCTTATTGTCCAATCATAGCATATTAAATAGTCCCTTTAAAATGAGGAGCAGATTTGTGAAAATTCTCTCTCATCTCATTATATTTAAGTTTTTATACTTGAACAAATCAAAGTTTAAGTCAATGACTTTTACAATATAACTGCAACTCACCTATATTAAGACAACAATTATTTCTAATGCCCCAGAGAGTTCCATTGTGTGCCATCCTGTCAATACTTTCCCAAAGGTAAACATTATTCTGACTTCTCACACCATAGATTAGTTGTGCCTGTTCTTAAAAGTTGTGTAAATGGAATCATATACGTACCTTTCTGTGTCTGTCTTCCTTCATTCATTATTATCTGTGAGATTAATTGATATTATCATATCTAGCACTAATTTTTAAATTTCTGTCAACAGACCTTAGGAAATTTTTATGAGGTCCTATATGTAGTTTGAGTATATGCAAAGCAACAGACATTGATGCATGGGATTCTAGAGTCACCTATACATGCAACTTCTTTGTACCTTTAGGAGCCGCTTAGCTGAATTTAAGATGCATTAGGTCTTAGGCTGCTATATATGTCCTATTTTATACCATAATGAGAATGATAATACCCATTGATGGTGAGCTTTTAGACCTCCCAGAACCCAGGAACGAACCTGAATCTTTCACAAAAATAGAAGAGTTATTTGAAGAAGAAGGCATGACTTCTCATTTTTTTCAGTCCAAAGGGTCTGTGTTGTGATTCTACTATTGGGTGTACAAGGGATTATAGACAGCATTTCTAACAATCATACACATTTCAAGTACCATTGGATCTATTGGGTGAGAAAATACCAGTGTAAAGCATCTTACACTGTATATAGGGCAAGTTTCAGAATTCTCGTCTTGCTCTGGAATCCTCTCAAAGCTGGACTAAATATTAAATGGATTGTAGAGCACACTCAAATATGCTATATGTTGTCTCTAATATAAAAAAGGCCCATAAAACTTTTAGTGTTGGGAGTACAATATGCAACATTGTCTTTCACTTGAAAGCAATATGGCAACATGAGCCTTGCCATAGGATCTCTAGAAACTTCCAGAGGTAACAGCAAAGAATTTTCATGACGCTTAATCTTCTCCACCCTCTGGCATACATGTCTCTTATAAAAACAACCAGGAAACCTGTTCATCATTTTCAAACAGTAAAATAACATCAATATCTTAGACCACACGTATTTCCCCAATATTTGTTGAATGGCAAGTCGATCAAGGTTGCTGGGTAGTAGATTAAGACAGAGTCCGAGGTAAGACTATGAAGGTGCATGGCTGTCCTGCCAGTTGAAAGCAAATTGCATCTTGTGGTCATTCCTAATCAATATAGAGAAAATAGCTTTTGGCAGATCAATAGCTCTATGCCAGGAACCAGAGCTCGAGTTGACTTAGGCCAACGAAAGAAACAACATTTGAAATAGTAGCAACAACTCAAATCAAGACTTGATTAAGTTTGTGATAACACATTGTCATTCTTTAAGAAACACGTTTTTCTTCTGTACTGGCCCAAAGGAATCATCATATACTCATACAGAACTTTCAAGACTTTGAAGATGACACCAATCTAGGGTATTTCCAGAGATGCACAAATTTTTTAAATTATTATGTACATATTATAACTACAATGCTCATATCCGAAGTATATATCTTGCTACATTTTAAGAACAAACAACATTTAACCAGCTTCCAGATAAACACAACAGTACTAGCACCTCAGAAACCCTCCTTGCACTCCCTTCCAGGCACTACCAATCCCAAAGGTAACTACTATCCTCTTCTCTAACATAATGGATGAGTTTTCCCTGTTTATATAATTTATACAAAAGGAATAATATACTATGTATACTATGTACTCTTTTGTATCATTCTTCTTTTGCTCAATACTTATTCATACTGCTGTATGCAGTTGTAGATCTTTAATTTTCATTATTGTATAGTATTCCATTATGTAAATATGAGCCAATCTGCTATTAATGGGTGTTTGGGCTGCTTCTTATTCTTGGCTAATTCAAATAGCATTGTTTTGAAAATTCTAATACACATGGTCAGAGAATATCAGAATACATTTATGTTGAATAAATACCTAGGAATGAAATTTCTGGCTCATACATTATGTTCAGATTTACTAGCTATTGCTAAACAGTTTTTTTTTTTTTTTTTCCCAAAGTGGCTGTGCTAATTTTCATTATTATCATCAGTATATAAAATTTCTAGTTATTTCATATTCTTGCCAACACTTATTTTCTATCATTTTCATTTATAACCCTTTCGGTATGTATTTTCTATAAAAAGTTCACTAAAAAAAATCTCATTTAAAACATTAAGAAGAGAATAAAATTATTTAGTAATATTGGGAATCTACAAACTTATTAAAGTTAGAGAGCATGATGGTCCCTTAAGCTACTTATGTTATAGGAAAACTTTCTCCCATCAGAAGTTTCTAAGATAAGATCAGCAAACTTTTTCTGTAAAGGGCCAGATAGTAAATATTTTAGGCTTTGTAGGATATAACAGACTCTTGCAAATACGCAACCCTGCCACCATTACATAACAGCAGTCATAGACAATATGTAAATAAATGGATGTGGCTATGTTCCAATAAATCTTTATTTACAAAAACAGGTGGTAAATGATTTGCTGACCTCTACTCTAAGTTAAAGTAATAGTCTGAAAAGAATTTGAGGATTTTACTGAGATTAAAAGGAACAAAAACAACTGTGTAGTTACTTTAGCATATTTTCAACATTTGGGGATAATACTAATATTTATTGAGTATCTTTTATGTTTTTCCTAAATATGATGTCATGAAAGGTAACTATTAATTTTTATAAGCTGGAATGTGAAAGGATATTCCTAAACAACATATCAAAAACTGCAATTTCTTCCTACTTCTTATTTTTTGTAACTTTTTAAAGCAATCTGTTCTTTTAGACAACATCTAAAGATATTCATATTTGGAAACTGAGAGAGAAATTCTTCTAGATATGCTAAATCATTATATATATGTTATATATGCTTCTGATGAGGTGGTGTTTTCCACTTGGATCCAAAATATTGTACTAAAGAGTTACTGAAGCTTCATCAGGGTAGAAGATTTAGTAAATTACTATTAATTGTTATTCTAGTGAAAACAGTGTACTGACATGAGTGAGGATCAAGCTACATAAACAGAAAAAATGTTAAAGTGAAAAATAAATTAAATGAATTCTGAAGCAGAGGTGAATATTTCTTTTCCTGACACCACCAACAATGAAATCAATCAAGAATAAACAAATAATTTGAGAGAACCATCGAGGACAAAATAAATGTGTGTTCTAATGATGTTTCACACCACTTGTCATCATTCTACATGGTTGAATGCTTAGTGGAGTTCCCTGACCCAAGTTAAATATTTTAATATGTAATGTAATGTGGTTCTCAAGCAGAAAAAAAAAATTAGGTTAATTACCCCCTTTGTAGCATTTAGTTGAAATAAAATACTCCATTTTCCCCTATGAAGCAATGAAGAGTTCATGCATAATGGTAGTCAGAGCAGGCATAATAGAGACACAATAATTCAGACAAGCATTATGGAAATAGGCTAGGTACAACGAGCAATGCGAAAACAACATGAAGAAAACCTGTAAATTCACGTTAATAATTATCATAACAAATTTTGTCCCATTACGTTCACTAATCTAGCTTTTTCTTATCTATTATCTGGGTTAAAATTTAATTTCTCCCAGGCTATCTGTAAAATGATGTAAAATTTTTAAATAAATGTTTTGACTACAGTACTGGCCTAAGATACGATGTATGATCAAAAGATATGGTGAATGTTTAAATTTAAAAAAAATGTATTACAGTAAAAGACACATTGCCATTAATCCCCTTCAAAATACTCCCCCTTGCTTTGAACACAGTCATCTCATTGTTCTTGCCACTTTCTGAAGCAGTTCTGGAAATTCCTCATTTGTGAGTGTCTTTAGTTGCACTGTTATGGCTGCCTCGATGCCCTGAATCAATTCAAAATGTTTGCTTTCATGGTTATTTTGACTGTGGGGAAGAATCAGAAGTCTCACGGTGCCTGGTCTGGTGAATAAGGTCAATGAGGACACACCATAATGTTTTTATTTGACAGAAATTGCCGTACAAGAAGTGATGTGTGACTTGGAGTGCTGTCATGATGGAGAATGATTTATGACACACTTTAAGACACACCTCTCTCAGCCATAGCTCACACCCGACTAACTACACTGAACATGTTGAAACTTGTCATACACTGTTACTAAGGTTCAAAATGCTGCTTCCCATAATGAAGAGTGCCTTTCCATTGGATGGCACTCGGCAGCAGCATTCACCATGTTTTGTTATAATGGAAAGACTCCATGTCACCCATTGCTTCTTGTATGGCAATTTCTGTTAAATAAAAACATTAGTGTGTCCTCATCAATCTTGTTCACCGGATCTGGCACCATGTGACTTTGGGCTCTTCCCCAAAGTCAAAATGACCATGAAAGGTAAACGTTTTCAATCAATTCAGGACATCGAGGCCGCCATGACAGTGCAACTAAAGACACTCACAAAAGAGGACGTCCAGAACTGCTTCAGAAAGTGGCATGGGATGGGATAACTGTGTTCGAAGTGAAGTATTTTGAGGGGGATTAATGGCAATGTATCTGTTACTGCAATATATTTTTTTAATTTAAACATTCACCATATTATTTGATCATACCTCATTTATATGAATCCTCATCGTGAAAAGGAAATATTAATATAAAACTTTAGTGAGAGCTGTTGATTTCACAAAGAACTCCTACTTGTTCATTTTTTAATGCTGACTTCCAGTTTCTAAGGACAGTGGTAGATGAATATGATGAATAATTGTTTCTTGTTACCTGCTTTTATCCATTTATTTGCTTCTTTTTACCATCACTGGTTTGAAATGAAAATACAGAAGTTCTCAACATATATCAAAACATTTCCAATTGAGGACATACAGATCCTAGAAAAGTAGTTACTCTAAAAAGATTAAAAATGATGGAAACTGGGAAAAGATATTTTTACCATTTAGTTCAAATCTTACATAATTAGATGGTACCCAGAAGCATAGAGGGCCTCTATGGAGCAGTGGTATAATTTGAGGGCCATCAAAAGCCAAGGGCATTTCTCTCATTGGCCTTATTATTATGTCTATCTACTCATTCCTTCCAGTAAAATGTTTCTAAGATGCTAACATTTGCGAATAATAATAGATCAGAATTAAAACAGACATTTGACATTGTATAGTATAATTAATTCATTAATCCCTTCAAAAACACTGAAAAATTGTTGAGAAAGATAATCTTGAATTTGATCAAGAAATATTTCTTGAAGTTAAACTTTCTAATGATGTGCATGAAAGCTGTACTTTTTCATAAAAATTCTTAAAGCTAAAATTTACTCTTCTAATTTCCACTAACTGATAATTATAACTTGTGATTATTGACCACTTATGATGTGTCAGACATTATTCTGGCATTTCACCTGTATTTTTCATTTTAATTCTTCCAATCACTTAATGAAGTTGTAGAAACTAAAGGTTAGAAAGTTCAATGACTTGCTCCAATTTCACACAACCATGGAATGCCATAGCCAAAATTTGAACCCAGATTCACTTGATAACAGAATTTGAGCATTATTTAGTATGCTGCATGCATTTCTGATCTACATAAAAGCATTTTAAGTATTTAAAATCAATTAATGGTACTTTTGTGATTCTCCCTCAAGTTAAGTATTCTCAGTTTAGTTGTTCTTTTTTTCCTAATCATCTACCTAGCTTTCATAACATCCTTTTTCCATTTGTGGAAGATCTTTAAATGTAGAAACCATAACTGAATATAATAATCCAAATGTGTTCTAATTGATTCAGCGCAGAGAAAGTCATGCCTTCCCTTCTGGTCACTTCATTTCTAATCAAGTTAGGCAAGAGTCTCACTGTTTTAGAACACTTAAGCCATGCAGTTCAACCATGACAACATTTTCTGCAGTGTGTGTGTGTGTGTGTGTGTGTGTGTGTGTGTGTGTGTGTTTAAGAACCAAAAGTAGGACTGAACTTTTCTCCCAATTACATTATATATTATTCTACACATCAAATAATTTGACCTACTAAATATTTCAAGATAACAGCTCAGCCATATGTAACATTTTACATTATCCAGTCATATGCAAATTTCACAAGGAAGCCACTTGGGATCTCATCCAATCATTGGTGAAAATGTTGAATATAAATTTCTAAGGAACTACATTATCAATTTGTTTTGTATTTATTTATGTGAGAACAAATGTTCTGACTGTCTTTTGAGGACTGAAAAGTATGCATAGTTTGCACTGATGGTAGTATATATATGTGGACAAGTCAAGTAAAAAGTTGGAAACCTGAGCTGGAGATCAAGAGGGAAGAACTGATTTAAGAATCTATAAAAGTGATGGCTAAGTTACAAAATAGTCAAGAGAGTGAGTATAAAATGAGAGGTACATACTACTAAAACATTATATAAATCTAGATAACCAGAAGTAAGAAGAGAGGTTTAAAAATAAGAAACTGGAGATTCAAAGAAGAAAATCTAAAACTAAAACTAATGCTTCCCACTGCTAAATGCCACAAATATGGCAGAAAAGCAAATAGATAGAAATAAAGAAGAGTTTATGGGGCATCTATAGGCAAGCCACCAAACATAGTTCTCCAAAGAGAAAGATAATATAGTGCGTACTAGTGTATATGTCATGACACTGAATATTCACAATGAGGCTTAGTTGCTAGGGCAAGAATGTATAATAACCTTACTCAATAGAAAGCAGTCCACCCCATGCAAGCCTAGTACATAGGAGAAACACCTGGAAGACTGCATCAAGCATTGTTTCTTGAAACTGAGGATTGAGTGATAGTAAGTTACTTGTGCATGTGTGTATAAGAACTTTATGCTCTGTGGCATTTTAAGCCCAGACCATGTCTCTTGTGAATCAAAATCTGAACCATACCCTGGGTGTGGAATGAGGCTCAGATCCCAGCACTCAGCCACTAGATTTCACAGTGGGGAAGATCATGCTGACTGATGAAAACACCATTTTTAGTAGGATGTTGAGAACAGAAACCAGATTGCAAAGTGTCAAAGAGTAGGTGATGGGGGAGCAGAATGAGGAAACAGATAGTGAATGAAGATTACTGTGAGGAGGGACATTAAAGGGAGATTGAGAATGGTGTCACAGCATGAAGAGGAAAGTTTGGTTGTCTTTTTTCATTTGTTTTTATTTTGTTTTTGTCAAGGGATGCAGTCAGTATGAAAGAGGAAAATGTATTAAAGAGAGGAAATAATAGGTGGAATAAATTCCAGAGAAGATTAAAGGAAGGTAAGAGAAAATTTCAGAGAAGAAGTAGTAGAAGTAGTTTAGTCTCCCAGATATCTCCAAGACTAATATTACCAAGAAATAATCCAAGGTTGTAATTTTCAGCCCAGAATACAGTATGTACTTGGTTTATTCAAATGCCTGAAATGTATCACTTATCAGGGAAATTTTACCAATTGATGTCAGGTGGAATCTCTGTAGGACTGAGGTATTGTCTTATTCCCCCCTTTACAAAGACTCTCTATGTCAGACAGGTTGGAGCATATATTCTAGCTTAAGCAAGAATTTACTGCAGTGTGTACTTCCTTAGGGAATTTGGTGGACTTGCATCTTTTTGTTGGAGGACTTGTCTGTATAAAGTTGTCTTCTCCAGGTCACAGGCAGGGTCCTGACCAGAGGCCTTGAAGGTAGAAAAGAGGAAACCATCTAGCTTCACTAAAGGCAGTTCTTGGCAAACTAACACACTTGTATCTGGGTTTTATGTACAATGTACCACTAATCATTGTTTTAATGGTGTAGACTCAGGGTAAAAATAGCAAATTGGAAAATTATTCATATACAGTAACCCTCTCATAAGAGTCTCAAGTGAGAGAAGAGAGCTGGCCTAGGAAATTACTGAATGTGGGTCATGTGGGCAGGGAGGTAAGAAAAAAATCCCATAAAGATAATTGGATTTTTCATGGTGATGTTTACTGATTCTGTAAACAGCAGTCTGAAAATGTATTTATTCATATTTAAACCAGCAGTGATCAAGTTTAAGACAGCCTATGGGCATTCTGTAATTCTTTGAAGGTGGATATGTGTTTCTACAGAGTTCACGTGGAGATGGAAATCCATAGTTTATGTTTTCTTAATACACATTGAGCATATTTTCACTCTCTTTTGTACAAATTCTAATCTGATCCTAGGAAATATATATGCTGTTTACTGCATTTTATTTTTAAAAATTCTAAAATATTTTTTTTCTCCAGTTAGGAGCTGAAAAATTTTTTTCCTTAATTTTCCTTTTGGGTTGTAGAAAAAGACACATTTATTTTCTCTATATATAGGACAAGAGACAAAACAGCTATTATCTTTCCACAACTCTCTACTCCTCATTTACCACACGGCATAACATTTACCCACTTCACTCCACAGTGTACTGCACTCATTCTATTTTTAAACATTTTTCCCTTATTTTCCTATATTTATCAATTATTCATCCATCTATTCATTCAACAAGTAATTATTTAGTGCTTTCTTAATGAAGATGAAACATGGTCTCTACCCTTAGTCTTGTGGGATAGAGATACACGAACAGATAATATACAAAATAACAAAACCTAGGGCCAGAGATAAATACTACATAAGAGAAAAACTATGTTATGGAATTCAGAATAAGGAAGGATTGTATTGGAATGGAATTGTTTTTGCAGATAAGGAAGTGTATCAAGGAAAGTTTAATCAAAATTCAAGAAAGAAACTGAACTTGGACTGAGATTGAAGGATGAAAGATGGAGTATGGGGATAGGGAGACACTGAGGAAAGAAAGCACATGAGACACTCTGCTATATCATATCTCGAATTAAAAAATGCACATAATAATAATTTGCAGACTTGATATGTTGTGGTCTGGATTATTGTAAAAGAGTGATACTATTAGTAGCTTTAAGAAAAGGTGGAAGAGAGATTTATGGGAAGGAGGCTCTTGAATTTGGTTTTGAACATACTATACGTAAGTAGTATGAAGGGTAACCAGGTAAAGACAGTCTGAGAAAAGGACTGGAATTAGACAGATTTGTCAAATTGAAGATACAAAATAAATGATATATGTTATCTATAATATGTGTACATTTCTAGGATGGATCGAGTTCATCTTCTCATTTTTCAAATGAAAAAACTGAGGCAAAGAGATTTGCCATAATATATTTAGTGGGTCAATGATACAGATAGGAGAAAAACACACAAGTCCAGAACAATCTTCGTCAAGATACTATCACAAGTTTCTGAAGTTGTAACAGTCAGGATTTGAACAGAGAAGAATCACTGTGAGCATTATAGAATAATATATTTATTATAGAATGAGACTTTATATACTTGTGGGAGCTGCTTACACAATGTAATATAATGCTGCTGCCTCTGCATTTGGTATTATCCTGAAGTTACATCTTGAAGTTCAGAAGGAAATGTAAATGTATACGAGGTTGACAGTTAAGTTCACAAACTCATCCTAGAAAAAGTGCTACATAGCTCATTGCTAAATATCACTATAGTCACCGTCAAAGTACACCCGTTGGGAAGCTATGCACCGATGCCAGTGCCTAGTCTACCCTTCAAAGCAATTTTGGAACTCTTTTTCCGGAATGGCCATCATAGATTTCATCGTATTTCCCTTGATGTCCTGAATGTCATCAAACTGTCTCTCTTTCAATATTTCCTTCATCTTCAGGTAAAGAAAGAAGTCATTGGTGGCCAGATCAGGTGAGTAGGGAGGGTGTTCCAATAGTTACTGGCTAAAAAAACCCCTCACAGACAGTGCCCTGTGAGCTTGTGCATTGTTGAGATGCAAGAGCCAGAAATCGTTGGCGGAAATTTCAGGTTGTTTGTGTCTAACTTTTTTACTCAGCCTTTTCAGCTCTTCCAAAAGGTGAACTTGGTTAACTCTTTGTCCAGTTTGGTACAAATTCATAATGAATAATCCCTCTGATATCAAAAAAGTTTAGCAACATCATTGCAATAAAGTTCACAAAATTAACTCGTACAGGGGTAAGCAAGGAAAATCTGGAATTCATAAATGCTGGTATCCTGCCTGTCTCTCACAACCTCTAAGCATAAGAATGTGGGTAATATGGATGATAAACTGGCTCTCTTTCCCCTACAATAGGCCATGCATCTTGTTTCAGAATTCAGAGAAACTGATGGAGGAGATCCAAAGACAACTGGGAAGCTGCTGAAACAGCCACTGTCCCTCACAAGCAAAGTGAAGCAGCAGATCATCAACAATGTACATTAGTTTCTTCAGTTTCTGGCTCTGTCCTGACCTACAGAGCATAAGAGATGGCTGTTGCTTCACTTCTACTTTCCAAACCCTGAGTTAATTTCTTTTGTGGCCTAATGGAAAGAAATATGAAAGGAATCCTGGGAAATGTAGTTCCGACTTAGCTAAGTTAACAATACAAAGCCACTACAGTCTATTCCTTGACAACTTAGCACCACACTTGAACCTTTTAAACCATATTCTTTTAATCATACCTAAAATTTCCAAATACACACAACAGACTATGCTTCAATTTAATATGATGCAACTATGCCACATTCAATCAATAGCATCCTGACCCTCTCCTCCAAAAAGAATATCAAGTCGCTTTATCCACCTTTGAATAATCCTTATTCTTGTAGTTGAGTCACTCTCCTATTTTGATATCTTTTAATTTACATTTTTAGATATAACGTTCGTTACTACTAGTACATTTTATGTTAAATAGGGAGATGTGGTAAGAGAATTGATTTATGTTACACATACATATTCATGTAAAATAAGGAAGAAATACTCATAACTATTGCATACGCTGGTTTTTGCAACTGATCATGAGGTCCAGCTGATAGTTATGGTTTTCTTTTTCTGTTACCCATTCTGTGTTCTCTTTGCATTCAGGAAGTACTTTAGCTGACCATGGTTCCTTGCCAGGTGGGGTGACCTTTAGTTCATAAAGGTCTGGGACGTTAATAGTGTTTTCTATAGTGTATTGTTGTAGGTTTTTGTTGACTTACAACAAGACACAGGAGGAGATACTTCAGGGGATCTTCTCCATTCCAGACATTTTCCTCCTCACTTCCATTGTGTAAAGCATCCCAGCTTTCCCCTGATCAATCAACCTAGCCAGTAGAGTAAACCTCTCACTTGTCTATTGACTGACTGGCACAAGAAGCCCAAAGTGGACAGGTATTCAATACCTATGTGAGTTTGAATCACATTCTTGGTACCAAATTTTTATTGTAGTTACTACTTCTACCTATAAAATTATACCACAACTTGGTATAAAATGACTATTTTATTTGACTCGCCATATATAGGTCAGTAAGTTGGAAAGGGCCCACTTGAAAATTTTTCATTTGGTTTCAGTCAGATGTTAGCAGGGTGGCAATAAGCTTCCTGGAACGGCTGCAAAACAAATAAACGACAACAACAAAAACCATAATTATAGGACTGGCAGTTGATGCTGGAGTTCAGGTGGGCTATCAACTCAAGTGCCTACCAATGGCCTTTCCAGCACAGCCATCTCGGGGTGGTCATATTCTTTTACATGGTGGCTAGCATCCATCGGAGTGAACATTCTGATAGAATCAGGAAGAAGCTGTAATGTCTTTTATGACCTGGCTTTGGAGGACACATATCATTAATTTTATTGTACTCTTTTGGACAAAGCAGTCACAAGCCTGCCCTGTTTCAAGGAAAGGGTATATAAACCCTAACTTTTGATAGAAGAATGTTAAAGAACGTGGGATCATGTTTTTTAAAACTATGATAGTGGTGTTTGTTTGTTTTCACACTCTCAACAGCCCTATTCATTTAGACCATACACAGTTTTCCAATGACTTTGTGTTTTTTAAAGTATGAGCACTAGTACTTATTGCTTTCTCCTTCAAAAACATCTTAAGTCTATACCTCTTTCTATAAAGACACTATTTTTAGATTCGACATTAATTCAAATTTATTTATTTCTTCATTCATCCATTCAACGAATCTTTATTACGGTGATTTATATTTCTAAAAAACATATTCAATTTTTACCTTTTCCTAGAGGTAAAAATTCTCATTTCTTGAGCCATCAAGTTATTAATAACCTCGAATTGCCAGTTCCCTTTACTGTCGTCAATGTAACAGTTCTGATTTATGGTTTTTTTCCTTCCACCCCAATTGTATGATCTTTTTTTTTTTAAAATACAGTGAACATATCTTGCATTTCTACCTCTAAATTTATAGCACTTCATTTTTTTTTAATTTTTATTTTTTTAAAGATTTTTATTGGGGAATATTGGGGAACAGTGTGTTTCTCCAGGGCCCATCAGCTTCAAGTCATTGTCCTTCAATCTAGTTGTGGAAGACATAGCTCAGCTCCATGTCCAGTCACTGTTTTCAATCTTTAGTTACAGGGGGCACAGCCCAGCATCCCATGCAGGAATTGAACTGTAAAATGTGTTGTTAAGAGCTCGCACACTAACCAACTGAGCCATCCAGCCACCCCTCTGGAAACTCAGCAGCAGCTCATTGCCTTCTTTCTAGTTGTGGAAGGCGCAGCTCGCTGGCCCATGCAGGAATTGAACTGGCAAACTTGTTCAGACCTCGCGCTCTAACCAACTGAGCCATCCGGCCTCCCCATATGGTACTTTGTTGAACAGATTGTTCAATTGTTGTTGTTGGATAGAATGGATATCTAGGCAACTGAACAGCTGGATGGATGGATAGATGATTGGCTGGACAGATAGACAAATACATGGGCAGACTGATATGTGGATGAACTAATACAGGAATATTAATGACTTTATTTTCAGTTATCTCAGTTGAAATTAATATTTTCCTTTTACACTTTAATTGTGACAAAAGAGTTAAAGTTCAAAATTGTCTTTGCTTTTGCTGCTATAAAGCCACACTGAGATGGAATATCTTTACCGACAGTACAGTGGTTAAATGCTGCAATGATTACCTTCCTAACACGTCTCTTGCAGGTCCATTACCAGATGGGATAGAGACTAGACTGTAAGATGAAAAGAGAATTTTGAGAAAGTTGAAAGTCCACTATGGAAAATAAATTGAGCAAAATTATGTAAATTAAGCTGAGCTACTTGACTGCAATACCTACATAAGGTATTTTTGTCCTTCAAAAATTATTTTTATTGGCTAAATCAACATATACTAATTGAATGTGTATTTTGTGCCTGGTACTGTGTGATACATGTTCTCAAAGTTAATGCATACCTGTATCTGGACAGGTATATGTGTGTATTTTTTAGGTGAACGGTATTCACCTCAAAATCTGTTAACCACACCTGTAAATTCAAATAACATAATAAATAATACAGCTCTTTGAATTAATTTTGAATATCAGCTAGAATGGAACAGCTCAGGTTAAAATGAAAAACAAAAATTTATTCTGTCAAACAAAACTTTAAGCCCAAAACTAAACAAGCAAAAAGTAATAATAATAATAATAATAAATAAAATAAAAAAGCTTTGAAAGGATATGTTCTATTAGCTCAAGTCAATTTTACAACAAATATCTATAAGTTCTAAACGACTAGCTTCTTGAAGACTGTAATGTGTCATCTTACTTCAGTGTGTATCATTTCAGACCCTAAAACATGACTATATGATTATTGAAGGAAGTCAGTGAACACTTAGAACTAAAGTTGAATGAATTAATGCATACATGAATGCAGAAATATATGCATGCATGTTTGGAAGGCATGTTTCCTTATGTAGGCAAGCTTGCTCTGTGAAATCTCATTTGTGTTCTTACCATGCTTAGCAATTTTTTTTTTTCAAAGATGAGATAAAATCGTGGCATGAATGATTAGTGATTCCAAATGAGTCAAATTTAAATTAATAAAGACTTTATATGTATTACTACACTTGTGTGTGTGATCAACCATATTGTCTGAATCAGAATTCTACTAAGAACCATGCCAGACCTCCGTTGTTCTGGCTTGTTCCTAGGAGAGCTCCATACACATGGTGGTACTTAATTACTTTTGGCAATGATTATGACATGTGGTCAGAAACTGAAGTTAGATGACCTTGGACACACATGCCATTTATTTCCCGACCGTGACACTTCTTAGACACGACTTACAACCCTACCCCGGAGCCCAAAGAAAGAAGTGAGAATTTGAGTGATTTAGTTGAGCTTTAAGAAGATTTTGTGCTGTTTTAAACTACCACACTTAATTTAATGCAATTAAGCATGACTGACACTTTCTTTTCAGGAAGGAATTAGAGGCAAGCTGGCAATAAGAAAGAATAACTTCCCCCACCCTGAATAGACAGCTTTCCCCAGGGTGAAGTTGAGCTCATTAACAGGGCAGGATGTGGACAGTAAAGGAGGAGCACTCTACTGTCAGCTGGTGCCATTTACTTCATTATCAGAAGTGAAACGCTGCCCCTAAGTACAGACCTGGAAAAAAAATTGTTCTTTGGGGTGAGGGGGATACTTTAATTGGATGAGATTTGTTCCAGCCATATTTCAAACTGACACTCAAAATGTCAATCAGTTACTTTCAGATAATGAAATCGATCTATTATATTTCTGTGTAGCACACGGAGTAGCTTAAAGCTCAGTAAACATTTTCTTTTCACTTTTTTTTTCTGACATGGCCAAAATTAAATAGTGATTTATTGTCAGCACATTACAAGGAAGCTTGTCAAATTAAAGTATATCCTTTCCATATTGGCCTCCTCTTACTAACTTAAATGAAATCTCAAAAAGCCTAGTTTTAGGTTCCAGTCAAGATGGTAGAATATGTAAATGCTCTGCTCACGGCCACATCAAAATTACAACTGAACTGCAAAACAGCCATCATTGAGAATCACCTGAAATCTTGATGAACCGAAGCCCTACAACAAGGATATACAGAAGAAATCACCTCGAGACTGGTGGTGGGGGACACGGATGCAGAACCAGCTGGTCCCACATCTGAGTATGACCATTAAAAACCATGAGGGATATCTCAGCTGCAGGGGTCACCCCCAAAGAAGCGAGGGATCCCAGCACCATGCCAGGCTCCTCAGACCAGGATTCCAGTGCCAGGGAGAGTAGTCCCCATAATTTCTTGTTGCAAAAACCAATGGAAATTGAGGCAGAGTGAGACAGGGTGGCTGGAGTCTGTATGCACCTACTAAAGGGACCACACACAGACTTAATGACAATCACTGGCTCTGAGGTCCAGCACTGGGGCAGCAGCTGGAAAGGCAACAGGGACATACTGGAAGGCACTGAGGTGTCTGGCTTCAGCATTAGGGCTGGAAGGGCTCTTTTCTCCTGGATGGAGGAGCTGGCCAAAGGATTTATTTCTTTGTTGAGCCCTACCCCTTCCCAGCATGCAGATGCAGGCAGCCACCATATTTGAGTCTCCAACAACCTAGCCCTGCCCTGAAGATTCTGAGACCTCACTCCACCCAACTTTCAGGCAAATCCAAGCCGTTTCCAGTGGCTTTTTTTGTACAAACTGCCTGTCTTGGTTCATGCTTCAGATCTGTCTAGGGTCTCTCAAATGTTCACGGAACCCAGACAAGCAGCATTTGGCTTGAGTGTGTCTCGTACCTCTGGTTCAACTGCCCTAAGGCCAGCACTAGCAGCAGCCAGTTTTGGTCACAGCTTGGTCTCTCAAGGCACTTCCAAGCATGGCTTGAGCAGCAAGCATCTGCAGAATGCTTTGTGGCTCCTGCCAGGTGGCCCCGGGTGGGACATGAGCTTTGGCTGAACTTGACTTGCAGCAATGGCCCTGGGGCTGGCACACCCAGTGGCCAGCTTTGAAATAAACTGGAGCATCACCAATCTGCCTCCAAGTGCAACACATCCAAGGGGCAAACTAGACAGGCGCCAGAGCTCTGCTGAGGTAAGTCCTTCTCTGTAGGGTCAGCCACTGTATAACTCCTCCACTATAGTCACGACTAATTAGCACAAAGGTCAATCCGTCCCAGTGACATGCAAACAGCAACCAAGGCTCAACTACAAGAAGAGGGCACACAAAACCTACATAAGAGACACACCTCGAGTGTGCAACTCAGGTGACCAGGAAAATTGCACCACTAAGCCCCACAACACACCTACTACATAAGGACATGCTACTAAGACTGGGAGACATAGCAGCCATACCTAATACACAGAAACAAACACAGGGAGGCAGCCAAAATGGGAAGACAAGGAAACATGTCCCAATTAAAAAACAAAGCTCCAGAAAAAGAACTAAACAAAAGAGAGAAAAGCAATTTACCAGATGCAGAGTTCCAAACACTGCTTATAAGGATGCTCAATGGTCTCAGGGAGAACTTCAACAAAGAGATAGGAAACATAAAAATGGAAATAGAAAACATAAAGAAGAACCATTCAGAAATAAAGAATGCAATAACAGAAATTAAAAATACATTACAGGGAACCAATAGATTAGATGAAGCAGAGGATCAAATCAACAATTTAAAAGATAAGGTAGCAAAAAACACCCAATTAGAATACAAAAAGAAAAAGAAAAAAAAAAATAGGAGAGTTTAAGGGGCCTCTGGGAAAACATCAGGCATACCAACCTTCACATTAGAGGGGTACCAGAAAAAGAAGAGAGAGCAAGGCATTGAAAACCTATCTGAAAAAATAATGATGGAAAACTTTTCTAATCTGGTAAAGGAAATGGACATACAAGCCCACGACATATAGTGAGTCTCAAACAAGATGAAACAAAAGAGGCCAACCCCAACACACATCATAATTAAAATGTCAAAGCTTACAGATAAAAAGAGACTTTTAAAAGCAGAAAGAGAAAACCAGTTAGTTACCTACAAGGGAGCTCACATAAGATTGTCAGCTAATTTCTCAACAGAATCTTTGTAGGCCAGAAGGGATTGGCACAAAATATTCAGTGATAAAATTCAAGGACCTACACCCAAGATTATCTTACCCAGCAAAGCTATCATTTAGAATTGAAGGACAGATAAAGAACTTCTCAGACAAGAAAATGCTAAAGGAGTTTATCACCACCAAACCAATATTACTAGGAATCTTAGAGGGACTACTTTAAGACCAAAAATAAAATAAAATAAAATATGAGTAATAAAATAGCAATAACTACATATCTATCAACAATTACTTCCAATTTAAATTGATTAATGCTTCAATCAAAAATTAGTGAGGTCTGAATGGATAAGAAAATAAGACCCTTACATATGCTGCCTACAAGAGACTCACTTCAGATCAAAAGATACACATAGATTGAAAATAAAGGGATGGAAAAAGATATTTCATGAAAATGGAAACAAAAACAAAACAACAGCTGGGGTAGCAATACTTACACCAGCCAAAATACTTATACCCCCCAAAAAAGACTATAACAAGAGACAAAAAAAGATGTAGGAATCCCACTTCTGGGTATTTATCTGAAGAAACTCAAAACACTACTTTGAGGGGCCACACTCATCCATAAGTTCAATGCAGCATTATTCACTTAAGCCAAGATATGAAGACAGTCTGGGTGTCCCTGAATGGATGAATGGATTAAGAATAGGTAGTACATATATTCAGTGGACTATTACTCAACCATTAAAAAGAATGAAATATTTCCATATGCGATAACATTGATGCACCTAGAGGGTATTGTGCTGAGTTTTATTAAGTCAGACATTGAAAGACAAATGTTGTATGATTTCACTTGCAAGTGAAATCTAAAGAACAAAATAAACAAACAAATGAAACAGAAACAAACTCACAGATCCAGAGAACATTTTCATGATTGCCAGACGGAAGAGGGTGGGGGGTAGGTGAAAAAGGGAAAGGGATTAAGTACAAATTGGTTGTTACACAGTAGTCATGGGGATATAGGGTATAGCAAAGGAATGTAGTCAATAACATTGTAATAACAATGTATGATGTCAGATGGGTACTAGATCTACCAGGAGATAGATGGGAGGGGGTTGGGGGCAGGGTGAAAAAGGTGAGTAGTTTAAAATAGTCATGGGGATGTAACATATAGGGAATATAATCAATAATATGGCAATAACTTTGCATAGGGCCAGGTGGGTACTATTGAATAACTATGATGTATACTTGAAACTAATATCATATTGTATGTTATCTGTATTTTAATAAAAAATCTTTTAAAAAGTCTAGTTTTGTAGCATTCTAGTTATTACATCATATTCCTTTGTTGATTTGACTGAGCACATATTACATGTTTCTGGATACACTTATTTTGTATTGTCTTTACACTTTTAAAGGTAAAATTTAATGGTTATAGAAATTCTCAAATCAAGTATGTCTACTGAAACATCAATTATTTTGACAAAATTATCAGTAGATATTCAATTTCTCATAGAAAAAACAATCCTGGAATGTATTTCTATGGTTGCTTTTCAAAGAGTTCCTTCTTCCTGCACTAGCTCTTTACCTTCCTTCTTTCTTTATAGATTCCCTGTGTGGGTGTCTCTGTTGCCTGGATAGGAGGAGCCAGGGAGCATCTCAAAAGGGTTGCTTCAAGTATGGATTTATTGGCCGGCCCAGTGGCTCAGGCGGTTAGAGCTCCATGCTCCTAACTCCAAAGGCTGCCGTTTCGATTCCCACATGGGCCAGTGGGCTCTCAACCACAAGGTTGCCAGTTCAATTCCTCGAGTCCTGCAAGGGATGGTGGGCTGCGCCCCCTACAACTAGCAAGGGCAACTGGACCTGGAGCTGAGCTGCACCCTCCACAACTAAGGCTGAAAGGACAACAACTTGACTTGGGAAAAAGGCCTGGAAGTACACATTGTCCCCCAATAAAGAAAAGTCCTGTTCCCCTTCCCCCCGCCCCCCCCCCCCAAAAAAAAGAATGGATTTCTTGAAAGTTCCTGTTTAATAGCCTAACTCTGGAAAATAGTCTCCCCCCCCCCCCACCCCGGGAAATAATCTTAAAGTTTCAGATAATATGGTAGAAATCTAGCTGTTCACAGAAAATTAGGATAGTCATAAACACTGTCTTTTGGTTTTGCATGCCTAATAAGCATAAATTCTGCTCTTGTCAATACTTTGCAAACATATGCTTCCTTTATTGTAAATTGTATGTAAACCCTTAGCTCTATGAAGGAAATGCATATCAAATAAATGATTTGTATAAATACCCTATAGCAAGGCACTTTGATTATAGAGGATGATTGGTATTGGGACATAGTGAACAAATCATTCATTGCAGTGAATTTTTATTAGAGGAGACTCAATAACCAAACTGTTGAGGAAATCCTGGGTAATAGGATACTTCATTCTATAGAAACTTTGCTAAGAAATCTGCAGAGCATTGTTAGCCTTGACTTCCTGACTGTCAGAGAGATCTAAACATTACAGAAATCAGTCTGTCACTATCACAGGCTGGGTTCCCTGGGCAGCAGAGATGGAGATTAGTGAAATTAATGTGCAGTAGCCCATTGCAGAATACTCTCATTATAAGCACTTGTAGGGGAGTAAAGGAAGTCAAACTGGGACGAAGGATAAGGTGATCTTTGTAACAGTTGCAAGAAAGACCCAGCAAATTGTATTAGGGGATATGGAGCTAAGGTGGCCCGTTAGACTTGTCCCAGTTTGGAGCAAGGAGAACAGGCATTTATACCACTACATCAACCAGTCATTAGATGTGGAATACCCCATGAAAGGGGCATGACCTTTCAGAACGCAATAAGCTTTGGGTAATAACCCAATAACTTTTGAGTTATTCAATTCTCTTCAGCCAAGGGCAAGTACAGAGAGGAAATGAGCAGAGAGAAGTTGGCCATCAACATTCCCAGTTGGGAAATGAAAGCCATAGTTTTGGAGGGGATATCTGTGCAATGAATCAAAATATCCATTAGTCCAACAAAACTATGAGTTCACATATCCTTGGCACAGCAGTACCACTTGGGAGAATCTATAGTAAAAAAATTAAAATATAATAATAATAATAATAATAATAAAGGCATTAACAGGTAAATAATTATGTGCAAAGATATTTATATCAGTGTTCTCATAATGGAAATTTTATGAAGAAAATCTTAATCTGCTTAAGTAGCTGAATGGTCAAGTGCATTGCAGTATATCCACACTGTGAACAACTATAAAGCTACTAAAGAGAAATTAGATCTATATATACTACTCTGGAAGGATCTTCACAATATATTATGTGAGAGAAAAAAAGGTGAAGAAAATACGTTTGTTTCAAACTGATTTTCATTACCCTTTCTGTAAAAAGTAGGCATGATTGAAATTATGCATTATAGAAGTGGCATATATTCTTGAATGTTCATGGAAAATAGCACAGAATTCATACTAGGGAATTAATATCAATTATACACAGGGTTGTTTGGAGACCACTAATTGTTTTTCTGTATTGTTTTTTCTTGTTACAATTGCTTTCATTGAAATAAAGATGATTCATTAAACTTGGGGATTTTATGTGCTTCAGTAAATATCTACGTAGAAGTTTAAAACTGACTGTGAATCTTAGAAATCATTTATTTTTCTAGTTTGTAAGTATCTTCAGGTCTCAGTGGTTTTGAATAAATAGCTTAGCATCCTTTCTCCAGAAAATGTGGATATTCAGATAACATCACATAAAGGTAAATTTCTGTATACAGTAATTATAACTTAGGGGATATGACCTCTTAAAAGAGAGATTAATTACTAGCATCTTCCTTGATGGTAGTACAACTTTATTATTTTACAGATGAAAAAATAAAGTCCAGGTAGGTTAAATGATTTGCTCAGGGTTACAAGTTTGTTTGTGTCAAAGCAAGGTTAGATCCCAGGTAATTATTTTTCCTGTCACATAAATCCAATACTGGAGATTTGTACTCTTCTGAAGATATTCCTATGAACATGTTTTTATCTCCCCATTTAAGCCTATCATCTTTACCTTTTGTGGTCGATTATATCACTGGTTCTAACAGTTCACTCCCTCCTCTCTAAAATGATGACAATACAGGTAACCCCTGTATACATGGTTGTTATTTTCCTAAAAAATGCTGTTATGCAAATCGCATTATATGAAACAAAGAACTAGTACAAAAAAGGGGGTTAGGTCCCCAAAATTTTAAAAATATACTATTATATTTTTATAATTAAGAGAAATATCTTTACTAAAGCAATTTTCACCAAAAGCATAATATATTAATATGTATTACATAATGTTTTCTTCATCATCACTACTGAGCACCATTAACTGAGGGCGTTTTCTTTTCGACAAGATAACTTCATCCTCTGAACTTACTACTCCACGAACGAAATGGATTTAAAATTCTAACAAATTTTAAAACTCTGCAGTCTAATCTGATACGATATCCACGCGCGAATGAAAAATTTCAAATGCAATAGCTCTTGCTCTTAAAAGCTCTCATTACACTCCATGTTGTTCATGGATTTCTTTAACTCTCAAACCGTGTTACAGTGAAACTGTGTTATAGAAGTGCCATGTTATATGGGGGTTACCTGTACTCACATGTTACCCTTTGATTTGCAGCACCTGCCCCACCCCATTGTCACACATGGCCACGTGACTTGTTTTGATCAATGGAAGTGAATGTGACTATACCACATCTGGGCAAAAACTTTCAGAACAATTTCAAAATAAGGCTTTACCTCTGTTCTTTTCTCTCTGTGTTGAGAATAATATGTCTTGGGCTGCTCCTTCAACCTGTCTGTGTTTAAAAGACACCCAGAGCGGATCCACAACAGTTGAACGGCAGCAACTGACAGGCTACAAAAGTGATAAATACATAGTCTTGTAAACTATAGACATTTTGGGTTTGGTACCATAGAAAAGCTAATACATTCCTCATCTGTTGCTACCATCCTTTTTATCTGAATAAATGAATACCATCTAATCAGTCCACTTAAGCCAAGGTGATCTTTTTAAATATGTAACACATATAGTATTAGGCCCTTACTTAAACCCTTCTGCCCGTTACATTTTAAATGACTTCCAAATCCCCATGCTGGTCAACAAGAGCCAGTGTGATTTGCCTCCATTCCCTATTACTCTCCTCCTTGATCAGTCTGGCTCTTCCTCACTTTTCTTCTTTCTAGTCACAGGATATGCCAAATTTGTACCCTCTGCCTGGATAGTCACATCTCTGCTTCATCCCTTACTAGGTCTCCTCACATATCACCTCCTCAAAGAGAGTTTGTATGGCCAATAAATAATGTTGCTTTCAGTTCTTGCTAGTCATTTTCTATTACAGCTTGCTGTTTTATTTTCATATATTATGTTTATGCACCCACATAAACATTTTTGTATCTCCTTTAAAAAACTGATCATAGTACCTTTTATACTGTTGTTTTTCTGACTATTTATCTTGACCCTCAACTAGACTCAAGTTAGGTCAGAAAGATTTGGGCTTGGAGGGAATAGGTACAATATAGATAGGCAAAGATGTGAACAGTGGTGCAGACAGTGTAAAGTGTTTTACTCATTTTTGTGTCCTCACAGAATCTACCATGAGGGCTCACTCAAAGCCGACATTCAATATATGTTGGTTGAATAAAAACTGAAACCTAAACCCAAAAAGAAAAAAAAAAAAGAAACAGAATGATGATTACACCTCCTTAGGTTTTCACAGAAATGTTTGATTCTTTCACATATAGAGACTAGCAACTGCTGTTAGCGTTTGACAAATGTCTATTTTAATGCTTCCATAAATGATATAGTAATTCATACTAGAATTGATGGCTGCAATTCCCATCACTACTGCATTTTTGTGCAATAGGAAATTGTTCATAAAATCTTGTTGAAATACATGTATGAAATGTAATTTTGTAATAGTGCTGGGTCCTTTTTTATTTTGTTATACTCTGGTCTATAGGAATAAATAATGTATATTAATATATTAGATTATTATGATGTTTGTGAGAACACTGTTCAAAATATTGTATTGAAATGACAGATATATATACATTAGAAGGCACAAACATGTGAGCTGATAGATGGACCAACAGATACATTTATTTTGCCTTGCATGGAGTTTAAAACTAGTTTCAGCAAATACTCAACATTGAAGAAATTTCACAAGAAAATGGAGATTTCTGGATTACCTTGAAAAAAAATAGCAAGACCTGGTAATAGCGAACATGCTTTCCTACGTTGTAATACGTTGCCATTGTAAAGTAGCATTTTCCATTTTAGATACAGAATACAATCACCAAATGACTTGCGAAACTCTTATCTGTCTTGTCCCTGAGTTTGGACTCAAACCATCCATATATAATATACACTATTATATTGAATAGTAATAAAAGAAGAACTATTTGATAATTTTGAAAGATGCCAATCTAGTACAAATACTTACTGGAGGTTTATGGGGAAAATACTGTGGAGTATGGTATTCAGAAACATAAATAAATGTTAAGGTCAAGACCCTGCTGTCATTGGGTATGAGTGAGTATAATGTACTGAACTGATATGGTCACATAAAATATAATTAACCACATAAGGCAGTTAAATATTAAATACTAATGAGTGTTACTTCCAATCTGAGCTATGGAAGTGCAGGGAGGGAACACCAAGGCCTAGGCAGTTGGCCACCAACAGAGATAGGATATGATCCTGATTTTGAAGGAATGAGTGAGATTCAGATAAGCAATGAATATATTAAAAAGGAAACATCAAGTTCAACCACTTTAAAGAATAAAGGGTAGCAAGGCCAGATGGCAGAATAAAAGATTTAAAAGGTTGGACAATTAAGGTTGTGAACTTGTTGCAATGATGTTGCTGAACTTTTTTGATATCAGAGGGATTATTCATTACATATTTGTACCAACTGGACAAACAGTTAACCAAGTTTACTATTTGGAAGTGCTGAAAAGGCTACTTGAAAAAGTTAGACGACCTGCACTTTTCACCAACAATACATGGCTCTTGCATCACAACAATGCACCAGCTCACACAGCACTGTCTGTGAGGGGGTTTTTAGCCAGTAAACAAATAACTGTATTGGAACATCCTCCCTACTCACCTGATCTGGCCCCCAATGACTTCGTTCTTTACCCAAAGATAAAGGAAATATTGAAAGGAAGACATTTAGATGACATTCGGGACATCAGGGTAATATGACAGCTCTGATAGCCATTCCAGAAAAAGAGTTCCAAAATTATTTTGATGGGAAGATTGGGCACTGGCTTTGGTGCATAGTGTCCCAAGGGGAGTACTTCAAAGGTGACCGTAGTGATATTCAGCGATGAGGGATGTAGCACTTTTTCTAGGATGAGTTTGCAAACTTAATAGTCAGACCTCGCATATAAAATAATAGGGAAGATGTGGCTTGAGAAGTTTTATAAAACAAAATTCTGGGGGGATCTTGAATGAGACTAGTATCTATTCTTCTGGACTTTCTTGTTGATGATCCTCTGTGAAAGGTCTAAAAATACAGTGGCCTGCAAGCATGTTCTCTAAAAATTCATTTCAAGCATATGCTGAGGAACGTAGGCTTGGGTATATTAATAGATTACCCTGGATTTTCTACATCAATTGAAGGATGTTGGCAGTAACGTGAAATCAATACCTAAAGTCAGCCAGTTGTTATGTCTAAGGCTCTAAAAGACACACCTGGAAGCCATAATAAGAGCCCAGGCTTCTTACATTACATTGAAATCAGCCAAGTCGGTCTCTGACATACACCCAATTGGTTTATGCTAAAAGAGACTAATAGGAGATTTTAAAAGAAGTTAAACAAAATGAAACTTTGGTTCATATAACTATTTTGTTCTAAAATGTGTAACAAATGTAATTTTGGATGTAGAATGCTATCTATGGAGGTAACGTAACTCTGTAATTAAGAGCTAAGTCTTTGTACTCCAACAGACAATACTTCCTGACTGTCCCCTCCGATTCTCTAGCACTTTGACTTTAGCACATCATGTAATTTCTCTGTGCTCTAGATTTTTCAACTGTAAAATTGAGGATAAAATCTACTTTATAAAATTATTGCGGGTAACTGTTTAGCACTATGCCTGTCACATAGCAAAGGTTATTATTTTTACTGTCTATTGTGATAGTTTCCTACTGCTCCCATCTTAATTCTCTTCCTTCTTCTGCTTATTCTGAACACTGCCATATGCACGCTTCTGATCTTCTAACTTTCCCATTCAAAAAATTTAATGACTCCCCCAGTGCCTATAAATAACATTCTTGATTCTTTACCCTGGACTTTCTATGTGAAACCTGTGTTTATGGTGTATTTTTCTAGAATATCCTCATTGCTCAAACAAAGCTGAGCATACTTTACATTTTCTCAAAATGCTTTGTGCTTGCTATGACAGAGCCAATAACTTCATGGAGATCCATCTGAAGGTTCACTACCACGTGCAACCCCACTGCAAGACTCATTCATCCCTTTTACATTTCCCCCCATTTTCTTCATCATTATCTGGCCACTTAGCCCCTGAGGATCTGGGCTCTTGCCATTGTCTTCTTGAGTGTTCTTTTTTTTTTTTTCTATTGCTACATCTATCAAGCCCCAACCTTCTTAAAGCTGGAGTTGCAGTTCTATTTCATCTGCAACGTAGGTCTTTAACCTCATTTCTTAAACTTCATCCCAAAGTTGGACTGTTGTCCACTACCTCAAGAAATTTCAACCCAAGATTTGACACACTTATCTCTTGCTCAGCTCTGACATGATTACCTAGCAAGTTGCAATAATATATCAAAAACATTCTCCATCATGATAAAATATTTCTGCTTGACATTTCTTTTCCCTAAATAGTAGCCTTACAATTGCCTAGATGGCATTTACAACATAAACAATCCAAACTTATTGCTTATGGCATCATTCGTCTTAAGGTTTAATCGTTAGAGGAAATGTATTACTATTCTAACGTTTCCTTTCTTTTGCCTAAAATTCAACAAACATTGAGTGCCTACAATATTCCAGCTAGAGTGTGGGTTGCTGGAGAAACAAATGAAATAATCTTGTAGCCCACCGTTTTCTGTTCTCAGGCAAGTTGGGTGCAGAATTTTCCAAACATTTTTGTTTATTACCCCGTTAGAATACTTTTTTACTTTATGGACACACACACACACACACACACACACACTTGAATATTATAAAATAGAAGTAAAGGTGGTCAGACATCTAACAAAGCAATCACAATACACTGTGACAATTGCTATAATTGAAATGGGAACACACTAATTGTCTTACTCATATTCTTTAGGATCTGGCAGAGCATCTTCTATAGAGTAGGTGCTAAATAAACAAATGCAGAATTAATAAACCCATTGGCGGGATTTTAAATTTAGCTCCTTATAACTAAGGCATTTTTAATTTAATTCATAAGCCAATTAAAATGTTTAATTGCTGATACCATTTACATTTTGTTCAACATAGCGAGCAAGGCCTTCCGGTGATAAAGATTAAATGAAATACTGATGGAAAACTTTATATGTAAAACAATATACCTATTCAAGTACTTACTTTTAGACATCTCTCTAATTATCGCATATACTCTTTGGCTGTAAATTTGCTCATTTTGTGTGATCTACCTTAGTCTCACCTCCTGATTTTCAGTCTCTTTTACCCTCCCACTCAATCACAGACACAATACTACAAGTAAATGATTGATAATTTATCAAATATTCTATTAATAATAATGACTTTTTTTTCTTATTTAAAAAAACAAAAGTTAAAAAGTTGTCAGTTTGTCCCTGCTCCAGCTTCTACAAAATGTCAGATTTCAGTTTCCTCCTGGACATAAATACACCAATGCTGTACTTCCACATCCTGAAGGCACCAATAATGCCAAATCACTTTCCATGCCCTTTTCTTCCTTCAGTTGGGCCATTTTTCCTGATATTTAGGGTACCAGTTTTCAAATCCATAGCTATTCACAATTCTTATGTTCATGATTTGAGTCTGTATATCAATCATCATAAAAATCTCTCTCTCCTTTTAGAGTATTTCAATATCATTTTGGCAGCAAAAAAACCTATAAATCTTTTAAAGGATCAAAAATGGTTATTAGACAATACCAAAGTTTAAAAACATAATTTACATAGGGAAAATGCAACCGGGGAATCATATTTTTGTTAAAAGTCAATCAAATACTTTCAACAATGAGGAAATTATCTGCTTTCTGCCACTATTATGTTCTGTTAACTAACAAACATAAAAATGTTTAATATTTCAAGTATTTTGGGGTGGATGAATTACATGTAATGAATAAGTCAACTTTAAAACTTAAATCTGTATTATTCCTCAAGAGAAAACAGAGCAGTGCTAGTCAATGCACCATTCAGAGAATTTGGTGTGAAAGGCAGTTATTTCAATAATATTCCTTAAATTGTAAATGTATCAAAGATGATAATAATATGTATTTTCAAGTTATGGTGACTCTCAATAGATGTGTTTACTCATTCAATAAACATGTTTAATAAGCATCTACTGAGTGTTTTATGTAAGGTAGGCAGTATGCTAGCTCAAGGGGAACTAGAATAATGAAATATCTCTGACATCAAAAATTTACGTCCAGTGTGAAGGTGTCAAAAAGTCAGGTGCCATATAAATACACTGTACTAAAATTTTTCTAGTAATTGTAAGCAAGATAATTATGGGCAGCACACAGTTGAAAATTTGTTTCTTTGCTCATTGTAGATATTTCAAAGCTACTTTGTAAATGTAAAACAAAACAACAACAAAAGAGGAACAGTCACGGTGCTAACACAAATTTTTCCATTTAAACAAACTTATGTAGAACTGATTCTGTTACTAAAATATATAAATAATTGCATTTATATAGTAAAAACTGTGAAGGATTTTACACTAATGACTTAAGTTTGGAAAACCTTGACTAGCAAGCATCTAATGTTGCTCTTAATCCTCAGATTTTGTAAGCCAAAGGATTGAACTTTAAGAGATTCAAAACCAACAGGGAAAAAAAATGTATTAAAGTACAAACGGTCATTATATTCAGTAATAGTCCCTTTGTTCCTTCTGTTCTAATGAGGTGTTTATTTTTCTCAATTTCAGCTCGCTGAATAAAATTATAGAAGAGTGGGAAATTTTGGAAAAAATAGAACGCGTCCAAAGAATAACTAATCTAATTATCCTCATTAAACAAACTAGTACTATGGCTTGGGAAAGTAGAGCAGGATTGTTCCATTATTTTGGCATTGGGGGAGGGAGCACGCTCTGAGCTTATAGAGCTGAAATACTGACAAGTGAAAACTTAGCAATGAGCTCAGGAGGCAGTAAGAGTAGCAGAACCAGCCATTGTAAATCACTCTTCTACCCAACTCACTATTCAGAGATTGTCAAATGCACGAGTACTACAGTAGGTACATTTGATAGTGATATAGGACATCAAGACAATACACAAATACATAAATTATCAAGACATCAAGACAATATGCAATACACAAATTATGCCCACTGTACTCTGTTTAAGACGATAGGGAAGCAAAAATAAAATTTTCAATCTTATCAATTATATAACTAAAATTGCAGAACTATGCAACCTCAGTTAATCTATTATTATAAAATGAGAATAATACAAAAATTTCTTTGTATCATCTGATTAAAAAATATTCAATCATAGACACACTGTAATCCATTTCAAGTAAACAATGTGGGCTCTTTCTCACAAAAGCAGTTAAGTAAGCTTACCTTCATTCTGACAACTTGCAAAGACATTTATTTGTGTTAAGTTTCACCTTGTGGGATTTAGCATATAATGATGATTGCCAAGATTCCTTTCAATCTGAATTTGCCATTCAACATACTTTCTGTCATTTGTGAGATTTTGTTGGTGTATTAGTTTGACAAAAATGTCTTCTATGTGATCATGCAAATAGCTTGACATTTTAAAAGTTAGTTATAGAAATTCTCAACCATATGTAAAAGAGAATGGTATAATAAATTCCAATGTACTTATCGCCTATGACTCTGTTTCTACAATTTTCAACTTTTGCCAGTTACATTTCACTTATTCCCTAATCACCACCACTATATACCATTTCACCCATAAATAACTCAGTGTATAATACCTTAATAAAGCTGGAAAAAATAACTCAGTATACATTTCTAACAAGCATGGAGTTTCTAACATGACCACAATGACATTATTATACTTACAAAGTTAATATTTTGTTAATGTCATATGATACTTATTCAATGATAAATTTTTTATATGTAGTTGATTTGTTCAAATCAGAATCTAAACAAGACCCATACAACTGCATCTAGTTAATATGTCTTAGAAGTCTTTAAAATTTATCATAGTTCTTTTTCCCCTTCTTTTTCGTATCAATTATTTGTTGAAAAAACTATGTCATAATATTTTCCACATTCTTGCTTTAGGATTTGGATTTTTCTGTTATGTACATTGTTTCTCAGCGCTAGAGACTTAATTAGAGCTCAGTTAGAGTTAGAGACTTAATCAGACATAGGTTTAATTACTTGTAGGGATACTTCATAGGAGCTGTCATGTACATATTAATGCATCTTATCATGAGGTATATAATATATAATTGTCCAACTGGGCCAGATTAAATAGCTGGTTCAGTTATTTCAACCTGATTCATCCATTAGCTTCTCCATTAATCTTTTGCCTAATGTTTGAGCATTCCTTGATAATCATTGCTTAAATCCATCATTTTATTGTGTTGTTAAATCATAGTTTTTTTTTTTTTCCTATTCTATCATTCCTTCTTCATTTACTACCTAAAATTAACTTATAAATATATTTTTCTCAAATATCTGGTTACTCTGAAATATATTTGCATAAGAAAGGCAGAAAAGGTCCTTGGTGTTTCCTTTATTTTATTCTCAAACTAATGGGTAGGTACTCAAGCAACCTCCTAAGGTGGTGCCATTTAAAAATGATATTATGAACCCACATATATATGTGTGTGTGTGTGTGTGTGTGTGTGTATTAGGTGTTTTGATATGTTGTTGTCTTTTTTTGGGGAGAATGGCTTGCCTAAATTGTCCCATCTTTGGTCACTGGAAATCACCTGATGTTGGCTCTTCTCTTGTTTTTTCCACTTCATCTTAATATCACACAACATATAATTATATTCATAAATATTTCAATAAGTAGTTCTAGAAAAACAAGAACATTTTTTCAAACATAAGCACCATATTTAGAACAGTGAAATAACTTGAGAACAATTCCTCACCCAAGATCATGTCTTTAGCAAGGAAGCCAGCATCTCATGACCGACGAGAAATCTTGATAAAAGTCCAGCCATTTTGTCGCTGTGTGGGATTCTCTAAAGGGCAATTCTGTCTTCAAAGCTCCCCAGTGGGTTAACTGAGACTTTGTTGAGCCTGGATCAGTTAATGTTTTCCTCTATCCAGTCCCATTACTCCCATTTGCCTTTCACATATGTTGATGCCTAATACACATATTTCAACCCAATTGTTATTTCAGTATCTGCTTCCAGGGAAGCCAAACTATAACACAAATATTCTGCAAATTTGTGCCTCAAAATTCTTGACAACCCAACACAATTTCAAGTATAATCTCTCAAAATTATATTCTACCTACTCTATGCACTACTGATCTATAAATTCATATATTTGTAAAACTTAGACCTTATTTTTATTACCAATAACTACGCTCAATTTTTTAAAAGGAAAAAAGAAATGAGTAGTTGTATCCTTTTATGAAATTTATATTGCTTCCTCATGAATTCTTTGATAACATAGTATTAATCTGAATATACCTGTTTTTTATTTTAGAATGACATCAGAAATTCTGCTTCACCTGGTGAAAAAAAAACAACAAAAAACTAACAGGGATCTCTAAATGCATATGGAATTAATTATATTTGGAAGAATTAGTGACATTTTTTCATTTTAGTTTCAAACTGATGGCAAGAGTGTAAGAACACATATCAATCATAATTACTGGTCTATCTCCCTGTAAATTTATGAGTCTATTTGTTTAATAAAATTATCCAGTTCAAAATAATTGTAAAATATTTTAACAACCTTTAACAATGGGTTTAGATATTTGAATGTACTACTTTATTGTAAAACATCTTTGTTTAAACCCTCAGAGATATCACCAAAATGAAAAATTTAGTAAGTCAAACTTAGTACATAACCTATGTAACACAACAAAAAATTTATTTATATGTAGACCAGAGTACACTAGACTAAAAAGAGATAGAAATGAATTTGGAAATGCTGACTTTCACACCTTCTATCTTTGGTTCAGACAATCATTTTTTCGCCGTTTGGAACTCTATCAGCTAGATAATACCTGGGGAGCTTACAGGTTATTCACTTAGCAAGACACCCACTGGTACTGAAAAGTTATGCAAAAGTTATGCTGATGTTGGTAACCAGAAGCAAATATCAATACACAGATACCACATCCTCGTGTTTGATAAAAACTGTCAGACCATCACCTAATATGTTTTACATAATGGATGACATCAACCCAATGCATTTATCTATTTTACTCATCTTATCAGGATCCTATCTTCTTCACACATCCCATTTCTCAACCCTGCCTAAATCTGTTATTATAAGAATAGTACTTTATTAGAAACAGCACATTTCACCAACACCATGGCCAGCTCCAATGCTTACGACTATGTTCAAGATTGTCTGCCACGTACACAGAACACTTTCCTTTTTAAGATTATAGTCAATTTATAAACGATAAAAATTATGTAAGAGCTGGACTCAGGATATCCTACACTAGGGAAAGAGATGGGGGCCTGTCAGACAAGGTATTGTCTATTCTGCTCTAAACCATTATTAAAAGATCTTTTTTATTCATTCACCATAACAATTACAAGTGCCAACAGTTGTTCCATGTAATCAGTTATGCTCCCTACCTTCTTTCACCCAATTTGTCCCTATTTATATTCATCAAATCATTTTTCTTAAATGTAAACAGACTCAACCCTAATAAACTTGATTCTCACCTGTGGTCCTTATCTATTCTCTAGACTCTTCTGTTATGTTACTATACCTCAGTATTTCTGCTTTATTTGTCTCACTTGAATCCTCTGTTATCTCACATCAGTCAATCACTCTCTGGACACTGGTCAAGTCAGTATTAAAAGTACAAGTAGGATTACAGGAGATACGAACCTGCACCACAACAAAGTTTTATTCTTATAATTCTTAAACCTGGGTGGAATACACACTTTGTTTAAAATAGTTTAAACACAGTTCCTCAGTTAAGAAACTCTGCATCCTTAATACTTGTCCAAAGTTCTAAATTATTTCATTTTGTAGATTTCTTTCTCTTAGTTGCTGAACATTTTTTTTTTAATCATTGGAGTACATAAGAATTTCACTGGAAATGAGATGCCTCCAAAATCTAAAAATTAAAATCTTAATGAATAATATTTTTGCAGAGATGAATAAAATTTTCTTTAAATTATTTACACATTCTTTTAAGCTGTGAGAAAATATCACTTTATTTTTATTCAGCTAGTCAGTTAACAACTATTTGAAAATACATTTTGTGCAGTGAAATAGAGGAAGAAAAGATATGAAATCAGAATTTCTGAGTCAAATTTTATCCTCAACATTAAGATATCCAAAACAGCCTCAGTCTACTCCATATTTGGCATTACTCACAAAATAGAAATGATAATATTTTTCATGTATACCTCATAATGGTCAAGTGAAATCATGTAAATGTGAACTCATTTTGTAAAGTATAAAACACTCCACAAATTTAAGACTTTAGTAGCATTTTGTGAAAACACTGGAATTGGTGCTTGTTGTCTGGATATCTATTGTAACAACAGGTCTCTGCCAATCTATGACCTCTTTTCGTTAACTCATTTGTTGGGTGGGATATAAAAAAGTAGACAGGAGAATGGAATATAAAGTTAAGATCCTGTGAGTCTTGCTGGGAGTATTTGGAGATAAGTGTATGTGAAAGAAGCATTTCTGCTGCCTATAGAATGCTTCCCCTGTTCTAGTTGTGCCTGAAAACCTCTGGAGACATTTTTTCAAAATATGTTTTCTTCAATTCAAGATCATTTTAATTTACAAAACCCACAAACCTTGATGAGTAAAAACAGCTCTGTATGTACATATGATGATAGATTTAACAAGTCCATGAAAAGTAGGTACTTGAACAATTTTAATTCTTCTCTAAGCCAAAAGAAGCATAATGTTCTATTTTAAACCATTTTATCTCAGAATTTTGTTAGAACTGAAAAGAAATAGCAGTGCTATTAAAGAAAGAAAAAAAACTTTTAAAAATCAATGAAAAATAAATGCTTAAATGTACATCGGGGAGGTGGTAACCTATCAACTATGTCCTAACTATTATTCTTACAATACTATGAAATTATACTATTGGAAAAGAAAAAAAATCTGCTCGGCAAAGTCATATTACATTTAAAGGTCATTAAATTTTAATGTGTAAAATTAAGTATTTAACTCAAGCTTTGAACAAAGCCACAGCCAGCCTCTTGTTCAGTAGAGCGCATCATAGCATGAAGCATACATTTTTCTCCATCTTCTTATAGAATGTAATCTGAAGTAACCTTGCCTCTAACTCTTCACAGTTAATTTTTATGAATGTTTTTAATTAGGGAAAATGGTTCACAATCGTGAGGATCTGGGAATTTGCCATATGCAGGTAGAGTTTTCTTATACATGATATTTAAAAGAAATAGCACACTGACAAATGCTTCATGATAGTGTTGAAATAGTAAAAACAGAAATGTAAGCACAGCAAAGGGATATGTACCAGTAAGATATTACACCGACAGATTTTGCCCCACGGACACAGTCGTTCATGAAGCAAAGTGGACAGAAAGAACCGTAAAAAAAAGCAAAAGAAGTGCATCTTAATAGTGACAAATTGGTACTATCATTGTCTAGATCCCAATCTGAATATAGAGTTTTCATACACTTCGATCTGGAAAATGCACTTATATACCATGCTGGGTTCTAACGTAGAAGAAATCTACAGGACCAGTACAGCTGAGTGTACAGCCAGTGAGTGAAGAAATGGGCCCAGGTGTAATGGTGGAGATAGAGATAGGAGAAGGGATGACAGATAATTTTACACATGATAGCTGGAGTGGAGGCCAGTCCAAATAGTACCTGACACACAATGTTTTGAAGCCTGGGTATCAACAATCACATGAACAAAAATCAAAACCCTGGAGATCCTCTTACTAGTAGTGCTCCCAGCTCCAGTTTCCTGCCCACTTACCTCAGTCTGAGAAATAACTGAACTGATCTTATAATTATCCAGCCCCTAAACTTCAGAGATGAGGGAAGGATTTTAATAAAACCAAATTGAACAGTGAAAGGGCCAAAGAATACATACTCATTGTTCAGACAGAAAAAAAGTTAGGGAATTCCCATTGAGAATATGACTATTTTCTACACTTTGAATATATTAAATAGGGTACTTTCAACATTAAAATATATGCATTACCTCTGCATGAAAAATTAATTTTATATTATTATTATATCTAGCACCTTACTAAAGTTTCCCATTGAATGTAATAATTTATAGATACTTTGATTTTCTATTTAAAGAATCATATCACATGCAAATAATGAAAGTGTTTCTACTTCCTTTTTAGTCCTCATAGTTTTTATTCCTTTTCTTGTCTCACTACACTGGCTGACACCTCCTGAATAATGTTAAAAAAGAAATGGTGACAATAGATGTTCTGGCCTTCTTCCCGATATTAAAGAAAATGTTTTTTAAAAAAATCATTAAGAATAATTGTTCTAGGTTTTTCTTAAATGTTCTTTGTGAAAAAAAGTTTCCTTTTATTGACAGTTTTCCAACTCCTTTATAGTAAATGACTGCTGAATTTTTTTTTGCATCTACTGAGATGATATGCTAATAAATTACAGTAAATGATTTTGTAATAGCAAACTACCATTCTATTATTAGAATAAACCAAAATTTATTGTGATGTATTTGTCTTTTGATATACTCTGGACACAGTTTGCTAATATTTTTTAATATTTGCATCTATATTCCTGAGTGAGAGTAGACTAAAATTTCCACTTATTTTTTTTTCTATCCATTGTTGGGTAATGTTAGTATCTTAGAGTAATTATTAGAATTTTACTTTTCTATAATATGAAAATTTTGTATAATATTGGAATTACTTGATCTTTGAAACTTTGATAGAATATAGACCTGGTAGTCTCTTTGGGCTAAGATTTTGAATTTAAATTCAATGTATTTAATTTTTATAGAACTATTTAGACTTGTTTTTACTAAGAGTGAGTTTTCTTACCTTATATTTTCCAAAATTTTCCCAGTTATTCTAAGTTTTAATACTTATTGCTATATGCCTATTCATGATATTCTTTTATTGAGTTTAGTTTCTGCTATATTTGTATTTATGGCTCCTTTAAGAGTCCTAATGTATTGCTTATTTTTGCCTTCATCTTTTTTTTAAATCAGTGTTACTAGAGATTTGTGTATTTTATTAGTTTTCACAGAAAAACAGTTTTTTCCTTGGGGATCCACTTTATCATATCTTTATTTTCTATTTTAATTCTGCTGCTAAATTTTGCATATATCTTAAGGTTTTGTGCTTATTTTGTTACATTTTTCTAATTTCTTTATTTTTTTTAACAACTAAAATTCGATGTTTGGAAATTTAGGACTGCTTCACCCACAACTTACAATAGGCAGTATTTCAATTACTAATAAATTCCAATAATTTTTAATTTCTATTATTAAATGTATTGGGCTATCAATTATTTAGATGTGTTCCCTGACAAATATACAAATTTTCACATACATTTTATCAAGTCCTAGTATAAATGCATTTAATTGGAGAACTGATGTGATCACATCTACGTTTAAATTTTGCCGAAAATCACTTTATTACCTAGTGTATGGGCAATTTTTTAAAGGTTTCAGTTATACAATAAAATGTGTTTTAATTGTAGGTTCAATTAAGGCAAGTTTGTTATTATGTTGCTTAATTATTGTAGAGTGTTTGTCCCATCACAGATGACAAAATGTTGTGGAAATCTACTGCTATGAGGTAAATTTGTCTTTTCTTCCCTATAGTCTTGTAAAACTCTGCTTTACATGTTTTTGAAGATATGTTATTAGGTACATACAATTTTTAAATTGCTGTATCTGTCTGGAGAATTAGACCTTTTATCATTTTGTAGTGAAATGACTTTTGTTACTGACATTTATTATTTCTGATTAAAATAGCTACTTCATGTGATTTGGATAGTATTTGCCTGCTATGTATTTTTATTATTTTCTTTAAAACTCTCCATGTTCCTGTACATTAACTGTCTCTTGTAAACAACACACAGAATTAGAATAAAATGTGTTTAATTACAATTTAGTGTAGATACAAATATAAACACAAAATCAGACTACCTGAATATAGTAAGAAACTTGAAAAACATTAAATACTTATTAAAAATTATTAAAAGACAATAAGCCCAAGAATAAATCAGTTAGAATGTCAAGAAAATATTGGAAAACAGTAACAGTGAGCAAGGGTTTGAAAATCCAAGCTTTAAAGCATAGTGTGTAGGTAACACAATTTAAATAGCTCAGTACTCCCACCAAAATAAATGACCTAATCAACTGAAGAAAACAAAATGTATCCACAAAAACTAAATAAGTTTAGGAAATTGATATATCATTCAAGTAAAATGTTAAACCCTTTGAAAATGTTATTAAACAAATAGAATAATTTTATAATACAAATTTTATAACTAGACTATTACAAATAATACTTTGAGTACACTAATAAGAATAGCTGGTTAATGAATTGGAAAACAAATACACAATTTGATTTGTACTTTTCTCATGATATACAGGCATATCTCAGAGATACTGCGGGTTCAGTTCCAGATCACTTCAATAAAGTGAATTTTTTATTTCCCAGTGCATAAAAAGTTATATTTACATTATACTGTAGTCTATTGAGTGTGCAATAACATTATGTCTAAAAAAAACAGTTTACATAGCTTCATTTAAAATATTTTATTTCTTAAAAAATATTAACCATTAACTGAGGCTTCAGCAAATCATAATCTTTTTGCTGGTGCAGGGTCTTACTTTTAATTTGTAAAAAAAAGAAAAGAAAGAAAGAAAAAATGCAATATCTGCGACGCACAATAAAATGAACCATGCCGGTATGACTTTTAGTCACTCAGAAAACTCTGTGCTGAACACAGTAGTAACCATTTTCTCCAGCCCGCTTATTGTAGTAACGCCTTAAGTTTCTGCCTACTTTATAGCCCTCCTACTGCCCGTTCTCTATGAAACACCTAGAATGATTGTTTTATAAACAACTCAGATCATGTCACTACTCTGCGCAAATCCTTCCAATGATTTCCCATCTCAGAGATCAAGCCATTGTCCTTATAGTGATCTACAAAGACCCCAGATAATCTACCCATCACTACATTTCTGATTTCCTCTCCTACTACTCTAACTCAAATTCACTCCATTTCAATCACCCCAAACATATCTGAGCCTTTGTCTTTTGCCCTCCTTCTTCCTGCAATGACCCTGCCAAGGCATCTAAAAGGCTTGTTCCTTCAGCATCTTCAAGGAATCAGTAAGGTCTCCCTGGCTACCTACATAAAATGATATCATCCCCCATTCCCAACAGCACTCCCTGGCTCCCTTAATTTGCTTTCATTTCCTTCATAACACTCACCAATATTTGACTATTTATGTGTTTATTTATTATATGTCTTCTCACTCCAATCTTCATTAAAACTATAGCTCCATGATGGCAGGAATTCCTGGCTCTGTACTGTGTGCATGACACTTAGTAGGCACTCTATAAAAATTTGTTGAATAAAGGAGTAAACATAATATGTGCACAATATTATCAAACGATGCAATACATCCTGTTTCTTGCAAGCTATATCACTTAAAGTCTGTATCCCGTCAGTTAATGTCTAATTATAAGAAGTTATTTTTATCAATAGCTACACCTATAAACTCCTTATGTGTAGAGACCATATTTTAGTTTTCTCTTATATTCCTCAGTACTTTAATTACTCCTCAATTACTGGCAGGTACTAATAAAATCTCCAGTATAGATTAAAATATTCATTGTTAACATGAATCTAAATGCTGCAAGAAAATGCAACAAATTTGCTGTGATATTTACTTCCCTCTCCTTCCTCTGCTATTTTTTTAAACAAAGTCAGCTAAGAAATAATCACATTAGGAAATATTGAATTCTTAGTTCTACTGAACTCTATCCTAACATCAAGAGAGGGGATTATCGGTGATGAAATGTGAAAGAAAAGCAACTAAGCAAAAAGAGAAAAAAGACAGAAAAAGTAGAGCCAGAATTGGAATTCCTACTTCATGAGCAGAGTTTTGGGATTTGCCCTGCAGCGCTTGGTTAATTAAACACCAGGTGATAGACTGTAATCTCTTGAGCTTCCTTCCAGTTAGAATACTTGATTCAATTGGGATAAGGCAATGTAGACATCACAGGGAATTACAACATATAGATATCTGTATATATAAGATTTGAGCATTTCAGAAATTGAGCAATTTGGTATATGACCAAACAATATTACACACTTGAAAAACCACAATGTTGTAATATAATCAATCAGGTAAAAAAAAAAAAAAAAAAAAAAAAAAAAAAAAAAAACTATCCTAAGAGTTTACGTTCTTTATTTCAATGTAAAGGGGAGTTTTACTCCTTTTGTCACCTATTGTTGAGTTGGATGCACCCTTGTCCATAAATGTTACCTTACATCTGACCCATTAGTTCATCACCGTAATTTATGCCATCTCCCTGACAGAGAGATAGCATACCTCTTCACAGGAACATTTTACTTAAAGACACGTATCAAGTCACTTTTCAACCTTCTTTTCATCAGGCTGACCTATCTCAACTACTCTTTCTTTCGCACATTCCGCTTGCTTACTGTAATAATTTGCTTATGTCCTCCTTATTTTTTTTCCTTAAATTCCTAGAGATTTAGGAACAAACAACTAGAAATGTTATTTCCAAGGGTTTAAATGGTGCACAGTGAGAAGCAGTAAGAGACGAAAGACCTGGATTCTGACCTAAGAGACAAAAGATCTGGATCTACTAGTGCTATTTCAATTATTCATTCGAGTAGCCATGGGCACAGCATTTATCACTGAAATCCATAATGTTGCCAAATGTTAAAAAGCAGAGAAATAGCTCATTTTATCTAATGAGGTCTTTAATTAGGATACGAGAACACTGCAGAAACATAAAGCATCTTGTAACTACGTATTATAATATTTCCTGCCAACCATAGTCTTAAAGGAATTTTGCCTACAAAAAGAAAAAACCTACAGGAGGTTGCTTTTACATGCTAATATCATCAGAGAATACCAAATTTCTGTTTTTAAGAGAACTGAAAACTACTAAATAAAGTATGACTTTTTGAACCTATGTACTGAGACATATTTAATCTTAGAACATGTGTATTGTGCTGTTCATGCCTTCATTAGAGACAGGAACAGAGGAGTTGAGGAGGACATTAAAAAATAACTAGGTAAGTGCCTGTCTTGGTTTAAACTCTTCTCATTCAAAATGTGACTACAGTTTGATTTTGTAGACTTAAACATAAATGGCTATGTGTTCATCAGGGTACAGGGGAATTAGGCAGGAAAAAATTTTTCTTACATAATGGGTATTTAGTGGCTGATTTCCTTCCCAGCGTGCTGAAATTGTAATCACCATATGTGACATAGAAATGAATGGAGTCTGGACTTTCTCTTCACAGTTCTCCCCATCACACATCAACACACACACACACACACACACACACACACACACACACACACACCTTGTGTTTACACATTTAGTTTCTGCTTAATACATTAGTCAAGTGAGACATTTTCTCTTTGTTTTTTTTCCTCTCTCTGTCTCAAGGCATCTGAAATTTAAAAACCCATTTTCTCAAATGTGTACAGAAATAGAATACTAGAAACAAAGCTCCAAAATAATCTGTGGGACCTTTGAAGTTTATTGACTTGAACTATACAGAAACTACAAATGCACAGTATTCACAGGTCTCTAGTTAGTAGCACAGAATTAGTAGAGTTTTGACCAGAACAGACATGGACACAGAACCACCGACCTTCACAGGGTGGAGACATGAATGACTCCTAAGGGAATGAGAGGTACACCAGCAACTCTGCAAAATGCATCCTTAGATTAACTGGCTTGGTATAAATTTTTAAATGTCTACATTTCCAACTTCTTGCCCTAGCTTACTTTTAGCATCATGGACTTTCTTACAGACATCCAAATAACAGTTTCTTTTAATATTGAAGATTTTAATAAAAGATAAATTGAAAAACATATATATCCTATTATACTGTGGGTAGAAAGTTATAGAAAAATTGTCTCTGTGTAAGAGTGTTTGGTTACAAATACCAGGAACTCACTTCAAACTACCTGAAGTAAAAGAAGTATATTGTGGGAGGATATTGTTCTCTCTTATGAACTTGAGGAGCAGTAACAGTTCTCAGGAAAAAAAAAAAAAAAAATAGTTTCAACTGGGCAGACATCCAGAACTGGGTCTACTTAAAGGATAAAAATAAAAAATAGTAAAACGCATATTGTGTTTCAAGAGTCTCATCTCTATTCTCTTTCTTACAAAATTCTTCTTCCTCTCTTTCAACAACCACTTTCTTCCAAAGTAACTGTCAGTTCCATGCTTTCTAGAAAACCTTTTGAAATCACTCTGGTTTAGCATCTAATATCTCTCAACTTCAATTTTTACATTTCAAAATTGGAGCTAAAGATGTCTGCCTCGCAGAAGTATGATAGAAAAACCAAGATGAAATAATGCAGGTGAAAACTCTATCATGGTACTTAGTGTGTAATTTGTGCTTGATAGAGTTCTTTATTTTTGTGTTCTAATCATTAAATCATACTCATAAGTTAGTGACATATTGTATCACTTCTCCCAAAGACATATGGATGAATAAAAGAGTCTCTAGGAGTAGCATTTTCATGTATTTACCTCTTGGAGTGGCTATCATAAAGCACAATGATAAAAATTCTTCCACGATGTGGTATCAGCAAACAGAATGAGTTGAATGGACAGCTACTACAGTCTATTACTTTCAACATTCATACTACTTCCAACAAATGTACTCTCCTGGATATATAATCGTACGTTACATATAAGGTAATAATTCTAGTTTGATTAATTATTTATGCTTATTTACTTCTTTATTCTCAATATGTGTTTCTTCTGGGTAAAACCATATAACTCAAAATTATGTATGACTCTTTTATGGAGGAATTTTCCCAGTAGTTCTGGACGACTGGGTCCTTGTATAACTTCTGTTTATTTTCCTGACAATTTATCAATATACCACACAAAGTTATAAAAATTTTTCTGCATTGAATCTGACATCTTTCAGCACGATGATGGAAAATCATGATCTTTAAGTAAACAGCACTCAAAAAATAGTTAATTGGATTTTTAAATCTTTAGGGTCTGTAAGATTTAAAAGTCAGACATCGGGAATTATTTTAAAAAAGAGAGACTGACAGTTCTATCCACAGACTTTATTGATCAGAATATGATATTTATAAAACCACAACACAAAAGGAAAAGGTACTATAAATATTTTGCTATGATAAATTCAGGGGAGGGGGTTTTATAAAGGATGCCAAGGAAATATTAAAGGCTTTCATAGATTTCCAGCATCAGAATTCCAAAGACTGGAGTATTCTGGAAGTAAGTGAAAGTCATAATTACAAATAGGTTACCCACAGGACCCATCAGTTAGCCAGCCACACCTTAGAAACATGGCAAAGAGGACCAACTTCTTCAGAGAATGCAGCAGGTTAACCACCAGATGATTAATGTTGGCAAGAAATTGGAGGACATTATAGTAGGTAAACCAAGAGAAGACATTTCTTGGAAGAGGCTATGGTTTCAGAGTGTCTAAAAATAACAGCAAGTCTCCAAATATATTTCTAGTCTCTCTATAATTGGAACATTCTTTAAACCTTGGACAGAGAAAGACCTGATATTTACTCAAGTTTATTATCATCTGCAATGGTGAAAGGAAGTAAATTGAATAAAAAAATAATAATAAAAGGCCACTTGGTGAGACCATGTCTCATTTTCCTCTAGCTTAAGCATATTTATTTCTCCTAAGAAGATGACTTTATATTCTCAGCTATGTAATTTAAAAATATGAATTAAACTGTACACAATTTTAAACTTGTTGGGGGAGGCATAGCTTATATTTCCGATTTTGTCTATGTTGGAAATTTAAGATTTATTTAGCAATTTCCTTGAAATTTGCTTAAATGGCTTAATGAGAAGTAAAAGGCATAGCCACTCTCAAATCTACACTGCTATTCTATACCCTGATGATTTTCTTGCAAGTCGGTAATGGATGTAGAGAGTTCTATTAGTGATATAATTCAAAGGCCTGTAAGAGGTTTCATTAAGCATGAAGCTAACACCTGGGAAGAATGTTAGCAGCTCCCCATAAGAAATAAGAAAATAATGAAATGAGGTATTTTGGATTTGCTACTGTGATGATTTAATACTGGAAAACATCCTTCTTCCTTCACCATCAATTCTAATCCTCGCTCATAATTTCTCAATTCTGGTTGCATCTGATACATCTGCCTTACTCAGAAAGTATGTCTCCTCTCTGTTGTTAAAGCCCAGCAACAAAAGACCACCAGGTGCAAAGCACATATCTGATAAAGGACTTGCATCCAAAATATACAAATTACTCTTAAAGCTCAACAGTAAGAAAACAAATAATCCAATTAAAAAGTGGGCAAAAGATCTAAAAAGATACCCCCACCACAATGATGTACAGATGGCAACTAAGCACATCAAAAGTTACTCAGTGAATTGCCGTTAGTGAATTGTGAATTAAAATTCACAATGCCATTGTGTGGTATATCATTGTGTGAATTAAAACACAATGATATACCACTCCACACACACTAGAATGGCAAGATTCCTGAACACTGACACCACCAAATTCTGGCAAGGATGTGGAGGAATAGTTAGTCTCATTCTTTGCTGGTGGAACTGCAAATGGAATGCAAAAGGTACAGATTCCTTGGAAGTTTGACAGTTATTTACAAAGCTAAACATAGTCTTATCATACTATTCAGCAACCCCACTCCTTGGTCTTTACCCAAAGAAGTTGAAAACTTATATCCATACATAAACCTACACAAGAATATTTATACCACTTTATTCATAATCGCCATAACTTGAAGCAACCAAGATGTCGTTTAGTAGGTAAATGAATAAACTCTGGTACATCCAGACAATAGAATAGTGTTCAGTGATAAAGAGAAATGTTATTAAGTCATAAAAACTCATACCCTTAAATGCATATTATTAAATGAAAAAATCCAGTTGGAAAAGGCTACATACTGTATGATTCCAACTGCATTAACTTCTGAAAAAGGCAAAACTATAAGGAAAGTAAAAAGATCAGTGGTTTCCAGGGCATGGGGTGGAAGAGATAAATAGATAGAGCACAAGAGGTTTTTAGGGCAGGAAAACTATTCTGTATGATACTGTAATGATGGATATATGGCATTATGCATTTGGCAAAATCCATAGAACTGTGCAACAAAAAGAGTAAATCCTAGTGTAACTATGGACTTTAGCTCATAATACTGTCCACCAATGTAAGTTCATCAGTTGCAACAAATGTACCACATCAATGCAAGAAGCTAATAATGGAGAAACAGGATGGGGCGAAAGTATATGGGAACTCTGTGTACTTTCTGCTCAATTTTTGTCTAAACCTAAAACTTTAAATTGTCTATTGATTAAAAATAAATAAATAAAAAGAACACCAGAAAAATACCTGTAACAAAAAAATGTTAGAATTACTATGCTTTTCACAGCAAGAAAAACTTAAAACCAGAGAAACTCTGGGAGATAATTCATTTCAGGGACTTGAGGGAGGGATGGAGCGTCTTATACAATTTGAATTTGAGTTTGATAGTTTTAAAGTGGGAGTAGGGAAGCGTGGGCCAGCTCTGGCTCGAACAATATCAGAGGTGGGAACAATGGATATCTTAATTTTTTATCCAAGAAGTGGGGGATTAAATAAAGCTAGTCTACAGAGATCACTGGTAAAGAAGTAGTAATAATTTATGTTAGTCAGAAGAGGGGGCTGTTTAAGTTGTTTTTGTGATTGTGAAAAGCCTTTGTGTCTGTCTTCCCAAACATGGTTACAGAGTGGACTTGTCTGAGTATCGTTTATATTTTATGATCATTTATGTTAGTTGGGAACATTGTGGCTTAGATGTTACTGGAACTGTTTTGTATTTGCACACTCTAATAATATGACAGCAGTTAAATAAATCATGCCAAATCTTTCAAGATCTAGAACACAAATACCTGAGATGCTCATTTGTCCAGCTGTCCTCTCTCATCTAAGCAACTCACAAAGCCCAGGCAGATATTTCAAATACTACCTGACTGTGTATTCTACTTTACAACTAGATTCCAATTACAGTATCATTTAGAAAGTTTTCAGATGAAAGGAATGTAAAATTTGAATTAACTGATTTAAACATTAGGGGGAAATTGTTAATATTATCACTCATACCAAGATACATAATTATGATACTTCAAGGTTTGAGGTTTAATGACGTAATTAAGGACCCAGGTTTTCCTCATCTTTTTACTCTACAGTCCTTAGCATGTTGGCTTTTATTATTAGGCTTGTCCTCCTGTGGTCACAAGATGGCTGCAAGCACCTTCAAGCATTGCATCCTCACACAACAATGCTCAAAACTATAAAGGAGAAAAAGGCTGGACTTCTTTCTTTGTTCCTTTTTAAGATTGAGAATAACTTTCCAGTAACTTCTTCTTTCCATATGTATCTTCCTCTATTTGTAATGTTGTTCTTTTATCTGAAATATTATTATGTGTCATTGCATAAATTTCCTATTTGTGGGATTAAGTCCAAATATATTCTTTGAATTTAGACCAGGGGTCAGCAAACATTTTCGGTATATAGTGAATCCCTACATTCCAGAGGCTCCCTTTTGAAAGGAACATAGCATCCAGAAATTTTGCTTTTTGTAAAGCCCATATTAAAAAGAATGTTTTAAATGTATTTCTCTTTTTCAGTTACTGTGTATTCCTTGATTATTTTCATGTATAACACTGTGTGGAGAATTGGGGGTGGCCGGTTAACTCAGTTGGTTAGATAACAGTGCTCTTGCAAGGTTGCCAGTTCCAACTAGATTGAAAAATTACTTGACTTGGAGCTGATGGGTCCTGGAAAAGCACACTAAAAAATTAATAAATAAAACTTAAACAGAAAGGAAAGACTGTGTGGAGAATTATGTGGTCCCCCTACAACAGCATTTATCTTTATGTTGGGTTCTTCCCCTTTTCACTTCCTGTGTGCCCCATGAGCACGTTAATATTTCTTCTCTGAGTGAGTTAGGAAAACTTCTCTGCAGCTGGGAACCAATTCCTAATATGGGAATTAGGAAGCTGATAATTATAGTGAGGCAGTTGGGATGGTAGCTCTACATTATAAGTCTTTTCCCTTTAGAACAAGTTTTCCAATTTGCAAAATGGAAGTACATTAGAAACTAGTAACAAGTTTGTAAATAAAAAGAAAAGATAAATGATGCCTTAATCAGTTTTAGATAACAGATGACTCCAAAATTTCAGTGGATGGCTTACATCAACCATCAATTGTTCCCACTCACACGACATGTAGGCTGCAGGCTGGCTATGGCTGCATTGGAACTGATCAGCTCTCCAACACCATTTCATGCTGGAACTCAGACTGAAGAAGAAACCCCTACCTGGGACATTTTGTTTTTACGGCAGAGGTATAAGAAAAGACCAAGACGAAACAAGCACTCGTATTTAAAATTCTCCATGTTCTCTCCAGACGTAGCCAAGGAGGATAACAGGAAAGGGAGAATTTCCCAGACCATGAAGCTAATGGAGAACAGTGAACAGGGGAATAGAATGGGGACCCCAATAAAACATCATTGCCTAACTCAGGGTAGGTTTTCACAGTGCTGTCCTAAATTTCCGAACTGCTTTGGCCGTGTGATTCCTCTGGGCTTCAAATTCTCCCAAGATCAAGAAACTTTCTCAGCCTGCTTTCTGAGCTAAGTTGGAAGAGGATCAAAGATTTACTGATATCTTGAACAATCTATAATGTCTTTGTTCCAAGCTCTTGTTACTTTTGTCAATACAAATTTCTCAAAAACAGAGTATTTTTAAAAATTATACTTAATACAGTCATCTTCATAAGCAATTACTACCCCCACAATTCCTTTTGAACGTAACTTTCTAATTTCATTTGGGTACTATCTGCCTATGAGACTTCTGTGGAATTATGCCCTTCTCTTTACCACAGCCATTTTGTCCAAACTTCCAAATTAAACTACTCAGAAGTCTAACATGGAGCATGACATGACCATATCTGGTAGTTACCCTGAGAATGTAGTTTAAAGGTTTCCTAACTTTATGTTTTACTGACTGGAATTGAGAAACCGTTCTATGGTCTAATTGTACAAGTACCAGAATTGCTGGGATCGCTATATCCGTCCATCCCTACTTTCAAACACACCAATTCTTTTCTGACTTCAGCTTTCTTATAGTGCCTTCTCAAAAGCACCTAAAAACAACTCATGCTAGCAATGTACTGTTTTGAAACCTTTCTGCCAAAGTCACAGCCCTTTATTGTACATCAACCGCCTTTCAATCTAAGGTTTCAAAAAAATAAAACCAACTTACAAAATATTTTGCTACTGTATAGCACTTTGTAAGTTTCCAATAACAGTTTCTCTTCCTCCAGGTGTCCGGCAAAATCTTTATCACATATATTAGGTATTTTTGTTACAGCAGCCCACAAGGTTTAGCAGTTATTTGCTCAACTGCACATTTTTGCTGCTAACAAATAATCCCCATAGCTCAGTGGATTACCTCAGAAAGCACTTTACTTCTTTCAGATTACAAAGAACCTGTGGTTTGGCTATGGCTGTTTGACAGTGTTCAACTCTGCTCGGCTCTGCTGTGCGTCTTCTCATACCTGGACTCCGCGTAGCTGTACAGTCCCCATCAGGGACATGCTGTTTTTATGGCAGAGGGTAAAAGCAAGAGGCTAGAAAGAATCATGAAATCACTCTCAAAGCATGTCACATTTGCTCATATCCATTGGCCAAAGTAAGAGGGCAGGGGAGTGTCCTCCACCAGAGAAAGGACCAGGTCACAGGGCAACGGATGGAGAGGTTAAGGGAGGGAGTGACTAAACCAGGAATATAGGTTAAGACAAATGCTGTGCAGGAGGAGGCTCCTTCTGAGATTACGTTTCATAAATGAGTTACTCCTTGAATCATAATCAAAGCCCTCAGATAGGGAAAAAAAAATCACAATAAGCTTTTCCATTGTTCATTTAAATTAGGACTCCTTAGGGATAATGTGTTCAAATAATCAACATAGATTCTGAAATAGGGTTAGAGATCTCATTTTCTTCTTTCATTCTCCTGACCAACTCCCTCACCTGACCTCTCTACAGCATCTTTATTAGAGAAGGTGAAAGCTTTTCATGATTAAAATAGACAGATTAGGAACTGTGATAGGAAACAGCTTTGCCAAATGACTTCCACACAGGACTGGCAGAAGGTGGACTATTTAAGCCAATCTATTTACTGGCTCTGCAGAGTATACCATCCCTAAAGAATTCTATAGATCTTCACTTACGTGGCTTACTGGATCCAAATAAGAATTATATTGGTAAAGATAAAAACTAAAAACAAACAAACAAAAAACATAGAAACTTTACTTTTAGTGACATATAAAATTTTATTTCTGATCTTTAAATCATCTCTTATATCTACCTTGCCCTAGAAATTCACGTTTCTAATTTATATGAATTCTCCAAGCTAAACACATTTTCAATAAACTGAAGCATATTATTCTTCATCGCGTAGGTTATATATTTTCATAATTATTATATTACCCTATTCTCCATATAATTACATCATTTTTATTTTACCTTAAAGGTCTAAAAAATATTTGCCATCATTTGGAAAGAACCTGCTTAGGTTCAGCTGTTGTTAGGATAAACGCAGTTTCTTCTCTTATAGAATGAACTAGGTACTTTTCATTTGTCCTTGGAAAGCACATTTATAGAGAGAGGCATTTATAAAGATGCCAAGTGCCATAGTGAGGCAAACTCCACCAAAACTACAATTTTATACTTCAAGAAGCTAATAGACCTTTAATAAAACATATTTCCTATTGAGATAAGTACAGCTAAATATTCTCCTTCTGCAGATGAGGGAAAGCAAGGCTAAGGAAGAGTATAAAGTAATTTGTTCAATGTCAAAGGAGTCAGAAGTAGATCCTGAAATAGGGCCCTAATCTGTTACAGTGAGAAAGAGAATTATAAAAATTACAAACCACTCACTCTTATTGCAGCTTTTCTACTGCGGGAATAAATATCCTCTGTCATGGCAATCGATTTCAATAGGGAACAAAAAAAATTTAAGTAGCCAAGCATCAGAATTAATAAAGAACAATCACAATACCTACATCATTTCAGTGCTCATATTAAACATAAAAACTAGAAAATTTATATTATCACAGCACTCACTAGACTCCCCTAAGCTCTTCTATTTTCAACGGGGGTGGTCACATCATTCATTTATTCACCAAGCAGTTAGTCTGAGTCCAGAGTACATGTGTTATTTTTACATATAAAGTTAAAAATTTCTATTTTTATTTATCTGCCATTTAATGTAACTTTAATGACTGGGATCAAGATAAAACCAGAATACAGTTTACCAATTAGTTCATTGGGGAAGCTTGTGAAGGATGAGACCACTGGGCACTATTAAATACATAACTTTTATTAATAAGAACTTTGTTTTTCTATTTTGTATACAATTCTGGGCACACATAATAAACAGTGACTATGACGACCAGCAGGGTGATGAAGGACATTGTGTTGGCTTTTCCTAAGACATTTGGACTTCCAGAAAAATTTATGGAATGTCAATTATCAAAAAAAATGTCAAAAATCAGAGTGCTTTAGCCCTCTGGCCAGACCATAAATTAAATATACAAATTATCTTTTCTTCACCTCAACCTTGAGAGGTCAGGCTAAGTCAGTTTTTAAAGAATGCCATAAAATGTGCTTTCGTGGCTATTTTAATGCTTCATGATTCAAGCAACTACTTTAGAAGATCACAGGGATATCTTAAAATATAACCTAATTCTTACCTCTTAAGTTATAAATTAATGACTCACTTCACTGTCAAAATCACTTAAAATCTTTGTAAATAAGACCTTTAATTCTATGAAATTTAAGTCATCCATTTTATATCTAATACCAGCATGAAGTCCACAGTGTGTCTGGGGGCTGAGGGGAGAGGGAAAACTATAAACTAGTAACATTTATTTATAATTTCCATACTAGAATTTACATATTTATGAAATGCTATTCTTCAAAATTGTCACCTTGAACACTTTAAGCGAATTCCAATGATGTTACCTTTTTCAAAACATCACCAATATCAGTATAAATACTCACCAGTGCTGGGATTCCTTTATAGTCATACCTACTTTTAATAAAAAACGGTAAAGTACAGCATAGGGAATATAGTCAATGATATTGTAGTAACTATGTATGGTGCTAGGTGAGTACTAGACTTAACGGTAGGATCACTTCATAAATTATATAAATATCTAACAACTATGCTAAATACCTAAAATGAATATAAAATAACATTGAATGTCAAAAAAATAAAAATTAAAAAATCACGCCAAAAAAAGAAACAATGAAAGAAAAACTTTAACTTCTCTATGATAGAAGACACCATAAAGTTAACAAATGTCAGACCTGAAAACAGTATCTGTAAGATGCACACAAATAAAGAATAATTATCCAAAATTAAAAAATATACTATGATCCAAGCTATCAACAACATTTACCAAATTACCTTCTAATTGATGTTAAGCTACTTTCAAAAATTAAGGTCACCCTGCAAGTTTCACTACTATTACTATCCAAACTCAATGCACTCGAGGATTGATAGCAATTCCAAAATAGAATTTCAAAAAGTGTGTTGAGGAAATATAATAGAAATAGAATTAGTACAAAATGTGAGTAGAAACAAAGTTCCACACAGTCCTCATCACATTTGTCACCAGTCAGGTACCGTGTCTATGCCTCGGCTCAAGGTGAGAAGCTGGCTCCTTTCCTCTGACTCAGGTATCGGTTCCATTCTGCTAGAAGATGCTGAACCACTTTCCCCAAAATCTGGAGAAACGCACATGCTTCTACTATTCTCTTCATGAAATAATGCTAATTATAATAATACTAGCAATACTACAAGATATATTGTAATTATATCAATAATAATTACAATGCATATTTATAATGAGACAGGTACCTTCTAAATGGAATATTTCCTTTAATCTTCAAAATAATCCAATTTAATGTCACAATACTCCTGGAAAGTATTGTATGAATTCCATTTTACATATAATGTCTTTAAGGTGAGATAAGACTTCACTCAATGCTGATCGATTTGGCATTGGTAGAGCAGTCCTAGACAATGAATATTTATAACTCACTGTCAAGCAATAATCATCCCTTCATCCACTCCTCACCCCACCTGGAAGTTACTCAGATAGTAGTTCCCAGAAGTCCTTCAGGCATAACCATCTTTCAGTTTGGAAAATGCTTGGTTGAACACTTTTCTTATATCAGATTTTTTTTCCCCTAAAATATTGGCATTTTATAGTTCTAAGAAGTCAAATATAAATACAGGGTCTAACAACTAAGTTCACAAACTTGTTGCAACGATGTTGTTAATCTTTTTTTGCTATCAGAGGAATTTTTCATTAAGAATTCATACCAACTGGACAAACAGTTAACCAAGATTACTATTTGGAAGTGATGAAAAGGCTGTGTGAAAAAGTTAGATGACCTGAACTTTTTTCCAGCAATTCATGGCTCTTGCGTCACAACAATGCACCAGCTCACAAGGCACTGTCTGTGAGGGAGTTTTTAGCTAGTAAACAAATAACTGTATTGGAACACCCTCCCTACTTACCTCATCTGACCCCCAATGACTTATTTCTTTACCCGGAGGTAAAGGAAATATTGAAAGGAAGATACTTTGATGACATTCAGGACATCAAGGGTAATAGGACAACAGCTCTGATGGCCATTCCAGAAAAAGAGTTCCAAATTGTTTCGAAGAGTGGACTAGGTGCTGGGATTGGTGCATAGCTTCCCTGCCAGACCTCGTGTGTGTGTGTGTGTGTGTGTGTGTGTGTGTGTGTGTGTGTGTACAGAGGGTGCCAAAAAAAATGTATACATTTTAAGAAAGGAAAAATCTCTATTAATTGTAATAACATATACCGATAACAAAAGTTGAATACAAGTCACGTTTGACTTCTGCAATTATAAGAGGTGTTCAAAGTGGTTATCATCAGCATAATTTTAATACAGTTTTTCCTTTCTTAAAATGTGTATATATATTTTTTCGGCACTCTTTGTATATATTTTCCTAACCAATTTGAGCATGGAATCTATCTCCCTAGGGGATTATTCAAAGGAAAACACTTTCTTATCTTATCTCATATAAACCCTAATAAAGTTGAGTTATCTGAGTGCCATTCTTTGCATGATGGCACTCAGATAACAGAAAGACAAATCCAAATTTAATATTCAGAAAGTAATGCACATCTTTATGGAACACTCTAAAATAAACAGCAAAGGAGTAATTGAATTGAATTTACATACAGCAAAGCTTCTGTAAAACCCCCATCTCTGTTGGTATACTCTGCCAAATCCTAATGCTATCTGTGAAAAATCTGTTTGTTTTCTTGTTTTGAAAATGCACTAGGAAAATTTCTAATCTGCATGGATTCTTTTTTCTTTCTTCTATTTTTGCCTTTCTGCTAACTTCCACATTAATTGTTTTTTCCCTAAATATATCCCTATCTGTATCAGGTAGTATGATTCCAGCTGCAAGTAAATAAATACATATTCAAACAAAAGTCCCATGGATAGTGAGGAATTTATCTTCCTACAAAAGAAGCGTAGAGGCCAGGTGAGTTCAACGTAGTTATTTAGCACCTTAATAATGTCAGGACTTCAGTTTTGTTGTTTTGCAATTTTTTGTTTTTCCTGTCATGGCAATAAGATGGCTGCAATAACTCCAAATAGTATGTTCTTATACCCAAAACATTCAAAGGCAGGAAGAGGAAACCCCTTACATACTTTTATGAGAATGAAGAACATTTTCTCAGAAACACCCACTGATATTCTAATGTCTCATTGATTAGGATTTGTTCATGTGCCTACACATATCAATCACAGGCAAGAGAAGTGGAATAACTATTAGTCACTAGTCCCATCTAATCAAGACTCATGTCATGAGGTTGCAGAGGAGACCATGGAGTACCTGAAAAAATGTTGATTTGTTTAGAAAGAAAAGGAGACATATTTTTGAGCAGGAAACCAATAGTAGTTATGACCTGCCCTTTCTATTTAGCTTCTCTCATATTGTAGTACTACTCATGATTTCCACTCGGCACTATAAAAGATCCTGCAAGGAAAAATCTTCTACAAAAAGAAAAAAGACATAAAGTTACAATTATACATTAATTTTTCTATGCCACATATGCATATATGGCATGGGAAATATTGATGCATAAATATGTTGTCTCTATAACCTGCCATTTTAACAGTATTTGTTCTTTCTATGGAAATGAATAGATGCTCACAAGATCATTTGTTACGGAATGATTGACAATTAATTTTGTGACTATCAAAATTATTAACCTTTGTACATTTTCTTGTACGTTCTTTGCCTCTTTTCCTTCGAGTTTGTTTTCTTATTGATGCAAGACCTCTAATGTACCAAGGATATTAATTTTTATGTCATATATATTGCAACTATTTTCTCAGTTGACTTTTGATTTGTTATGTTTGTATTTTTTCACACAGAAAGGATTGCAATTTTCATGTAGTCAAATCCATCAAGTTTTCTATATAGAGCAAATCATCCATATTACTCTTGAAATGCACTACCTAGGATTACATATGGTTTGTCTATGTTTTGTCTTTGTTTTTTTCTTAATCTATAGCATACTCTATATCATTTAATCCAAGAAGCAGCTTGTCTACGAGTACATTCACATCACACTCAGCCACATATGAGGTATCTGACTTTGGGCAATTCAATTATTTTCAAATGGTTACCCAGTTGTCCCAAAACCATTTAAGCCAAATAATAGTCCTTTTTCTATTTTCAGATGGTTACCCAGTTGTCCCAAAACCATTGAAGTCAAATAATAGTCCTTTTCCTGATTTGAAATGCGGCCTTTATCATAACTACATTTCTTATCTGATGTATGTGTTTCTGGGCTTTCTGTCACATTTCCTTTTATTTTTTGTAGTTTTTTTCTTCATTTTACTATTAGGCTTCTTGGTCCAGAAAAAAATTCTTGAGCCTCAATGTGGACTGTAATCTTCCATAAATTTACTTTTCCTCTTTCTGTCATTGGAAAGGTTTGTCTTGGCATCGACACTTTGTTATATTAATAATACAATTCATATTTTCTTACCATTTCTTTCATTTGTCCTTCCTCTCACTTGAGATTTTTTTTATATTCCACAGGTCTGAAATATTTTATTTAGCTACATTTATTATATACAGCCTACAGAGGGGTTTTGGTTTTTGACCCAATCTGTTTATTTGTAAATTTTAAAATGTTTTCTTATATGCCATATTTTCTGCTAATTCTTTATTTTCTTTCCTTTAATAAATTAAGCTTTTTGTTTTGTTTTCTCTGTGTATGTCTGTATGTGTATGTTTAGTACGAGACTTCAGATAGTTTCTCATCTGGTTTCAGTTCTACTAGCTATACTGCTAACTTTATACAATATGCTTAAAATTCTACCTATTTATTTATCAACTAGGTCACATTTATTAACAAATCTTCACTATGAATGATGAGCATGAGGATATTCTCTGGGACTTTCACTCCAATCCCCAGCAGTCAACAACAGACAGCAGAGAAGAACATCATAAACTATAGTACAGAGCAGCTTTAGAAATATAGGCAGTAGTATCTCTGATTATTTCCTGATTTATTTATCTCCGTAAAAATCATCACCCGCTACACCTTAACACGTATTCCTGAGTGAGGGATAGTGACCCAAGACATACATATGTCTGTGTATAAGAATACACACACACACACACACACACACACACACACGCACATTCTTATACATAAGGCACTAAAATAATCATCTTCAAATCTCTTTGAAATTTATTAGACAAGCTGCTGTAAAGCATAAAGAATTAACATTGTGATGGCTACTCAGGTACCATTTTAGAATTTCAGAAGCAACTAAACCAAGCGTGTGTATGAATAAGTCTTTAAAAGGAAAATCAACAAGATATCTCCCTTTTTAATCTTCTACCTGTTTTGAAATTGCCACACAATCTTATTTCTTTCTCAGTCTGTTTAATACATCCTGTCACCATGGGTGGTACAGAGAAAAGAAAAGCTGCAGGAATTAAAAATATAACACTTGTCCCTATGACTTTTATTAAGCCCTCAGAGAAATGAAACCTCTTTAAATATCTTGTAGAACCAAATACAAGCTTAAATACAGTTTGTTAGAAGGTATTTAAAATGTGATTCATCTGCTATTAATCTTTTAACCTCCCCTGCAGCATACTGTCACCAAACAGGGAACAATCTAGAAAGCTTTCAGAATCTGTCACCTCTGCTGTAAACATCTCAGATTAAAGTCCCTGGTGCTTATTCTGAAAAGTCCTTGATCCCCCCCAGTGGCAGCTTCTGCACTTCAAGAACAGAAAGAAAGCTAATGGTGGGCAACTGAATGAAAACATTTTTAAAGGAGAAAAAATATATTTTAGATACAAACAGAAGAAAGTCTTAGGGAAGCTAGCTAACTATGTGTAGCTATTCCTTTAAATAGATGTTATACTTTAAAGTATATCTAGCTATTTGCTCTAGCGAAGGACTCAGCCTCTTCAATTTCAACAAAAACTCCTACAAATATGATTTGAAAAAAAATCTGTTTTAACCCCATCAAAATTAGATAATGACATTAAGTTTTACTTCTCTCCCTTTTCTGGTAATTGCTCATGTCTATCGTTTTCTGGAAGACCCTCTTAGGAATATTTGTTTCATATGCATGTCCTCATTCTACAGTATAATTTTCTAAATTATGATGGAAATTTCTATGAATATTCCCAAGGAAATTTTTGCGTGTGTCTAAGAGCCAGTTTTATTAATAGCAAACACCACCACATTTTTTCTACTAAAGATACCTAATAGCTGAGTTTATTAAATTAAAAGAAACAGAGAAAAAAAAAGCCTTGTCTATTTCAAAGCATATATATATATATACTTACATTCAACTTTGGCTCTGTGTCCAAGTTTGTACTTTCTAGGAAAACATGTTCTTTTAAAATTTATATAACATTTATCATATATTATTTCAGCTGAAATGGAAGATGATCATTCTGCTTTTCTTTTGGTGGTGCTAAGAGTTTTTCTTTTTTTTTTTTTTTTTTTTTATTAAATTTATTGGGGTGACAATTGTTAGTAAAATTACATAGATTTCAGGTGTACAATTCTGTATTACATCATCTATAAATCCCATTGTGTGTTCATCACCCAGAGTCAGTTCTCCTTCCATCACCATATATTCGATCCCCCTTACCCTCCTCTCCCACCCCCCATCCCCCGCCCCCCTTACCCTCTGGCAACCACTAAACTATTGTCTGTGTCTATGAGTTTCTGTTTCTCATTTGTTTGTCTTGTTCTTTTGTTGTTTTTGGTTTATATACCACATATCAGTGAAATCACATGGTTCTCTGCTTTTTCTGTCTGACTTGTTTCGCTCAGCATTACTCTCTCAAGATCCATCCATGTTGTCACAAATGTTCCTATATCATCTTTTCTTACTGCCGAATAGTATTCCATTGTGTATATATACCACAACTTCTTTATCCATTCATCTATCGAAGGACATTTTGGTTGTTTCCATGTCTTGGCCACTGTAAACAAAGCTGCAATGAACATTGGAGCACACGTGTCTTTATCTCTAAATGTTTTCAGATTTTTTGGGTAGATACCCAGGAGAGGAATTGCTGGGTCATATGGTAATTCTATTTGTAATTTTTTGAGGAACCTCCACACTGCCCTCCATAACGGCTGCACCAGTCTGCATTCCCACCAACAGTGTATGAGGGTTCCTTTTTCTGATTTCAAAAGATACTTAGACACTTACTGCCTTTAGTCATACTTGAAACTTTGCTATATATTTTCCTTATTATTGTCTTAAACCACTAAATAATTCATTCCACATGAATTCTGATACTGCATTTAGAAAATCAGACTATACATACCATGAAGGCAGTCTGCTTTACTGTCTGTCTGACTTTATCTTTTATTCATCGTTGTTTATCCAGTACCTAGCATGGTTCTTTATGTGTAGAAGGTACCAATAAATACTACCCGATGATGAAGCGATGAAGAAATGAAGCCACCCATAAATTTATTTCAGGGAGCTGAAAGGTGTTAATTCTGAGACTACAAGGTGTTAATTCTGAGACTTTCGTGGCAAGGAAGTCATGGTGCATTCAAGAAACACAGTGTTCTAGTTGACAAATTTTTGACAAGCAACTCCAAATAGTTGTTCCTACAGAGACAGCACTGAGTGCTAGAGGAGCATGCTGAGAGCCACCGCATACAGGCTGGGACACAGAAAATAGATACATGATATAAACTGAAATTTGAGGCATAATATGTATAATTCAGGTGAAAAGAGATGGAGAATAGAAATGGTGATGGAAGGAAGGCATGGAGGTAGAATGCATCAGGCAAAGGAAATGGCATGTGAAAAAAAAAAAAAAAAACCTGGAAAAAAGATATCACACAGAATTTTTAAAGAATTTTATGTAGCTCAGTAAGTCTGGAGAACAGAATCGTGAGAAGAGTGAGGGGAGACTGTGGAGGTACACAGGGGCCAGAAATCCACCTTTAGGAAGGGATAGAACATTTGACACTTGGCCATGTGGCTAGTCCCTCCACTTTGAAGGTTCCTAGTCAGGTTTCACAACAGGAAAGCCATGAGGGGCATTCAGTTTGCCCGGAGTTTAAGGTGATGTCTTCCTGGCCTCTAAAATATCATCTTAGATTAGGGTGTATTGGCTGATGCAACAGAGTTCTCTTCCAAGTCTCTGTTTCTAATAGTCAGAAATAACCTATGGAAGCAATGTCTTCAACAGAATCCCAAGGCTTCGACTGCATACAAAGCATTATATATATTTGATGATATGTATTTGTTAACTAGTTCTGCTTTGGATCTGATGGGTGCTCACTGCCCTTGCATGAAACTCCCTCACTACCATTGCCCTCTACAGATAGATGTACGAGTGTAAATATGGGGAGCTGAATATTGCCACACTTAGAATCTGGCCTTCTGGCCTTCCGACGTCCCCTCTGCCTCAGTATTGTTCTGTTGTGGACCCTCACAGCATCTCACAGACCTGCTAGTGTCAAAACACATGAAGTCCATGATATACAAGGATGCTGCATGAAATCTCAGCAGGAGTGCAAATTTGGCTCTTTCTTCTCTGAGCGTCTTCTTTCAAAGTGGTTTAACTCAGAACAGCTTAAATTTCCTAACTTCTTCAAACACAGTGATATTTGCTTACCTCATCCTCAGAACTCTGCCCAACCTCTCCTGGAGACAGTTCTGTTTAAATATGTGGAAAGAAGCCAGTTTATTTTTATACAGCAGTAGAAGCAAGACCAACAACTGAAAAACTGATTTCTTATTTTATTTTATTTTTGTTAACTCAGGGTAAAAGTAAAGTCTGACAGGCATTTATCCACATTGTTAAAATGAAGACAAGAAATGACAAGTGGCTCCAGAGGAACTGATTTTAGATTGTTTAAATCTGAATCAGTCAAGGGAAAATTTCTACTAAAAAAACTTCCATTGAATATGCCATGTCTCTCAAAGAACAACCTTATATTTAAGATTTTTTTTATTTTTTTTTATTTTTTATTTTTTTGTCCTGAGTGCTAATAGCTCACTGCAGTATGCTGGGGCAGTTCGTAATAACAGAAAAAACAAGACAATTTTAGGAGCAGGTGTGATGGTCTTGGATAATTGAAAAGCCTCTGTCCATAAAGACAGATGAGCTTGCTTAGCAAGAAAGAGTTTAATTTTGGTCTAGAGTCAATCAAGAAGTGATTACCAGCTCTGCGTAAAGAGCCTATCTATTACTTGCTATCTGCGGGGGGAAAAAATAAAAAAATGGGATTTTGACTGAGCAGAATAGAAGGTTGCCAGAAAGCTATTTAGAATTTTAAGAATGAAGGAAAATATACTGAGTACAAAGAGTTTTTCTTTTCCTGTGCTTTAAAGCACCCAGCCTGTACAAGGGGAGTCGGACAGTTGCAGAAGTAGAAATTGCACTGTGCAGACAGACTTAAGGTCTTAGCTTGGATTCTAATTGCACAAGTCTAAGAAAAACAGAGTCTTCCCTGGGCCTTATATGCCTAACCCATAAAAATCAATGACCGAATTACGGTTTTCAAACACTAGTCTGTAAGCTTCAGAGAAATAAGAACTATGTATTTCTCCTTAGCCTCAGTAAGCACAGGACCTGGCATACAGTAGGCATCTCATGAATAATCTTTATGTGACTAGGAAATCTATTATGTGAATTGGAAATTTGTCTTTTTTTAAATTAAAGTTTATTGGGGTGACAGTGGTTAGTAAAGTTACATAAGTTTCAGGTGTACAATTCTATAATACATCATCTATATATCACATTGTGTGTTCACAACCCAGAGTCAGTTCTCTTTCCATCACCATATATTTATCCCCTTTACTCTCATCTACCACCCCCTCCCCCCTTACCCTCTGGTAACCACTAAACTATTGTCTGTGTCTATGAGTTTCTGTTTCTTCATTTGTTGTTCTTGTTCTTTTGTTGTTTTCAGTTCTATATCCCACATGTCAGTGAAATCACATGGTTCTTGACTTTTTCTTTCTGACTTATTTCGCTTAGCATTATAATCTCAAGATCCATCCATGTTGTCGCAAATGGTACAATTCCATATTTTCTTATGGCAGAATAGTATTCCATTGTGCATATATACCACAACTTCTTTATTCATTCATCCATCGAAGGACATTTTGGTTGTTTCCATGTCTAATAAAGCTGCAATGAACATTAGAGCACATATATCTTTATGGATAAATGTTTTCAGATCTTTTTGGTAGATACCCAGGAGAGGGATTGCTGGATCATAAGGCAATGCTATTCTCAATGTTTTGAGAAACCGCCACACTGCTTTCTATAGCGGCTGCACCAATCTACATTCCCACCGACAGTGTATGAGGGTTCCTTTTTCTCCACAACCTCTCCAACACTTGTTACTATTTGTCTTTTTGATGATAGCCATTCTAACTGGTGTGAGGTGATATCTCATTGTGGTTTTTATTTGCATTTCTCTGATGATTAGTGATGTTGAGCATTTTTTCATATGTCTATTTGCCATTTGTATGTCCTCTTTGGAGAAATGTCTCTTCAGGTCCTCTGTCCATTTTTTAATTGGATTGTTTGGTGTTTTGTTGTTGTTGTTGTTGTTGTTGAGTTGTATGAATTCCTTATATATTTTGGATATTAGCCCCTTATCTGGAGCACTGTTTGCAAAAATCTTCACCCTTCGGTTGGCTGCCTCTTTATTTCATCAATGGTTTCTTTCGCTGTGCAGAAGCTTTTTAGTTTGATACAGTCCCATTGATAGAAAAACTTCATACTTGTACATATATATGCTTAGAGATTAAAATAATTCATAAAAGATACTGATAATTACATTAAATGATTAGAATATCAAGTTACATAACTGAAGGAACCACACATAATTCAGAATATTAAGTTTAATTGAGATAGCAATTAGATAGAATCCCAAAAATAAGTTTGACCAATATTTTTCAACAGATTTGCCTGGATATCAATTTAAATAGGCATCTTGCTTGGGAGATGAGATTTGTTTCAACTGAGACGTCAACGATAAAAATGGTCAAAAGCAAAATAACTGAAGAATGAGACCAAATCATTGGTTGCAATGAAGCCTAATTGCAATTTTTTTTTTTCTGAAGTTCCCATCCAGATATGAGAAAGAGAGAGGAATTGGTAAAAATAATATTTGTATAAAATTTTTACATACCATTTATTTTCCACAAATTTTCATGTTACAGTGATGCACCTTTCAAAGAGATAGAATATGGTGCTAAGTCATTTGTGCGACTTAATACAACCAAACGGCTATGAACACAGGTGATGGCTCTAGAGGTGGCCAGAACACAACTTGGCAGGAGGAGACAATGACAGAAGGAATGAAAAAATCTTTGGAAATATTACAGCCTCTCCAGTGCTTTTCCTGGTTAATATTTTGATTTCTGACCATTCTTACATTGTAAATAACTCATTGAAGCTGATGGTGATATGTCCATTTACCAATGAAAGAGATTATTAAAAACAAACCTAAAATGTATTTGTGGGGAAAGTGAAACTCTCCTAAGAAAGATACCACAAATCATGACTCATACACAGAAGACGTATGGACTTCCTTTGAATTTTCCTTTATCCAGAGTTTTAAATGTAGGCCTAGAAATTGAAACAAGGCTCTTTAAACATAGTGACTTTCCTGAGAACTAAGACTGAGGCTCTTTGAAATGGAGTTTTACTGTTTCCACATCAGGTATAACCTCACCTCAAGCTTTTTGTTTTTAAAATATTAAAATAGTCTAAAGATTCAATAAAATGCAAGATGGGCCATACTTTTTGTTAATAGGAAAATTTGAGGAGTAAATAGATTCATAGTAAAGTCTATGGTAGCTTTTACTAGAAAAGGCTGAAAATGAATGAAATTTTGAAAAATTTTAGTCTGTAGATAATATTGTGTCCCCATCTATACAAACATGAAAGAATAAGGTTATTATCACCTTGAATCAAATCACTGTCTATTTTCTAAACACATTATATACACAAACATGTGGTGATATCTGGATACCCATTCCAGAAAGGGTCTGATTCAGTTAGAATTAGTCCTGATGCAGGCTATCAACAATGGCAGCTCTGAATCATTAATTCCTCAGGATCCCACCTTTTTACCTCTTGCTCTGTATCATGAGTGGCTTCCATTCCCAAGGTTACCTAATATTCCAAAATGGCTTCTTTTCCTCCAGTTATTATGTCTGTATGAAACTGAAAGAGGAGGATATGCCCCCAGAAGATGCATATAGTACTTATGTTTCATTGGCCATAAATTAATTATAAGATTACGGTTACCTGTCAGTAACCACAGTTGGAAAATGCAGTCTTTATAATAACCAGCTGTGTGTCCTTGTAAATATATAGATTATTGGAGAAAACTAGAAGACTACAAAAAAACTTTTATTTTTTAAATGAATGGTCAATATATCTGTTTTTAAAGCTACATAAGACATAATACCCTCATAACTATTGCAGTCAAGTTGTGTTGAATACAGATCTGTCTTTTAATCATCAATATTTGAAGTCATTCTTAAATTCCTTGGTAAATAACACTAATGCCTAGACGTTATGTCTCTTTAAGAGTCAGTGAGTTTGGTTTTACTTTCAAAAGCAAGCGTTCCCCCAAATCCATCTCATAAATTCATTCCATTAATCATAAAGGAAACTAGGTCAGAATTTCAAGTTTAGCACAACCACAAAATGGATCATTTAAAAATTAGTATTTTTCTAACAAAGAATTAGTAAGTCCATTACACTCAAAAGGGCGATATGTGTCAAATTCTATCATAGCATAGTATATCAGCAACATTTAACACAGTTGATTATTCTTTCCCTCTAGAAATATTCTTCTCTGCTTTTCCATGACACCATACTCTCCTCGTTATTCTTTTTATTCATCTGTCTCTCATTCTTCCTTTCCTTTGTTGGCTATGCTTTGTCTCCCTGACTTCAAAACACTGGAATGGCCTAGGGTTCAGTTCTTGGAGATTTGCTTATATACACATACATACACACTCATTCCCTTGGTGATATCTTCTAGTTTTACAACTTTAAAAACAATCTGCTAGTGACTCCGAAATTTATATGTGCATCTTCAATCTCCCATGAATTTCAGACTGATAGATCCACCTGCTCTCAATCTCTCTATTGGATGTCAAATGGGCATCTCAAACTTATGTTCATATGAAGACTTCTGGTTCTCTTCATCTCAAACTACTTCTCTATAATCTCTTCAGTTTATATAAATAGTAACTCCATCTTTCAGTATGTTAGGTGGAGAAATCTTGGAGTCATCCTTGACTCCTTTTTTTTTTTTTTTTTTTTCACTCCCACATCTAATCTAATAGCAAATTATTTGGGTTTTCCACCCAAAACATCCAGAGACTGACCACTTATTCGCTCCCTTGCTACCACCCTCTTCCAACTCACTATCATTTCAAGCCTGATTTACCGCAAAGTTAAGGGAGACTTGTTAGTCTTTAAATGCCATGGCTTGCTCTTTGCCTTTCCTTATTTCTCCATCATTGGTCCTACAGTCTATCTCTACATGGCAGCCACATCAATTTTATTAAAACATAATCAGATCATGTCAGTCCTGTTATGAAAACTTTCCAATACCTTCTTCTTTCATTCAGAGAATTAATCTCTACTATGATCTCTACTATGATCTCCAAAGCCTTATAGAATCTGGTTGCCCATTATCACTTCACATGTTCTAGCACTCTCCGCTTGCTCACTCATGCCAGCCACAATTACTTACTTGCTATTTCTTATTCACATCAAGAACGCTCAGACCTCGAGGATTTTGTTCTTGCTGTTCTCTCTCAAAACTTCTTGCCCCATATGTCCACATGGCTAAACTCCTAACCTCCCTCGTGTCTGTCTCCAATTATGAGTCCTTGTTTAAAATTAACCCCTTACCCACCCAACAATCTAAATCCCCGTTTCCTCCTTTAGTTTCCTTCTCTTTTCACCAACTGCCCTTGGCATGATGTATTTGATTTATTTTCTGTCTCTCCAAACTAAAATTAAGCACCATGAAAGCAGGAATTTGGGGGAGGGGGGGTTGGTTACTACATCTTTAGTGCCTAGAACACTACTTTCAATATAAAAATGCAAAAGTATTTGTCAAAGAAATTAATAACATGTCACATCTTAGCTTAAAAAGTATAAAACATGGCCTGCGTGAACTCCTCGTATCTACTGTTCTGCTTGCTAAGCCAGATTCATAATTAATGGAGACTTGTTGATTTATAAATCCCCATGGTGTGTTCTTTGCCTGTCCCTATTTTTGTTTTATTTATGCAGTAGTAACAGAGCAGTTGAATAAGAACCCACATGGGACTAAATATTTGCTCTTTTGAGAATTTGCCAATGTATGCATTTTAATTGCCCTGTTACACATGGCTGAATGAATGAAGTGATTCGCCATGATTAAGTCTCTTTAATCTACAGGAATAATGCAGCATTCTCACACTCTCCCTTGACTAGGTGTTTAAGATTATTTTCTGTATATTCCCTTTCAGTTTGCATTCTATTTTCTACTTTTGGTTGAGTCTTTTTTGTTTGTTTTTGATTTTTGGTTTTATTTTTGTTTTTTGTTTTTGTTTTTTGCATTTCTCCTTAGAATAAGAAACATCTTGTGTGTGCCCATGTGAAACTAAAAAGTTATAGAAGGCCTAAATATAAGTAAGATTGATTCCTGTGTATTGAAATCATTTTCTGGCATTGCAACACATGTGAGGGTCTACTGTACAATATGCTTTCATTTCATTTATAACCAAACTGAACAAGAGTCACAATGTGGAAATGAATAAAGTTTACTCCTGGTCAGTTTGAGAAATTTGAGAAATTGCATCTGACATGAAGTGAAAGGAAATATGTGGGAGTGCTAAAACCAAAAAGAAGAAAGAGGAGGAGGTGATGGGGAGGAGGATGGAGAAGGAGGAGGAGAAGGAGGAGAAAAAGAAAAAAAAAAAAACAGTGAAATTTGTCAAAAACAAAAAAAGTCATTCCTTGCCTATCTCCTCAAGAAAAAAATGTATCATTTTTTAATAATTAAAAATGTCAGCATTGTTTGTAAGTTATATCTTATAGTTTACTTTGTATAATTTATGTTTATTATGTTACATATTCTCAGATCAGTAAAGGCAATATTTTGCAATCATTACTAACAAAAACTCTGTTTCAAGAATATGTAATATTAAAATCATGGAAAGAAAACTCATAATGGGCAAGGCACTTGAAACAGCTCTTGATTTAGAAATAAATTTCTAACCAATGCTGGGCTATAAGTTGGCAGAATAAAAGCTTACAAAAGAAGTAAATTTAAAGACAGTGAGTATGCATAAATATGGTGTGGTAAAGAGCTATTTTTCTATTTAGCCTCCAAAGTCTCTTTTTTCTTCTCCAGTTAACAATGCCATGTATTTTTCTTCCAGAACCATTATTTCACCATTCACAAACTTATTTGACACGTAGATTTTACTCCTTTCCTGATTGTTACAGACTAAGTGTTTGCGGGCCCCCAAAATCCACGTGTTGAAGCCCTAAAACCCAGGTGTGATGGTACTTGGAAGTGGAGTCTCTGGGAGGTAATTAGATTTAGATGAGGTCACAAAAGTGGAGTTCTTTATACTGACATAGGGTCCTTATAAGATGGAGTTGGGGGGGGGGAGGGAGAGAGGGAGAAAGAGAGAGAGGGAAGGAGGGAGGGAGAGACGGAATGAGAGAGAGAGAGAGAGAGAGACAGAGACAGAGAGAAAGAGAGAGAGAGAGAGAGAATTCTCTGTCCACCATGTGAGAAGAATAACACAGAGAGAAGGGGGCTGTCTGCAAGCCAGAAAGAGACCTCTCACCAGAACCTGAGTATGCCAGCACCCAAATCTCATACTTTAGGCTTCTAGAACTGCAAACAAATAAATTTCTGTAGTTTAAGTCACTCAGTCTATGATTTTCCTGTGTGTTTATGAGTTAGGTCTAGCTAATCTGTGTATCACATCCTTCTGGCCATAATGACTGAATCATGGAAGATTATTTGTCATAACTCAAACCATTAAGAGTTAAATCTGGATTACTTTAGAATTCTCTTAGCCTTTTTCAGCTAGGTTTCCTCATCTGAATCACAGCACAGAAAAGTTTTTTTCAATGGCTACTTTCTCAATTCTCTCAAAGATAGTACCCCACAATTACCATCCAAGATGCCGAGGAAGAAAAGTTAATTGCTCATGTGCAATATATCCATAGCCTTGAGATAATGAGTATCTTAAGGCATTAGTAGTTAAATCTCTCACACTTAAATTCCAGTTGAGAAAGCCTCCCTCATTGGGGAGTGTGAGATGAGAAGACAGTAAAGCTGGAGCTATTAGGATTCCCTGACCTTAAGGAGGAAGCACACAGGTAATAGATCAGAGCCAGGAACTATAAAAAGAATAGTTGCATGAACATATAGATCATATCATACATGAATCTGGCACCACACCTATAATATTTAGTTACACAAACCAAACACTTCCTTTTTGCTTACATCCATTTAAGCTGGATTTTCTGATACTTGCAACAGAGGTCCTGATGGATACACTTACATATTTCAGCTGTATTTTGGAAAAAAAAAAAAAAATGAAACTACATTTTATATTTCAATTCTAAAGTGTTGTTTTTGATGGTGAGAGACAATGTTCTCCTAGACAAGAAGAAATTGGGAAAGAGATACACAGAGGCTGTATGTTTATGGCAAAAACCAAACAAATACATCAACCACCTCTACCCTGCCTCTGGTTTTAATTGTTTCTGGCTTCTCTGATGTTAACTGAAGGGTAAAAATATATATTTAAATACTGGGGCAGAATTTCTCTAGTCCTCCCTGCCTAAATGGGTTGGGATGGTGTTGGCATGCGGGTTAGGAGTGGGTGAATGTCTACATAAGGCCATCTGCGCCACCTCATTAAGACCTGTGATGTGCCCAGTAGCCATCGTTGCAATGCAGAAGTTCTTGACACAGCTCCACCATTGTCAGAACAATGGAGATGGCAGCACTTTCCGCATAAAGCCAAAGTTACTCAATAAGATTTAAGTGTTAGAGGCTTAACACAGTGCTTGGCACATTGTACACTATCAATTACTATTTGTTAAAAGTACTACTATAGTTGTATTGACGTCTACCTCAGTGTTTCTGTTAAGTAGTAAGAGCACAGAAAACTGAGCTTTCTACAGGCCCCTGAAAGTTCTAATTATGAAACAATTATTTAGAAGAGAATAAGAAACACACAGCTGAGCCCAGTCAAACATAAAATCATGAAAGATAATAAGAAATATGTTATTTTAAACCACTAAATTTTGAGGTACTTCGTTATAGAGCAATGGATAACTGGAACACTAAATATTTGTATTTTTATTGCTAGTGTAAATAGAATATTTTCCTTTTATCCCCTTCCATTTTATTTGCTTGTTTGTATAGGAGAAGGTCATTTTGTACATTATTTATATATCAACATTTATTTTATATATTAAAATTCAAGCAGCCACTGTGTTAAGTTCTCTTATTATTTTAAATTGATTTTAAGATAATTTTTATGTTTCCTATATATAAAATCATATCAATGACAAAATATTGTATTCTTTATGAAATATGTACACTACTTATTTTACTTCCATGTCTGATTATATTGGGCAGTACATTTAGAACAAGGTTAAAATATAGTGACAATATCGGGCTCATGTTTTATTGCCAACTTTAATGAAAAATGCTTCTAAGTGTCTCATCTGGCTTTAAACAAAATCACTGTAAGAAAATTTCCCTCTGTTCTTATTTTACTTCGAATTTTTAAGTGGTTTTTTAAAATATCAGGAATAGATATTAAGGGTTACCACATTTTTAAGCATTTACTCAGTCATTCTGGAACATTATTTCTGATGAATCTTTTAAATATATAACAATTTAATTTGTTTTATTACTCCATCTGAGAGCATTTTTCTATAACAGATGATTTCTGTTATTTACACTTATTGTCATAAACAAATATGTTTGGTTGAATTTGATCATTTTGTGTTTTAAATGTTTAAACTTTTTTTTCATAATGTATGGTACATGGTCTATATTATCTTTTTTGAGTTGATTTTTTTCCCCATCAAACAACAAAGAAAATTTAGAGAATCCTCTTAATTTTCTAACAGATGCTTTTAACACTTCAAATCATGTAAGTAAACCATTACTCACTTAACTCTCAAAAAAATTTTAAATATAAAACTATAAAGATAGGAAAATATACTTTTATATTTTCTCCCACCTTCTCAGTCTCTCTTCATACCCCAATATGTTATACAAGCATTTGATATTTTGTCTAGAGTGATGTAATTTATATTTTTTATGGATCCAAAATTTATTTTCATTATTATCTAGTCTTATATGAATTTTATTATTTTTTCTTATAGCTTCATCATTCCTCAGACCCTGATTTTCATTTGTCTCTTGGTTGGCTGAGTTTGTAGTCAGGGAGTTTTATTTTTCAGAGACTCATGGGTGCTATAAACCTGAGTTTTTGCATACTTGAGAAGATATTTGTTCTTAGTTAGATGAGGGCAAGTACAATTAGCAAAAGAGGTGATCAAAGATTCCCTATTGTTTCTAGCTTATAAAATGATTGTGTTTACAATTTGTACTTAGATAAACAGTGAGGAGAAAGATAAATTTTGAACAAATATTTTTAACTATAGCACATAGTTATTTCCAATAGAAAATATAGATCTGTAGTTCAGTAGACAGATCAGACTTGGAAGGCAAAGGTATTACAGAGTTGTTAGTATATAGGTAATAATTGAATTTATTTTAAAGTATCACCAAAAAAGAACACACAGATAATTGACAGACTTCTTTATAATAGGATAATTTAAAACAGAAGTAGAAGAGAGAATTTAAGTAAGAAAGATTAGAAACTACTCAGGTAGGAAGAATTTCAGGAGAGACTACTGTCATGGAAATCAAGTAGAAGAAAATCTTTCCAAAAGCAAAGTATAGTGACCCAGCACAAATACTACACATATACAATAAGAACATCTAATAGTAAGTTCTAGCACAAAGTTAAATATGTAAATATGTAAAGTTAAATATGTAAATATCAGGAATTTTTAGTACAAAGTTAACCCTTCATTGATTACCTTCAGTCACTGGTTCTTCATTAGAACAGCTTAGTAGAGTGCAATGGGCAAAAATTAGATTGTAATGGCATGTAGTTGTAATCAATATCTAGCAAACAGTGAGAAAGAGAATGTGAAAAAATTGAAATATGTAAATATCAGAAAAATTTTTCCCACATTCATTTGACTTTTAGATTTCATAGAATTACCAAATAAATGGTAATCTAAAAGCTTGGTTTTGCTGTATAAAATTAACATTACTTACTCTCATTAATGTAAACTGCCTATAATTAATGGATAATTACAAAGTATAGAGTATTTACGGTGCATATTGTCAGTATGGGTCAGATTATTTTGTGGAAACTTATTTAGTTAAAGCTAAACCCTTTTCATGGACTCATGGAACATTACTCTGTACAAGATTTTATAAAGACATAGAAAGGTTACTAGTTCCTGGTAGAGTTCTTGTTGCACAAGAGAATGAGTCAGTGGTTTGTCAAGCACAGTAACCATATTTTATCTTACATTCCAGTGTAAAGATTAAACTCTTGCTGTAGAGCATCCCATGTTAAATCATGGAAGTATAGTTTTCCTAGGAATCTGAGGTGAGAGGATAAAAAGGTATAAACACTCTAGCCTCTTCCCCACCACACTGCCCCCATCACTCCTAACCTCACATTCACCACCCATTTCACTTCACCAATTAGAGACTGTTCACAAGAATGGCAAATAAACATTTCCTTGAGACAGGAGACACTTGGCCAAGAATCTAAACAAAAGCAACAGAATCATTATTGTTTTTGAGAAGGGAAATGATGCTATTTAGACAATAGCCAGAAAGGATTATCTAATTATATGATTATATAATCTATCCCTCAGCCCACTGAGTGACTTCATTTAATCTAATTGAGATACTTATCTTTCTGCTTTCAGTTCAAAATTTCTATGAATTTTGTAGTTACAAATTTGCAAGGTTCTTAAAGCACTTCTGTTTATGTCTGAACTATGCCCACTGTGAATACTTTCAAGGTTGGTTTGTTGATTCTGTCATTAATTAAAAAAGAAAAGATAAAAACTGATAAAATTGTTTTCTTGTTATAATAACACCCATGGGTTATACATGATTACTTAATTATGGTTCTTTTTCTATCTTCTAGAAACAGTAATCGACAGGCCTAAAAATAACAACAGAGCAACTGTTTTCCTAAATATGATCTTCTGGATATTGACTCTTTGATACTTATTATATTAATATTAGGTTGAAGCATATGAAATTGCCATTTTACATGTCAAAAATGGTCAAATATCAGTAATTTCATGTGTTTCATTAATAAGCAATTGTAATTTCATTGACATGATCTCTCATCACACATTTTGCAGCATCTCCTTCTCTCTTTTTTATGGATTAAATTTTATTAATTCTTGGAATTTCAGCGTGATACTTCCACCTAAAAATCATCCTTGACCTCTGACTTAGTCCATTTGGGCTGCTATAACAAAAATACCATAAACTGGGTGGCTCATAAACAAACAAACAAAAAAATTATTTCTTATAGTCTGGAAATTGGGAAGTCCAAGTTCATGACACTGGCAGATCCAGTGTCTGGTGAGAGCCTACTTCCTCATTAACACCCATCTCCTCGCCATGTGTTTTAAACTTAAGTACCAGTCTAAAGAAGAGTCCTTTTTCAATTAGTTAGTAACCCAATGAACATTTATTGGACAACTCAACATCCAACACACTGTCCAAATACTGAAGATACAAACAACATATGATGACATATCATAAACATGACTTAAGTTATGAAAAAGACAAAGACATATAAACAATTATTTATAGCACAGTTGAACACCATATTAGAGGATTCATAAGGACTTCTAGTTAAGTGGGAAGGATCTGTATTAGATTAATGAAGGCAAGACAGGAGGTGTCATTTGGAATTAAGCCTTGAAGGATGAATAGGAATTTTATATATGAATACCAATGTCTAATACTTCAGAAATGAGGATAAACGAAATAACTCCTTTATACTCAACCAAGTATGTAACTAAGCAGGCATGACTAGAGTATATACTGCTGCTGCATCTGCTATTACTACTATGATGTATATTTTACTGTTAGTTCTTCTGTTAATAGTAATTTTGTGCCAATAGTTGTTCCTTTTTAAGCATTTGTCACAGTCTATACAATGGATTTAATTTTATAAGTATTTTTACTGAACGTTTATATTTCCACTGTTATTTCCCTTAGAAGATCTAGCAAAACCCTTTTGATTTTCATAAATTTTCAGAATTCTGGCCCAAGATGGTGACGCAGGAGGCTCCTGAACTTACCGCCTCCCACAAACACACCAAATCTACAGCTACACATTGAGCAATTCCCTCTGAAAGAAACTCAGAAGCTAATGGACAGGCTCATATTCACTGGGTAAACAAGAGAATACCCACATTAAAATGGGTAGGAGAGGCTGAGATACACTCTTGCCATAAACCTCACCCATAGCATATCAACATGCAATCAGGAGAGAACTCCCAACTCCCGGCTTCTCCCTGAGGAGTAAGGATTGGGACTCAACATCTAATACGCCAACTTTTAAAACTTCCACCAGAAGGATGGGCTCCCAGAGCACCTTAATTCTGACAACTAGCTAGACTCATGTCAATGAGGTCCACAAGACCATAGAAAACAAAGAAACAATTTTTGGTGAGCTCATAAGGACTCAGCCCCCGGGGCTCAGCATAGAGAGGTCAAACACAAAGCCTATCTCCCAGTCTTTCCCTGAAACAGGCCTATTCGCATTCTTTAAGAGCTGCCTGAAAGTCTGGTGCTTCATTCAGATGCTGATTGAGATACTCTACTGGGACACTGACAGGTCTTGGCATACCTTCAACCACTGGGACCCACTAAGAACAAAGGCAGCTTGGACAATCATGGAAGTTTGAGAGATAACCAAGATCTTGGACTTAGCTGAATGATGAGGTTCATCTCCTACAGGAGACCACTTTTCCAAGACTGGTAGAGGTGACTGTTTTATCTAATCCTCAAAAACCAACACAGAGAGTCAAGAAAAATAAAGAAACAAAGCAATGTGTTTCAAACAAAACAATAAGATAAAATTCTAGTAACAGACCTTAATGAAAGAATATAAATCATTTACCTGATAAAAAGTTGAAAACAGTGGTGATAAAAATGTGCACTCTGAGGTCAGGAAAACACTTCAGGAACAAAGTGAGAATTTCAACAAAGAGACAGAAAAAAACAGAAATCAAACAGAAATCACAAAAATGAAAATTCAATAGAGGTGTTGAACAGTAGACTAGTTCAAGCAGAAGAAAGAATTAGTGCATGAAAACACAGAACAGTGGAATTCATCCAATCTGAGGAGCAAAAAGAAAAGGAATGGAAGAATGAAGACCGCTTAAGGGACTTATGGGACAACATCAAGTGGACCAATATTTACATCAAAGGGGTTGCAGAAGGAGAAAAGAGAAAGAAAGGGACAGAAAACTTATTCAAAGAAATAATGGCTGAAAACTTCCCTAACTTAGGGAACAAAACCAGACATCCAGATGCAGGAAGCCCAGAGTTCCAACTAAGAAGATGCTCCAAACCACACACATTATAATTAAACTGTCAAAAGTTAAAGACAAGGAGAGAATCTTAAAAACAGCAAGAGAAAACACTTGATATATAAAAGGGAACCTCCAAAAAACTATTTCAGCACAAATTTTGCAGGCTAGAGGAAGTGGCACAATATATTCAAAGTGCTGAAGGAAAAAAATAAAACTGCCAACCAAGAAGATTCTTCTCAGCAAAGCTGTCCTTCAGAATGGAAAGAGAGATAATGAGTTGTCCAGACAAGCAAAATCTGAAGGAGTTCACCACCACTAGATTGGACTTATAAGAAATGTTAAAAGAACTTCTTAAACTTGAAATGAAAGAATGCCAATTAGTAACAGAAAAACATATGAAAGTATAAATCTTACAGATAAAGATAAATATATAGTTGAATTCAACACTGTAGTGTTGTAATGGTGGTGGGTAAACCAGTTATACATCTAATATGAAAGTTAAAAGACAAAAGTATAGAAAATAACTATGATGACCATAATTTGTTAATGGATTCACAAGGTACAAAGATGTAAATTGTAACATCAAAACAAAATGTGCAAGGCGGGAATAAAAATGTAGATTTTGTGTATGCTTTTGAAGTTAAGTTGTTATCAGCTTAAAACAAATTGTTAGAAATATGTTTTATATAAGACTCATGGTAACCATAAAACAAAAATCTACAGTAGATATGTGAAAGATAAAGAGAAAGGAGTCCAATCATACCACCATAGAAAATCATCAAATCACAAAGGAAGAGGGCAAGAGAATAATAAATGAACAAAGAAAATACAAAACAGCGAGAAAATAATTAACAAAATGACAGTACATAACTATCTCTAATTACTTTAAATACAAATGAACTGTATTCTCCAATTGAAAGATATAGAATTGCTGAATGGGTAAAAAACAAGACCCAAATATATGCCACCTACAAGAGACTCATTTCATTTTAACACACACAGACTGAAATTTTAGGGATGGAAAAAGATATTCCTCTAAATGGAAATAAAAAAGAAAGTAGGGGTAGCTATATTTATATAAAAGTAAATAGACTTGAAACCATGACTAATAGACAAAAAAAGGTCATTATATCATAATAAAGGTACAATCCAACAAAGGATATAACACTTGTAAATATTTATGCACCCAAATATATAAAGCAAATATTAATAGACCTAAATAGAGAGGTAAACAACAATACAATAAGAATAGGTGTGTATAAATATTTTTGAATTAGAATTTTGGATTTCTCCAGATAGATACCTAAGAGTGGAATTGCTGGGTCATAAGGTAGTTCCATTTTCAGTTTTTTGAGCTACCTCAATGCTGTTTTCCATAGTGACTGCACCAATCTGCAATCCCACCAACAGTACACAAGGGTTCCCTTTTCCCCACATCCTAGTCAGCACTTGTTGTTTGTGTGTGCGTATATGTATGTATATATGTATATATATATATATATTTACAAGAAGTACAGCATTAGGAATAGAGACAGTGGAAACGTAATGGTTGTATGCGATGTCAGAGGGGTAGTAGATTGGGGGAAGGGGGCTATCCCTTTGTGAGGGATATAAATGATAAATGTCTAACTAATACATGGTTTTGTATACCTGAAATTAATTTAAAAAAATAAGAATAGGGGACTTCAATACCTCACTTTCAATGATAGATAATCCAGAAGAAAAAAAAAAATCCAGAAGAAAACATTATACTTGAACTACATGTTAGACTGGATAGATTTAACAGATATTAGAAAACATTTCATCCAACAGCAGCAGTATACATATTCTTTTCAAGATACAAAAAATTCTCCATACTAGATCACATATTAGGCCAAAAACAAATCTTAATAAAATTAAAAAGATTGAAATCATATCAAGCACCTTGTCCAATCACAATGGTGTGAAAGTACAAATCAATTGTAAGAAGAAAACTGAAGAATTCACAAATACATAAACAACATGCTACTAAACAATCAATGAGCCACAGAAGAAATCAAAAGGGAAATCAAAAAATATCTTGAGACAAGTGAAAATGAAAATATAATATACCAAAAATAATGGAATACACCAAAAGCAGTTCTAAGAAGAAAGTTCATAGCAACAAATGTCTACATTAAGGGAAAAGAAAGACACATTTCAACCTCAATATTGTTTGCTCTATGTTTTGTAATTTTGGTTGCCCTATTTTCCATCTGTACTTGTCTCATTTATTGTTGACAGCAAAATCTGAGAATGTGAACATTTTTTCTTGGCAATTCTCTTTCAATTACATTTACTAAGTATATAATAACAATGACAATAGCTATTATTATTGAACAGTGGTCGGCAATATTTTTGAAATATAAACTTCACAAGGGCAGGGATCTCCACTCTGTTCATAATATAGTCCAAAAACCTAGAAAAGCACCTAGCACATAGTACATGTTATGAAATATTTATTGACTAAATAGATTTTCCGTAATACCCATAAAATACAGGTATTATTGTCCTTACCTTACTGGCACAAAAGTTAAGATTCCAAGTGGTTAAGTGACTTTCTACAAGTAAAACAGCCAGTGAGTGACAAAGGGAAAACTTGAACCTAATTCAATCTTTCAATCTGACTTCAGAGGTTTCACACCACCCACCAAAACAAAACAAAACAAAACCCTAAATTTATATCTCAAAGAACTAGAAAAAGAACAAACAAAACCCAAAGTTGGAAAGATATCCCACGTTCATGGATTGGAAGAATTAAAATAGTCAAAACACACGACCTAAAGCAGTCTACGGATTCAATGCAGTCCCTATCAAATTCCCAACGGCATTCTTCACAAAAATAAAAAAGCACTCTTAAAACTTTCATGGAACCACAAAATACCTAAAATAAAGAGAAAGAAAAACAAAGCTGGAGGAACCACAGTTTCTGATTTCAAACTATATTGCAAAGCTATAGTAATCAAGAGTATGATATCAGCATAAAAACAGACAGAAAGATCAAAGTGACAGATCAGAAAGTGCAGAAATAGACTCATGCATATATGGTCAATTAATTTTTGAAAAATGATCCAAGGATATAAAATGGGGAAAGAATAGTCTATTCATTAAATTATGTTAGGAAAACTGGACAGCTACAAGCAGAACAATGGTACTGGACCCCTATCTTATACTATACACAAATATCAAGTCAAAATGATTTAAAGACTTAAACATACTCAAAAATCATTGAAGAAAAGATAAGATAAGCCCCTTGATATAATTCTTGGATATATATATATATATATATATATATATATATATATATATATATATATATTTTAATTTGACAACAAAAACAAAGACAGTAAAAGCAATAATTAACATGTAGGACAACTTCAAACTAAAAAGCTGCTGCACAATGAAGGAAACTATCAACAAAATGAAAAGGCAGCCTACAGAATGGAAGAAATATTTTTAAATCATATACCTGAAAAGTGGTAAATATCCAAAATATAAAAGGAATTCTCATTCAACTCAATAGCAGAAAAAACCCTAATGATCTGATTTTTAAAATGGGCAGAGGAACTGAATAAACATTTTTTTTGAAAGAAGACATACAAATGGTAAACAGGTACGTGACAAGGTGCTCAATATCACTAATCATCAGGGAAATGCGAATCAAAACAAAAATGAGATATCACCTCCCATCTGTAAGGATGGCTATCATCAAAAAGACAAAAGACAACAAGTGTTGGCAAGAATGGAGAAAGGGAACCCTTCTGCCCTGTTACTGGGAATGTAAATCGGTGCAGCCAGTATGAAAAACAATATGAAGGTTACTCAAAAAATTAAGAATAGAACTACTATATGATCCAGTAAGCCCACTCCTGAGCATATATCTTAAGAAAACAAAGTCACCATCTCAAAGAGATTTCTGCTTCTCCATGTTTACTGCAGCATTATCTACAATAGCCCAAACAGAAACAATGCAAGTGTGCATGGATGGATGAAGGAATAGAGAAAATGTGGCTCATAAATACAGTGGAATATTTTTCAGCCATATAAAATAAGGAATTTTGCCAATCACGACAAATGTACGATCTCACTCATATATAGAATCTAAAAAAACTAAACTCAGAAACAGAGAACAGATTGGTGGTTGCCCGAGGAAGGGGATATGGTTGGGGGGAATGAATAATGGTTGTCAAAAGGTACAAAATCTAGCTATAAGTTCTGGGGAAGTACTACACAGAATGGTGACTATAGTTAATAATACTGTATTGCACGTTTGAAAGTTTCTAAGAGGAAACCTTAAAAGTTCTCATTGCAAGAAAAAAAATTGTAACTATGCGAGGTGATGAATGTTAACTAAACTTACTGTGGTAATCATTTATATATATATATAATATAATACATCATATATATGCTATATATATTATATAATATATCATATATATCAAATAATTATGCTGCATATCTTAAATTAATACAATTTAATATGTCAATTATATCTATATAAAACTGGAAAAAAATTTGATTTTGTTCTTCTCTATATTGTCTTTTTAAAATAATCATCTCTTCTATTCTCTCTCAGTCTTCCTGTATTAATTTTTCCACTATAGTGTAGATTGCTCTAGCAAAAAACGTATTTCCCATACTTCACTGTCTTGGTTTCCTCACCTGGTTATAAGTGGATATCTGCATTCTCTAAGTTAAAACTGAGTTTCAAAATGGCCTATTGATTATTCATTCAGATCTACAAAAAGAGCTGGAAACAAGATGAGGTGGCCTATTTCTAGCAGCACTTTTTTTGGTCAAATGGATTTTTGTAATTTAGAATGCATTTGTTCAAATTGGCTATTCTAGAAATTGCTCTATAACCATGAAATGTTCTACAGAATAAAGTAATTTACAGAGGACTAAATGTATGAAAGATGCATTACTTTGCAGAAAACGATTAGGGTCCACATAAATGGTACATTTTCCCTCCCATTCTATGTTTCATGTAACTATAATACTTTGTGTCCCTGAGGAGATGAGAAAATACCAAAAATTAAATTTGAGCGTCTGAGCTCAACTAAAACTCATACGAGTTTTCCTGGGTGCTGTAGATGGCATGCTTTCTCAATCTTGTGAAATCACAAAGGAGTATGTTACAATTCACTTGAAAAGCCAATGAATTATGAAAATTTTATAAAAAATAAACAAGGAAACACTCATGTCATTCTACACCTTGTCTCAAATTATATTCAATAATTTTTGTATTATACTTTACAGATTATTGTTAATACATAATTATTTTATAAGTGAAAAATTAATATATATGTATATATATATTTTAAATAACATTACAATAAATAGCATTTTCCTTCCCAAAAATATTCTTCTGAAAAATATATGACTTTATCTGATTGATCTCACTTCTTCTATTGATGGCTTAACAATATGTTATATAATCATCTTAATTGTAAATAGAAAGCTATAAAACTCGGAAGCCTATATAGCAAATGAAAACTTGGGACACTATGCTGGAAAAAAATCTTCCATGTCTTTTTTTTCATTTTCCTTTTTTTTTTTTTTTTTTTTAAGCCTGAAAATTTCTGGACCTTTGATGTCCTGGTTAAATCTTTCAATAAATCTGGGGTCAACAATGCCCGGGATAGATCTTTATCCCTAGATTGGAGAGAGGGGCACAAAAAATTTCATCACCTAACAACAGGGATCTTAGATTTTCCTATGCTATGAGCTAAAACCGCTGGAAAAGCTGCAGTTTTCCAGTTTTCCTTGCTCCTCACTCAATACAAATCACTATGCCGAGGAGGCTCTAGGAGGTTAATGTTGGTACTTGTAATTGAATAGAATTTATTAACCAGATAACTAGCCCAGCCAAAAAGACTTTTACTCATTTTCTGATTTAATTGTCATGTTAGCAATGAAAACTGTATCATGTAAGTGCTCCTAACATTTATGTCTTTTTTATGATCCCCTATATAACAGTGTTTTAAATTGCAGGTGACTGCCAGCAATCCCAGGAGTGACGCCAACGTGTTTCACACACCTCATCAATCTTAGCACGGGGGAGATTAATTCCATAAAATTTTGCTTATTGACCACTGAGTGCTACTGACCACACAACATTCACTCTGCTCTGCTGACTTGTAGTTTCTGGACGTCTCCTACCCTGCAGGTGAAATGGTTCTCATCCTCTGAGAAGAAATCACAGTCAACTTTCGTTCTCATCTGTGTCTGCTTTCTATGCTTAAACAGCTAAAGCTAAGGGCCTTTGGAATGTTAAGGTCTTTATTTCCACTCTGTCAGATCTATCGTCAAGGCTGCTGTCAATCAATCTTCTTGATACACTTCATTTGCCTTTTGTGAATTTTCAGCATGGAGAAGAGGTTTGACTTAACAAGTGATGAATCATCTTTTACTCTGGATAATTTGACTTTCTCGTGATCTAATGGTATCAACTGTCCTATGCTGCAATTACAGTGGCCCTGGGCCAAAGGTATTGTCATAGAGTTGATATGACAGCTTATGAATTTAAATTTCAGGTCACATACTGAAATAAGGCCTAAGATTAAAACTAGTTTTGTATATCCTATATTCCTTGAGATAAAATTAAATTATAACCATCCAGCAGTAAAGCAAAAATGTTTTATTGACACAGTTAGAAATCTAAACTTGAGATCTCTAACTCAAGAATTGACATTAAAATCATTTATGACATATATTGGCATGGTGGTAAATGTGCAAAGGATACTATTTTGAAGCCAGGTTTCTTTAGGAATTTAGAGTTTAAAACATTAAAAAAGATTCTAAGGACACAAAACTTACAAAATAATATACATGTGTTCAAAATTATATATAAATGTATGCACAGACATACATTTTGATTATAAGCTCTTTGAATAAAAGGATCTTTTATATTTGCTTACATGTGAATATGTATGTGTATGAATATTAATATATATGTATGAGCATATAAAGAGATGCTGTCATGATGTTTGGAATAAATTTCTGTCAATACACATTTGTTAAATATAAGTAATACTTTTCGGTCAGACATAGAAACAAAATTTTATATTTATCTTTAAAACATTTTGACATTTTTTTCAAAATACTTTGTCTATAAAAGGATGCATCCTTTCACGAAAGAAACATTGTGTCTGAAATAGCGGCCTAACGCCACCAATCCAATTTTGTCCAAGACTGTTAAAAAACTAAGAGCATCTTTTGCAAATATATACAGACAATTAAGGATGGAGGGACTAAGAAAACAAGCTTTTCTCTTTTTGATGGGAAAAACAAAAATTTTTTCAAGGACCTGATATGGATATTTACAGATTTATTTATTTTTTTTTTCTGTTTCAGATGAAGGAAGCAGCTATTCTATGAGTTAGAAAGGCATACTAAAGGGATTCCTTTAGTTGATTAAAAGAATAGAGATAAGGAACTAGACTACCTGTATCTGAGAAAGAAAGGATGTTTGGCTTCTAAAAGATAAGCAATCCAGCAATGCTTTTACACGGTAGCCTTAAAATTTTAAGACACATTGCTAGCCAAGATTTTTTTTTTACTGCAATCTAAAATTTAGGATAAATCAAAGAAAAGTTGAAGTATCAATGAGAAATGTAATGGCTCTGTGCCCTGAACGTTTTTTTTCTTTTTAAAGTTCCTCTAAAAATGTCATGTCAAAGGCTTCACTGAAATACAATGAGAAAAAGATGGTGTCTTTACTAAATAGTCTGGGGCAATCGATATCCATATGAGGGGTTGAGAAGTATCTTGACCTTCAACCTCATACCATACACAAAAAAAAGATTCTAAATGGTTTTCAGATTTAAATGTGGAAGGTAAAACGATGAAATATTTAAAGAAAAACAGAACACTTTGTAGCCTTGAAGTAGACAATGACTTCTTAAACAGAATGTCATACACCAACAATGACAGAAAATATTGAAAAATTTAACTATGTTAAATTAATTATTTCTGCTTATCAAAAAAGAGAATTAAGAATAAATAGGCAAACCCAGAGAGTGGGAGAAAACATTCATGCCACATATATTCAACAAAGGATTCATGTGAAATTACATAAAAAAAATCAAAATCAATTTTAAAATATAGACAACCAAGCAGAAAAATGTACAAAAGTCTTAAGCAGACAATTTAAAAAAGAGTATATTCAAGTATTCACTAAACATATGAAAAGTTGCTCAGCTCATCAGTCATCAGAGAATGAAATAAAAACCTCAAACAACATTAGTACACAGGCTCCAGAATGGTAATGGTAACAGAAAAAATGGTAACAGAAAAAAAAACAAAAAAAACAAGCGTTGGCAAGAATATAGAAACACCCCAAACTCTAAAACCCTGAAGTATAACCTATGGTCCAGAAAAATTTAGATTTAAAAGAATTTATTAATAAATAATATTTATTCTATTAATGTACAATAAAATATATAATATAATAAAGAATATATATAGTATATCAACCAAAAAAAAGGCAAAAAAACTAATCCACAGTCTAATTAATCTGTGATGCTATAATTTAGGGTAGTGCTCAACTTTGAGGAACTGTGTAATGGCTACGGGTTGGTATTGTTTGGTTTTGTTTGTTGTTTTGTATTTCTGTGTTTGAGCTCTGATTACCTGGGTGCATTCAGCTTTTGGAAAGTTACTGAGCTTACATTTATGACACATGGCCTTTTAGGCATATATACCACAATTCAGTTAGTAGAAAAATGTCATCTCTAAAATGAGTATTATTAAGAAATTGTATTTTTATTCAACAAAGCATAAAAATTCATCTTTGTGGAAGAGGTAACTGAATTTTTTAAAAACATGCCTTCTATAACAGTCTCAAAACTCATTAGCACTTGATGGCCAGGTATCTAAGTAACAGTTTCAGATTTCAGATTTTCTGATGTTAAGAACTCTGAGAAAATATTTCCATTTAAATATACAAAAGAGCAGAATCAAAGAAACAAATAATGATATTTTGGCTTCATGACATAAAGTAATCTATGCTTAACATGTGAAGGTTAAAGTTAAACAAACTTTTCCTTTATGACTAAATTCTAAATTAGAGGTTTGGTCCCAATCTGTCATTTAAGAATTTATTTTAGTAAAGTTAGAAATGGAAATAGAAAAAAACAGAAATCACTTGCCCAGTACAAGAGGAAACAATTCATTGGAAGCATTAAGGCAGTTAAAACATTTCTCTTATCATGCATTCCTCAGAAGTCCAAACCAAATGCTAATTAAGCCCCTGACCTAAATGCTCAGCCTTGCCACAGATTCTGGAATGAAATACCTAGGGGGGGGGGGGGGGGGTTTCCTATGCAGGAATTCAGTATTTTGATAATATCAGTCCTGTAGTCCTTGATATTGCTCTTGACTAGCATTATTGCTTTTTTTATAACTAGCTATTTCTTTTATATAACTTGTTTTCATAACCAGCTCTTGCCTTTCCTTCTTAAGCAATTCTTGTTTAATAACCCAATTTCTGTTACTTGGTTTCTGTTTTGGGTGATTTTTCCAGAAGCGGCCTGACTTCTGGAAAAATGTCAGCACTATCTAGACAGAAATCTTAGCATGCTTTTTGGTATTTTTCCCATGGCTTGCAGTCTGTGTGATTCTCACTAGATTTACTTGGTGCTGACAGCCAGTGTGCCCCTGGACAATTAACTATTGGCTTATTCCCAAACTTTTCTAAAATCATGCTCTGCCTTCAGGCCAGAACATTCATCTGCCACTCACTCCTCACCAGACCTCAGTGTCCCCGCAGGAACTTCCACCAATTCTGCAATAGTTTCCAGACTTCTTTTCAACCACCTCACCTCAGCTGGGGAAATAGCCTAAGGTAGCCACAGCATGACATGCATTATGCATCTGGCTGATTTCTGAACTGCATTGCCAGCCCAGTGGATCTTTCTCACCTCTACGTGCTAACCATCTCAACCTGGCTCTTCTGACAACTCCAGGGAAAAGGCAGTAGGAATTCGGAAGAGGATATATTTATTTTTGATTCAGTCTGGCTCAGGATGCAGCAAAACAAGAAACAGCCTGGAATTCTCCATCCTTGACAAGGTTTACCAAATCCTGCCCCACTTGGGCATGAATTAGGGCACTGAAATGGAACTAAAGGATAGGAAAAGCTGAGAAAAGCAAGAGTCCAGAAACAAAAAGAAGAGTATGAGAAGAAAGGAAGACTATGCCAGAGCACTTTGTGCACTACGGTTTCTCATTCATCTGTTAACTGTTAAGTTCCCTTTGCAGGACACATTACCACCATTGCCACTTTCTCTACTCTTTGTATACATGTCTGGCCTTGCCCTATTGAATTGGTCAATATGTGTCCTTGCTCTTTTTTTTTTTTTTTACCACAAAGAGCAAGCCTTAGTCATCCTAGACTTTGTCTTATTCTCATCCCAAACTACATGAGTTCGGAAATTCTGGTTAGTTTACTCATTTAAAAATGGTTTGTTTGGCACACAATGGGATTTATAGATGATGTAATACAGAATTGTACACCTGAAATCTATGTAATTTTACTAACAATTGTCACCCCAATAAATAAAAAAAAAATAAAAAATAAATGGTTTGTTTGGATTCAGTCAGGAGTTCTCTATATTTGGGGGAGTAACATTCCTTTTATTTGCAAAAATCATAAAGTTTATGAGAATAATGAGGCATGTCCTTGACTTAGTTGGAATGAAGTCAAGAACTGAGGGCTGAGTGCTAGAAATCTGGTGAATGTGAATACTCAGTATTCCAGAGCCAGTATTCCATAGCCAGATTCCAGAGCCAGATAAACTAGAGTTGAATCCTCACTTTCGCAAGATGTAACATCAAGCAATTACACAGATTCAAGTCATCTCAGTTTCCTCATCTATAAAATGTGGGTGATGTGAGGTGACTCCATAGGAATTTTATGATGTAATACATAGAGCAGAAAAGGCACTTAACAAATATTTACCAGTTAAATATTTATGTGAGATCTACTGGTCGATATAGAAGTATTATAGAATAATGGAAACAACCATGAAGTACAAATATAATACATCAGGAGAGTTTCAAATCCTGCTTTGGCCACTTGGCCACCATGGTATCTTGAATGAGTGATTTAACCTGACAATTCTTCATCTATGAAATGTGATTAGAACAGAAAACATTTAAGGAATTTTCCAATTTTAAGATGCTATAATTACCTTATTGCTTTTTTATTTTTTTAAAGTCTTTAAATACTTGTGGGGCTCCACACTGGCTGAATCTTAGCATACAGTAGTTCAACACCAAGACTTATCTTTAAGAACTCCAGGATCCATCGTTATAGTAAAACACATTTTCCAAATGAAAGATTCTATTTTAAAATATTATTCATCATCATATTTTGAAGTTTATATTTATCATGCTTTTCTTTCTACCAGGTTGATCAATGATTTTATTTAAAATAACAACAGATAGTTTATTATTAAAGATATATTTTATTACCTTTGATACCATATAATTAAGTGGCGTAAAAAAAGGTACAACTGTATTAAAAGCATCAGTATGGTACATGAAGTTGCATGCATTTCATTCAACATTTTTGACCTACCAGTCTTTATTTTGAATTTGAATTTTCTTTCCATTTGTTTTTATCTAAATGAAATAATAAATCATATAAAGAGGGAAATTTTTATTATAAGCCATGAGGGAATTGAATGTTAAAAAACTTCAGATTAAATTATCTGTGTGCATATGTATAGAGGTGTATGTGTGTGTATGTTTGTGCAAGTGCATGCACACTTGAGTATACATGATATATTTAGAAAGATACAGTATTGTCATATATTATATGCAATACAATATTATATATTATTGTATATAATATCTTACATTACGTATATTTTATACATAGTAAAACTTATACAATAGAAATATAAATGCATGCTTTTATCTACACACACACACACACACACACACACACACACACACACACTTTTAAGGTTCTAAGCATTGCTAAAAATAATCTGCAAGTAAAAAGGTATACACAAGATCTGCCAAACACTAAGAAAAATAATCCACCTATTAATGAATGTTAATTTGGAAAGTTCACTAGCATTTTCTGACGTATATAGAGAAAATCCACTGCAATTGAGAGGTTCCAGCACTTACTGAGGTCACATAGTCAACACACCCACCTCAATGTGTCTCTTCCTTCTCTTTCCTTTCCTTTGTCTCCTCCCTTCACTTTTTCTTTTTTAAGTTTATTGGGGTGACAATTGTTAGTAAAATTACATAGATTTCAGGTGTACAATTCTGTATTACATCATCTATTGATCCTGTTGTGTGTTCACCACCCAGACTCAGTTCTCCTTCCATCACCATATATTTGATCCCCTTTACCCTCATCTCCCACCTCTCACCCCCCTTACCCTCTGGTAACCACTAAACTATTGTCTGTGTCTATAACTTTTTGTTTCTCATTTGTTTGTCTTGTTCTTTTGTTGTTTTTGGTTTATACACCACATATCAGTGAAACCATATGGTTCTCTGCTTTTTCTGTCTGACTTATTTCGCTTAGCATCATACTCTCAAGAGCCATCCATGTTGTCACGAATGTTCCTATATCATCTTTTCTTACCCTCAAATAGTATTCCATTGTGTATATATACCACAACTTCTTTAGTCCTTCCTTATCTATTGAAGGACATTTTAGTTGTTTCCATGTCTTGTCCACCGTAAACAAAGCTGCAATGAACATTGGAGCACACGTGTCTTAATGTATAAATATTTTCAGATTTTTTTGGTAGATACCCAGGAGAGGGATTGCTGGGTCATATGGTAATTCTATTCATAATTTGTTGAGGAACCTCCACAATGCCTTCCATAGCAGCTGCACCAGTCTGCATCCCCACCAACAGTGTATGAGGGTTCCTTTTTCTCCACAGCCTCTCCAACACTTGTTAATATTTGTCTTGTGGATGGTAGCCATTCTGACTGGGGTGAGGTGATATCTCATTGTGGTTTTTATTTGCATTTCTCTGATGATTAGTGATGTTGAGCATTTTTTCATATGTCTATTTGCCATTTGTATGTCCTCTTTGGAGAAATGTCTCTTCAGGTTGCCTGCCCATTTTTCAATTGGGTTGTTTGTTTTTTTGTTGTTGAGTTGCATGAGTTCCTTGTATACTTTGGATATTAGCACTTTATCAGAGGCACTGTATACAAAAATCTTCTCCCATTCAGTTGGTTGCCTCTTTATTTTGTCAATGGTTTCTTTTGCTGTGCAGAAGCTTTTAAGTTTCATATAGTCCCATTCATTTATTTTAGCTTTTACTTCCCTTGCCTTTGGAGTCATATTCATAAAATGCTCTTTGAACCCAAGGTCCATAAGTTTAGTACCCATGTTTTCTTCTATGCAGTTTATTGTTTCACGTCTAATGCTTAAATCTTTGATCCATTTTGAATTAATTTTGGTACATGGTGACAGATAGCAGTCCAGTTTCATTCTTTTGCATGTGGCTATCCAATTCTCCCAGCACCATTTATTGAAGAGGCTGTCTTTTCTCCATTGTATGTTTTTAACTTCTTTGTCAAAAATTATCTGTCCATATTTATGTGGTTTTATTTCTGGGTTCTTAATTCTACTCCATTGGTCTATGTGTCTGTTTTTCTGCCAATACCATGCTGTTTTGATTATTGTAGCCCTGTAGTACAAGCTAAAGTCGGGGAGTGTGATACCTCCAGTATTATCCTTTTTCCTTAAGATTGGTTTGGCTATTTGGGGTTCCAAACAAATCTGATGATTTTTTGTTGTACTTTTTAAAAAAATGCCATTGGGATTTTTAATGGGGATTGCATAAAATCTGTTTATTGCTTTGGGTAATATGGCCATTTTAACTATGTTGATTCTTCCAATCCATGAGCATGGAATGTCTTTCCATTTCTTTGTGTCTTCTTCAATTTCTTTTAAAAATGTCTTGTAGTTTTCAGCATTATAGGTCTGTCACATCCTTGGTTAAGTTTATTCCTAGGTATTTTATTCTTTTCATTGCAATTGTAAAAGGAATTGTTTTTTGTATTTCTTTTTCTGAGATTTCATTGTTAGTATACAGGAATGCAATGGACTTTTGTATGTTGATTTTGTAGCCGGTAACTTTACTGTATTCGTTGATTGTTTCTAATAGCTTTTTGGTGGAGTCTTTAGAGTTTTCTCTATATAACATAATGTCATCTGCAAAGAGTGACAAGCTAACTTCTTCACTCCCAATTTGGATGCCTTTTATTTCTTTCTCTTGCCTGATTGTTCTGGCAAGGACTTCCAACACTTTGTTGAAAAGCAGAGGTGATAGGGGACAGCCCTGTCGTGTTCCTGAACATAGAGCAAAGGGCTTCAGTTTTTCACCATTAATTATGAGATCAGCTGAGGGTCTGTCATATATGGCCTTTATTATGTTAAGGTATTTTCGTTCTATACCTATTTTATTAAATGTTTTAATCATAAATGGATGTTGTATCTTGTCAAATGCTTTTTCTGCATCAATTGATATAACTACATGATTTTTGTTCTTTATTTTGTTTATGTGATGTATCACATTGATGGATTTGCAGATGTTGAACCATCCTTGTGCCCTGGGGATGAACCCCACTTGGTCGTGATGAATAATCATTTTAATGCATTGTTGTATTCGATTTGCTAGAATTTTGTTTAGGATTTTTGCATCTGTATTCATCACAGATATTGGTCTGTAGTTTTCTTTTTTTGTGTTGTCCTTACCAGGTTTTTGTGTCAGGGTAATGTTGGCCTCATAAGATGAGTTAGGGAGTACTGTCTCTTCTTCAATTTTTTGGAAGAATTTGAGCAGGATTGGTATTAGATCCTCTTTGAAGGTTTGGTAGAATTCACTAGTGAAGCCATCTGGTCTTGGAATTTTGCTTTTGATAGAAGAAAGAGAGAAGGGAACAGAGAATATATTCAAACAAATTGTTGATGAGAACTTCCCAAACTTATGGAAAGAACTGGATCCTCGAATCCAAGAAGCAAATAGAACACTTAATTACCTCAATCCCAACAGGCCTTCTCCAAGGCACATTGTTTTGAAGCTGTCAAAAATCAACAACAAAGAAAGAATCCTCACGCCAGCCAGGGAAAACAAGACGGTAACCTACAAAGGAAAGCCCATTAGATTATCATCAGATTTTTCAGCAGAAACTCTACAAGCCAGGAGGAAGTGGAACCAAATATTCAAACTATTGGAAGAAAGAAATTATGAGCCAGAATAATACATCCAGCAAAGATATCCTTTAGATATGAAGGAGGAATAAAGACCTTTCCAGACATACAGAAGCTGAGGGAATTTTCTAATACATGACCTGCACTACAAGAAATACTAAAGGAGGCTATTCGACCACCATCAACAGGGACAATTTGTGGCAACCGAAACATAAAAAAGGGGGAGAGTAAAGGCCTGAACCGGAATATGGGAATGGAGAAAGGAAGCGTGCTGAAGAAAATGGAATACTCTAAATATCAAACTTTCTTTTACATAAACTTAAAGGTAACCACTCAAAAACAATCCAGAACTGGAATATATACTGTAATAAAAGAAGAAACAGAGGGAAACATCATAGAATACCACACACAGAAATCATAGACAACAACAAAAACGCAAAGAAACAATGGAGACACAGCCTTACCAGAAAATTAAAGATAGAATGACAGGAAATCCTCACATATCAATAATCACCCTAAATGTAAATGGACTGAACTCACCAATGAAAAGGCACAGAGTAGCAGATTGGATAAAAAAACTAAACCCAACCATATGGTGTCTCCAAGAGATACATCTCAGCTACAAGGACAAGCATAGACTCAAAGTGAAAGGGTGGAAATTGACACTCCAAGCAAATGATACCCAGAGAAAATCAGGTGTAGCCATAATGATATCAGATGAAACAGACTTCAGTGTGAAAAAGGTAACAAGAGACAGAGATGCACATTTCATAATGGTAAAGGGGACTATACAACAAGAAGACATAACAGTCATCAATATTTACGCCACCAATCAAGGAGCGCCAAAATATACTAAGCAACTACTAACAGAACTAAAGTGAGAAATTGACCAAAACACAATTATACTAGGGGACATAAATACATCATTGACCGCTATGGATAGATCATCCAAACAGAAAATAAATAACGAAATAACAGCCCTAAATGACACATTAGATGAAATGGACATAATTGACATATATAGAGCACTTCATCCTAAAACATCAGACTATACATTTTTTTTCTAGTGTACATGGAACATTCTCAAGGATTGACCATATATTGGGACATAAAATCAGTCTCAGCAAATTTAAGAAGATTGAAATGATACCAAGCATATTCTCTGATCACAAGGCTTTGAAGTTGGATATCAACAGCGAAAAGAAAGCAGGAAAAAACACAAATACATGGAGATTAAACAACAGACTTTTAAAGAATGACTGCGTCAAAGAAGAAATTAGAGGAGAGATCAAAAGATACATAGAAACAAATGACAATAAAAATACATCCAACCAAAACTTTTGGGATGCAGCGAAAGCAGTTTTAAAAGGGAGATTTATATCATTACAGGCCTATCTCAAGAAACAAGAAAAATCTCAAATAAATAACTCACGTTACACCTTAAAGAACTAGAAAAAGAAGAACAAATGAAACCCAAGGTGAGCAGAAAAAAGGAAATAACAAAAATCAGAGCAGAACTAAATGAAATAAAGAACAAAAAGACAGTAGAAAAAAAGTTATTGTGACAAACAGCTGGTTCTTTGAAAAGATTAACAAAATTGACAAACCCTTGGCTAGACTCACTAAGATAAAAAGAGAGAATATACTAATTAACAAAATCAGAAATGAAAAAGGGGAAGTTATCACGGACACCACAGAAATACAAAGGATCATCCAAAAATACTATGAAGGACTATATGCCACCAAATTCAATAACCTAGAAGAAATGGACAGGTTCTTAGAAACATAAGCCTTCCTAGGCTAAACCATGAAGAACTGGAAAATCTAAACAGACCAATCACCAGTAATGAAATTGAATTAATCATCCAAAACCTTCCCAAAAGCAAAAGTCTGGGACCTTCACTTTTTCTCTTTGTGGTGCTGTACGTGTTTGTTTTCTACTGATGCACAATGAATTACCAACATGTTATCAGCATAAAACAACACAGATGTATTAGCTCACTGCTTCTGGGGGTCGGGGTCAGGCACAATGGCTTAGATAGGTCCCCTGCTTAGGCTTTCCCAGGTTCTCATCTGAAGGCTTAACTAGGTAAGCCTGCGCATCCTGAAGGCTCATTTAGGTTATGAGGAGAATAATTTCCTGAGTCTGTTTAAGACAACCTCATGTCTATAGCTCACTGCCATGTGGCCCTTTCCATAGGCAGTTCACAACCTGACTATTTCCTTTTTAAAGGCCAGCAGAAAAACTCTAATTCCACCCTGCTAATACAAAATCTTACACAACACAATGTAATCATAGGAGCGCCACTCTTTCTGCTTTGCAATGGAATGTACAAGGGAATGACCTTTGCCACAAGGATGTGACTCAATGGGAGTAAATTTAGGGTGTGTCTGCCACACTGTAATATGATAATTTGGTAAGAATTATTTTGCAAGGATCACTAGTCAAATTGACCCACACTGCTAACCTTTAGCCTTAGTACAGACTCCATTGAGATTTATTTTTTTAAATAAGAAAAGAATTTTAACGTTAAGAAAAGAAATGAATGCTAATATGTTGCCCCACTTGAACTTTATCTCCACAGAGTCATTTAAATATTTACATCTATCAGTTTCATCTCTTTTGATGGACAATCACTTTATAAAATATTGATATAATCAAAAAACAGCATAGGTTTCATGAGAATATTACTTTTGTACTTAAACTTTCTACTGAAAATTTTGTTCTTCTTAACAATGACAATAAAAATATACTTCTACTTCTTTATTTCTTTTTAAGACCAAGATGAATATTGCTTTAGTATAGTATTAATATCACATCAAATTGTGAAAATGGAGAGGATATGGAATTGAGAGTGCAGGTCATATATAAAAAAGAGATTTATTAGTATACTCATCAAATCTCCCCAATCTTTTCATACAAACAAACAAACATAGTGAAAATGAAAAACAAAATCCACAGGTATCCGGAAAAATTCTAGTGACAAAATATCTCTATCAACTTCTAAGAGTCCACGTTGGTGGTGTCAAACCATCACCAGCACTAGCATGTCTTGTGCAGGACACAGATAGTATAGGGTAGAGAACAGGGAGCTAAGAACAGCGTGGTTCTAAGAGCTCAGAAACAAGAAGTAACCCAAGAAAGTTCACATGCGAAAGGAGAGAACTCTCCTTTTGGAATCCTCAACCCTGCAAATCTAAGAATAATCCATGTAAGGTGAATAAGGATACACTGCCTCCAGTTTGAGGGAGAGTTCCAAAATAAGGAAAATATCGGAGGGCACTAGTTAAGTTTATCATGAGGGATACTGGAATTATTAAATAAAAACTCTTTTATGGAAGAGCAGGGACCCAATGGGTGTAAAAAAAAAAAAAAAAAAAAAAAAAAAAAAAAAAAAAAAACTTGAATAGATGGCAAACTGAGTGAGGCAAACCTCCCAGGAATCCAGGAGAAAAAAATGTCAGCTTCTGGTTGGTAGATGTGGGGAGGTTCCAAGCAGGCATTTCTTAAAATTTTGGACATGGCACAAAAAAGTTATATTTTTAATACTTTACAGTTACAATAGAAGAGAGCTATCAAAAAGTGAAGCTCACCCACTCACCACCATGGGACTATTCCCCTAAAAGTACAAGAATACCCATTTTAATTCATGTGAGTAACTGAAGTGGATAGTGATCAAATCTCATACAAAGATACTGAAAGAAGAAAATGAACTTAATGTAAACAAAAACATGAAGATTCACTAAAAATTCTCATTACAAATTAGAACTAAACAGTACCACAACATGGAAACAGAGGAAAAGATCAAATGCAAATTAAGAAAAATCTAAAATAATTAAATGTATAAATCAAAAAGAAAACATCTCAAAAATGAGACGACTAAACAAGAGGATAATTTGAAAATAGAGCTTTCAGAACTAAGCATAGACTTAGAAAAAAAAGGAATGGTGTTGTTTTCAGTAAGGAAACCTCAACTAGAATAAACTTGAATAAAGATACACCATGGAGGTAAAGTAAGGAAAACAAGGGATAAAAAGGAGGAAAAATAATGAACAGAAATTATATGTATGTACTTATAGATGGATGGATAGGTATAGGTAAATAGGTAGATGGATAGATATATAATAGAAGACAAGAAAAGAGGCATAACATAGATATAATAGTTAATCCTAAGAAGAAAAAAATATTATCATCATAGATAATATTATAATTTATATAATCCACAAAAATCAAAGACTTGAATCTACATATTTACAAGTGTATATCATGCAGCTGGAAAAATTATTGGAGAATGGTTAACACTGAGACAACTTCTATTAAAACGAGTTAAAGAAATAATTCTTGAGCATCTAGGCAAAAAGTCCAAATTAAGTATGAGGGAAAGATAATTGGATTGGCAGTAGACATCAGTTGGCAACAGACATCAAAAGACAACACTTTATAATATAAGAAAATGGAGATATACATAGTCAGAAAAAAAGTGTGGGCTCAGGATTTAAATCAAGCAAACTGACTTTCAACTGTACTCACGAATTTGCAAGAGCCCAGGGGAATACTGATCCCAAGATCAATTCCTGATAATTTATTAGAGAAGGAACCCACCATGAATTCAAGGGAAGTTTCAGCATTTTAACTGTGTAACTAAAACTATGACTAAAATAAATCAAATATATGTAATGGTAAAGGTAACACCAATCCATGGGGATAAAATGACCAAATAGAGTGTAAATATGTTCTGTGACAAAAAAAAATCTAACAAATAATAAGTAAGAAAGTCAGAGTGTATGGAATATACAAGTTCACATCCTCATAGGATGTGAATTGGTGTAAGAGATTATTATAGCTAATTAAACTCTGAGGGAAAGGGAAGGAACAATGAACAGGAAGCTACTAGCTAATTTCATTATTGTTACATTATGAAAGTGGTAGACACTATCAATAAAAGAATGAACTAAGTATGTATGCGTGTGTATATATATGTATATATGCATATATACATATACATATATATATATATATATATGAAATACAAGTCTTCAGTATACACTAAGTAAATGGGCATATCTCTGACTTAATCACAAATGGTTTATACTGTGTACTAGGATAAATTCCAAAAGAATCAGAGATCTCAAAATAGAAAATAAAATGATAAAAGTACTGGAAAACATGGATAAATGTGTTTTATAACCTGAAAGAGGAAAGCACTTTTATATCTATCTATCATCTATCTACCTGTCCATCCATCCATCCATCTAGTATTAAAGGAATTATATACAAAAAAATCATAATAAAGTACAAACCTTGTAATTTTACACTTGAATATGTAACATCTATATACACTTGAGATTTTTCCCATTAATACATGTATATATTTTTTTATCTCTATCCATTGGAAAGTCCGAAAAGCTATGTCAACCCACTAGGAAATAATACCTATTAGGGCCCAAATTGTGGTCTCTAAAGATTATTTCCCACTACAAGGAACCACCACCCTTTGGAGAAATGGCTGATTCCACGTCTGAGGAGGGAAATATACAAGATGATCCCAGGGCACCGTATCTAAAGAGTGTAGGAGTAAGTTTTAATGGGACTTGAACTGGCCTAAGTTACATGAGCTTGAGCATCAGAAAGTACAAGCACAACTCAGAGATATTGTGGGTTTGGTCTCAGACCTTTGCAATAAAGCAAAAGTTGCAATAAAGCAAGTCATACAAATTTTCTGGTTTCCTAGTACATGGAAAGTTATGTTTACACTATACTACAGTTTATTAAATGTACAAGAGCATCATGTCTAAAAAAATACATACCTTAATTAAAAAATATTTTATTGCTAAAAAATTCTAGCCGTCATCTGAGCCTGCTGAAAAATGGTACCGATAGACTTGCTCAACACAAGTTTGCCATAAACCTTTAATTTGTAAAAATCGTAATATGTGCAAAGTGCAATGAAGTGAACAATAAAACGAGGTATACCTGTATGAAGCTTGTAATGGATTCAAACACCTGATATAGTAAAACCCATCAGTAAAAAAGATTTTAGAAACTGATTAAATAATATAACATGTGTTAGAATACAACTTATTAGCTTGAAAATTGATCTTTTTAAGAAAAGAGAAAAATAAATCCTATATTTCTTATTTAAAAAGTTAGCTAAATAAAGTTTGTCTTTAGAGAAGAGTTACACCTAATAAATGTAAATAAAATGATTAAATTAGAAAATCATCATTTTGCAAACTCTAATTAAACAAGAGGTAATAATCAATGGATTTTAAAATTACTAGGCAAAAATTTGATGGGAATCTTTTAATTAAGAACCAGGCTCTCACTACTTAAATGTAAGCATAGTTAAAAGTGAAACAAGGAGATATAATATTTTATGCCTCCTAATGTGGTGCACTAGGAAGTACAGAGCACAATTCATGAAAATATGTTATCATAATTAAATCTGAATCTAATTATCTCTATATTGCAACCATTTTAGAAATACAGGGGATAGCAAGACAAGGTAAATGATACCCCAAGAAACAAGTCAGCTAAAGCCAGAGTATTGGACATTCTACAGGATCAAAGCCTCAATTTCTCCAACTAAACTATGGCATGGAGAACAAAATGAGGGGAGATTGTTAGAGCACAAAAGATACTTAAGAGATACAAACCAAAAGCAATGTGGTGTCTTTCTGAGATCCATATTCAAACCAGTGCAAAAAGATATCTTTGATACAATTAGAAAAGTTTCAACATAAATTGGGTATTAAATAGAATTAGGGAATTATTGTTAATTTTGTTAGCTGTAATAATGCGGATTACATTACAAAAATAAATGTCTTTATTCATTAGCAATGCAAACTCATGTGTTTTTTAATGAAATGACATAATGCTTGATATTTGCATCAAATATAGTCCTGAGAACAAAGCAATACATTTAGGGTTTCAGAATTGCTAATATTGTTTTATCACCACTGAAATAATAATATAATAAAATTTCTATATACCAAAATATCCAACTTCCCAAACATATCTTATTGGTATAATTAACCATTGTTCTGACTTTCAGATACCAATATTTATGAAATTTCTATTGTGTTCAAAACACTGCATTTGTCTTTGGAGAAACTGATAATCACCTCACCTGCAAAAGTTTATGATTCTCCATTGGAGCCATAACACATAATTTGAGAAATATGCAGCCAATATATTTTGACAGAAGGTATCCATATACAGGAATACTGTAGAATTATTTCCCATTTGGAGAGGGTCATTACCTGAAGGCAGTTGATTGCTCCTATACCTGTCTCGGGATTATTGTTAAAAACAATAAAACTAGAGGTGGACATGTACATGTCAACCTACAAAGGACCTTGAAAAGGGGAAGACAGCAGAGCTCAATTTGCTACGTAAAATACAAACCACTGTTAGAAACCGCAGAAAGGAGGTCAGCAGCGGATGTTTATGATGCCATCTCTAAGATATGTGGGCTGTAGCTAGAGGAGCTGATACAAATGACAGAACAACTCTTCACAAGCTGCTGCAGGCTCTGTTTTCAGTGAATCCCAGTGAGGTCTATCTGCAAATGCTGCCCACTGAGGATATATGGAGTTGCCCAGGGCTCAAGCGGAGCATTGAGAAATAGCAACATCCCCAAACAGTAAATGCCTGAGGAGCTCAGAGGCTTGTTATGTGTTCCTACCGTTTTTCTAAGTACTGCTTGCACTGAGCATTAGGTTATACTTTTATTTATTTAAACATCTGTTCACTCAAAAATATTTATGATGAGTGTAATCTCTGAGCAACAACAGAAAAACTCTGCTCTGCTGCAGCTTCTAGTCAAGTAGGGGAGGCAGACTTTCACCAAATAATCACATTGATGGATGTGATGAACGCATAATCACAAACTGTGAGGAGAAACAACTTGTTTCTTCATGAGGATGTATCAAAGGGATCCTTTTCTAGGCTAGCAGATTCAAAAAAGTCTTTCCTGGGGAATGACACCGACCTAAGGCTTGAAGGAAGAAAAAGTGTCCCCTGGGAAAAGGTGATACCGCAGAAACTTTTGGGGCGGGGTGTGTGGCTAACAGAATAAAGTTGCTATAGGAGGCCAAATGGGCCATAGTGCAAGGAACTAGGGAGAATGAGGCTAGATGAAGTGTGAGAATGAGGGAAGCCAAACTTTAAGGATCTCTGTAGCCATATTAAGGAGTTTGGATTTTATTTTAAAAGCATTTGGAAGCCACTGAAAGATATTAAGTGGAGAAGTAACAAAGATCAAATTTATATTTTAAGATCACTCTGGTTTTAGTGTGGAGAAAGGATTGTGGGGAAAATGGAACAGATGGGAGGATTGTAAATGGGTGTTGCAAATGTCCAAGCAAGACATTATAGAAAATGAAACAAAGTTAGTGGCGAAGTGGAGGTGAAGAGAAGGCTGAAGAGACACATTAAAAAGGTTTAAGTGACAGGCCTTGGTAAGGGATTAGAGGGAAGGGAGAAGGGGAAAAGTGAGGTAAGGCACAGGGAGTTGTCAAGGAAACCCCTAATCTTCTTGTTTGTTCAGTTGAATGGGTGGGGACCAATTTGTGGTGATACGGAACATTCGGAAAAAAAGAAAAAAGAAAAAACAAAACAAAACTAGGTTTGGAGATGTTTGGTCTGAGATATGTTGAATGTAGTAGATCATATCTGAAATGTCAAATGGAAAAATGAATACAAAACTATGTAGCTCAAAGAAAGGTCTAAAAATTTGAGAATCATTAGCCAGATGGTAAATGAGGCCAGAGGCATAAATGAGATTCCCTGAGAGAGAGTAGAGAGAAGGGCACTCATTGAGCTGAATCAATCCAACAGGGAGGGTTGGTTGTTTGACTTTACCAGCCGAACATCTTACATTTTTCTGAATTTAAGAATATTTAGATATTGCATGCCTTTTCTAGATCAATACTTTTTCCTCCTTTTTGCCAGGCCTCTTAACTAACATTTGCAATACTGACTGGCTTTGAAGGCATTAGAGTTTTCACAATATAACGTGAGAAGGAAGTAGATGTAGGATAATGTTGAGTAATTTCACTACATATTGAACATTTGAGTAGAGACCGATGAAGCATGCAAAGCCAATGAGAAAATGGCTCAAGTGCTAAGGGTTAGGACAGAAGTCTTTTTGAAAAGTATTATATATTCACAGAAAAATTTATAAAATTATTATATTATGAAAATATTATTTGCTTAAACATATTTTATAGTATTGGAACCATAATCATTTAGGTACTATAAATATTCATTTTAAATTTCATATATTTTTCCCTGCTGTGTAGAGGATATAATGTGTATAGTATAATGGGGAAGCACACATTTAAATGATATACAAATTTGCTTTAATTTAACCTGCATCTTACTGTCATTTTTTTCCTAATTAGAATAGTCTAAACTTTAAATATAATAGACATTGTTTCATTACGTTATCATATATAATTCTTCATCCTACATATTCTAATTTTGAAAAACTGGAATGTCATTATATAATTTCAAGCATTACCATTTATGAAAAGAGAATAAGGAATGAAAAATATTGAAAATGTAGGGAGGCACTTGACTGAAAAAATGTTATTTCACTATAATTGCAGAAAGAGATATTAGGATGACAAAGAATCATCATCCATTTACAACCCTTATAATAAAAATTTATAGTGGCATTTGGCATATAATGTCATTTATAGTGGCTTTCAAAACAAATTTATTTTCCCCAGCTTAGGCAAAGGCATTATGTTGTGCTTAATGTACTGAATTAATAAATATTCAAATAAGTTATATGCTAATAATAATCTTCTTACAGTCTTATGTAATAGTCATCTTTCTCCTTTATTTTTAATACTGTAATTGGTTGAATTATAAATTAAAAGAAAATTAAATCTATTCTTGAGAACACTCATTCAGAAGCACTATAATGAAGCAGTTAAGATTATGTACAGTTAAGGTCCAGACTGCCACTTTCCAACTGCTGACTCTTAATATTTTATGTTTCAGTTTCCCCATGTGTAAAACGAGACAATAACTCTGACTGCCTCATGGGGTTCTTGTGAGAACCAAATTCATCACTACAAGTAAAGTGCTTACACTAATGCCTCACACATAATAAACACTTAATCAGTGTTTATTGTTATTAATATTTGTTATTATTTAAAATCAAAGCTTGTTTCCCATTAGTAAAATTATAATCAAGATTATATCAAAGTATATTTGAGAGATGCTACAGACTGAATGTTTATGTCCCCTCAAAATTCATATATTGAAAACCTAATCCCCAAAGTGATGGTACTTTGAGGCGGGACCTTGGGGAGGGGATTAGGTCGTGAGGGAGGAGTCCTCAAAAATGGCCTCAGTGCTTTTATCAAAGAGGCTGGAGAGAACTCCCGGCTACCCTTCTGCCAAGTGAGGATGCAGTAAAAATGGTCCACAAAGCAGCACTTCACCAGATATTGAATCTACCTGAGTTTTGATCTTCGACTTCCCAGCCTCCAGAACTGTGGAAAGTAAATTTCTGTTCTTTAAAAGCTACCTAGTCTGTGACATTTTGTTATAGTAGCCCCAAAAGATCAAGACAGGAGAATAATACAATCCATTCCACCCCTACAAGCTATAGAAACACCCTATAAAATAAATTGTTTTTTTTTGAAAGGTACCATTGAGTTTAATCTTTTTTTTTTTTTTTTCCACATAATCAACCATTACTGAGTATCTACTATGTGCCAGGTGATTTGTTATGCCTGGGGATACATATCAGACTCTACCTGTCCTAACAGAGTTTATATTCTAGTGAGAAGACAGCCATTAAATAAACATCCCCTCTCTCTCTCTCTCTCTCTCTCTCTCTCTCTCTCTCTCTCTCTCTCTCTCACACTCACACACACACACACACACACACACACACGAGTCTCTTTCTCTCACATTCACACGCAAACAATAATTTCACATTTTGAAAAAAGGTTATAGACCATCACATTAGTATACTAGGAGGACTTGATTCAAGTTAGAAATTAACATAGGTGGAAATGCCGCTTTGATTCTCCAATAAGGTACACAGAAAGATGGTCTATATAAACAATTTATGTGGTGTATGTACATGCATACACAGCATCCCAGGCTTCTGGTTTTGCTAAAAGCCCTTTTCTCAGAGATTAAGGATACTTGGTTCAACTCAGTGCCTGGTCTGTAATGTAAGAAACTGGTAGAAACTCCACATGCATTTCTTTCACATGTACTTTGGGAAAATGCATCAGAAAAATGCTGAGTTAAGGAAAGAAGAAACTGCGTGACAGAGCGTCCATAAATAGCTCTGTCACTATTGGCTTTCTCACTTGTTTAGCAGCAAACGCCACATTTGAGGCAACTGACCAAATTTTGTTGCCTTTTATTTTATTAAATTTATTGGGGTGACTTTGGCTAGTAAAATCATGTAAGGTGCAAGTATACAACTCTATAATGTATCATCTGTATGTTGCATTGTGGGTTCACCACTCGAAGTCAAATTTGTTTCCTTTTAACTTGAGGGTATCCCAAAACTTTGATTTTCGAGCTTGTTCTTAGAAAACACAACAGTGAGCGCTCATAATCTCAATATCCCTGTTTATGCCAAACATTACATGAAGCCCAAGATGCCCAGGGCATCCCTCATATCCAGGGCTGTCACCCACTCCCCAATGTGGGAAACCTGTGGTGACTCGGTCCATCCTCAGCAAAGTCTCCTGTGTGCTCAGCGTCTTGGAAGCCCCGTTCTCCTCTTGTCCTCTCTGGAGCCTGGCTCTCCCCCAAGGACAGCACTTTACATGAGCCCTGTCAAGTGAAGCTTCTTTGTTCTCACACCTCTCATCCCCTTATTCCTGGAATTGGGTAGTTGTTACCCTGGCTCCTCACTGCCACTTCCAGACCTTTCAATTCTGCTTCCCTAAAACCCCCCGTTTTGCATTTTACCCATTCGAACTCTACTATTAGAGTGACCCGTCCTCATTTCTTCACATGCTCCATGCTCACTTTCATACTTTCCTGAAATATTCTTATCATATTGCTTGATGATTTTAACATCATGCAAATGGTCCAGCCCTTCACTGACCTGTTCTCTTCCAGTGAACTTTACATTCAGTTTCACACATGTGATCAAAATTGAGACTGTGTTAACACCAACAAACATAACCTCTATATCTTAGTTTCCAGCATCCTACTCACTGGCCACTATTGCCTTGTTTTTCTATTATGATTTATTCCTTTTAATACCCCCAATCCAACAATTATTTAACCATGGTTTCCCTACTTCCTAGAAAACAATTTTATACCATTGCTTCTCTCCTCAACCTTCAACACGTCCTTCCCGTCCTCCTCATTCTCACTGTGGACATTGAGTCCTATTTCACAGAGGAAAAATAAATGGAAGCAGCTGGATCTTCACCAGCTCCCAGCAGCACCACTGCTCACCTAACTGCATGTCTGTTGATAAACCCTGACTACCCGCTGACATTAAGGAGGAAGGCCATACTTGCTACTTCTATGTCAGCATTCTTACCCCTCTGCATTCAATCCTCTCTTCTCCCCTGCTCAAGACCACTCTTGCAATTGTCCTTTCTCTCTTCCTTCTCTGTCTTCAATTTGTTCCTCTCTCCTGGATCATTCTCATCAATATATAAGGTGTTGGAATTTTTCTAATTTTAAAAAAGCTTTTGATCTACATTTTCCTTACCTATTGCCTTGTTTCTCTTCTATACTTTATAGTAAAATTCCTCACAGAGTTCTGTTACTCTCTTAAACTCTTCTGCTCCAATTCTTCCTTGAATCCCATTAAACAGGTATTTGCCCCACAGTTCCACTTAAACTTCACTTTTCAGTGTCCACAAATAACAGCCATGTTGTTAAATCCAGTGGTAAATTTTTATCATCATTTCATTTCACCTATCAGAAATATTTTTCCAGCTTCATTGAGATATAATTGATATATCACATTGTGTAAGTTTACAGTGTACATGACTTGATACATGTATATATTGTGAAATGATTATCACAATAAGACTAATTAACACATCCATCACCTCACATACTTTCTGTGTGTGTGTAGTGAGAACTTTTAAGGTCTTTCAGCAACACAGTATGCAATACAGTATTGTTAGCTATAGTTACCATGTTATACGTTAGAGACCCACAACTTATTCATCTTATAACTAGAAGTTGGTAATCTTTGACAACATTTACCCATTTTCCTTACCACCCTCCTGCCACTTCTGGCAACCATCAATCTACTCTGTATTTCTATTATTATTTTTTTTTACATTCTACCAATAAATAAGAGCGTACAGTATTTCTCTTTCTCTAACTTATTTTGCTTAGCATACTCATAAGACTACTCTCAAGGTTCATCCATGTTGTTTCAAATAGCAGGATTTCCTTCCTTTTTGCACTGAATAATGTTCCATTGTATTTATATGCCACATTTTCTTTATTCATTCATCCACCCATGGACACTTAGATTGTTTCCATGTTTTGGTTGTAAATAATGCTACAACCAAGTAATGAACATGGGATGCAGATGAGATAGTGATCTTATTTCCTCGTGTATATACCCAGAAGTGGGATTGCTAGATCATAAGGTGGTTTTAATTAATTTTTTTAAAATAGCCTCCATACTGTTTTCCATCATGGCTGCACCAATTTACATTCCCACCTACAGCATATGGGAGTTCCTGTTTCTGCACATCCTCACCAAAATTTAGTATTTCTTACCTTTTTGATAATTGCCATCCTAACAGATATGAGATGATATTTTATTGAGGTTTTATTTGTACTTCCCTGATGATTAGTGATGTTGAGCACCTTGTTATGTACCTGTTGACCATTTGTACATCTTCTTTGGAAAAAATATCTGTTCAGTTCCTTGAAGCATTTTTAAATCAGGATGTTTGTGTGTTTTGCTATTGAATTGTATATATTGGGATATTAATCCCTTGTCAGATATATGGTTTGCAAATATTACCTCCCATTCCATAGGTTGTCTTTTAATTCTGTTGATTGTGTCTTTCACTGTGCAGAAGCTTTTTAGTTTGATTGTTTATTTTGTGGATTTGTTGATTGTGCTATTTTTTCAGATCCAAAAAGTCATTACCCAGACCAAGTTAGGGAGGCTTTTCCTGACATGTTCTTCTAGGAGTTTTACAGTTTCAGGTTTTATATTAAGGCTTTAATCCATTATGAGTTCATTTTTGTGAGTGGTGTAAGACAAGGGTCTACAAGGTGGGACAATTAAGTTTGCGAACTCATCCTAGAAAAAGTCCTACATCCTTCAATGCTGAGTATCACTATGGTCACCTTCGAAGTACTCCCCTTGGGAACCTACAGAGATGCCAGTGCTTAGTCCACCCTTCAAAACAATTTTGGAACTCTTTTTCTGGAATGGCCATCAGAGCTCTCGTCGTATAACCCTTGATGTCCTGAATGTCATCAAACTGTCTTCCTTTCAAAATTTCTTTAATCTTTGGGTAAAGAAAGAAGTCACTGGGGGCCAGGTCAGGTGAGTAGGGAGGGTGTTCCAATATAGTTACTTGTTTACTGGCTAAAAATTCACTCAGAGTGTTCTGTGAGCTGTTGCATTGCCGTGATGCAAGAGTCATGAATTATTGTTGGCAAAAAGTTCAGGTCGTCTAACTTTTCGCACAGCCTTTTCAGCGCTTCCAAACAGTAAACTTGGTTAACTGTTTATCCAGTTGGTTCAAATTCAGAATGAATAATCCCTCTGATATCAAAAACGGTCAGCAACATCGCTGCAATAAGTCCATGAACTTAATTGTCATACTTTTGTAGTTCCATCTTTTGCATATGAATATCCAGTTTTCCCAACACCACTTATTGAAGAGACTATTCTTTCCCTATTGAGTATTCTTGGATCTCTTGTTAAATATTAGTTAACCATTTATGTACGAGCTTATTCCCGAGCTCTTGAATCTGTTCAATCGCCTACGGGCCTGTTTTCATTCCAAAAGCATACTGTTTCGTAATCAGGAAGTGTAATGCCTCCAGCTTTGTTCTTCTTTCTCAAAATTGCTTTGGCTATTCGGGATCGTGTGTTCCCACACAAATTTTAAGACTGTTTTGTCTTCTGTAAAAAAATGACACTGGAATTTGACCTTCCAGAAATATTTGACACAAATGATCGTTCCTCTGTAAAATACTATTTTGTTTGCCTCTCAGGATCTCCCATGCTCCTAACTACTACACTGGCCTCTCCTTTTCAGGTTCTGTTGCTCATTCTTCCTCATCTCTGTAACCATAACTTAGTGTAGTACCCCAGGTCCTGGTCCTCACACTTCTCTTTTCTGTCTACACTCACTAACTTGATGATTCAATCAGTGCATGCCTTTAATTGCCATGTGTATGCTAATGACTCCAGAACTTACATCTGCAGCCTACAGTTATGTACTGACCTACAGATTTGTATGTCCAATGAGCTATCCTCAGACCTACATTCTGATGTAAAATGGACAGCACAAAGCTAACGCGTCCCAAACCCAATTCCTGATATCCCTCTTACAAGATTCCTTATCACAGTAATGGAAACTGCACTTTTCCAGTTGCTCAGTCCCCCACCCCAGAAGAAATTTTAAGTTATCTTTTATTGCTTTCTTTTTCTCACATCTGATATTCATCAGTGAACTCTGTCAGCACATGCTTTAAAATTCGTTCAGAATTTTACTCCTTCTGACCATCACCTCTGCTCCTGGCTTGGTCCACGCCATACTGTATCTCATCTGTATTACAATGTCCTTCCATCCTGTCCCTTCACTCAGCCTTTGCATACCTTCATGCTTCCTTTGTTTCCTTACAGTCTATTCACAGCACCAAAGTCACTGTGGTTGTTTTATGGTATCAGTATATCTCATCACTTCTCTGCCCGAAAGTGTCACAGGCTTATGGAGTAAACAAGGTAAATGATACCAAGAAACTGTGAACACAGCTCTGCGGACCTTAACAGCTAAATCAAAAATTTAGAGACTAATCAGTTACAAGACTGCTTTTATACATTGTCAACATGCAAATATGCATGGAAATAACCCAGAATCACTTTGAGGCTAGCTAGCTGGCATCTTGTAAAGCCAGGCTCTTTGGTGGTATTCTAGGAAACAGGGAGCAGAAAAGGAATAACCACCAGGTCTTTCAGTCAAGATTCTTCTCTTTGGCACAAGACCAAGTGCCCATTTGGACCTACCCTATGATGTCTCTTAAAGATTGCTATGGTCTCTTAGAGGTCAGGCCTTTATTAATTCAAGTGGAGAACAAGCCAGAAAGGTCTTGAGAAACAAATGTTGGAGAGGGAAAGGAGGATATAAAATATATATATAAAGAAACTCTGGTTAGAGGCTGCCAGATATTTTAGGCTTTCTTATATTTAATGCAGCCATCAGCCAAGTCCGTTAAGAAATGGTAGCTCTTCCACCAAATGAGACTTTGCTAAATAACTAAGGACCCCAGAATTAAAACAACAATCATTCATTTGCTCAAGATTCCATGGGTAGACAATTTGTACTGGGCTCTGCATGGAAAGTTTCTCTCTGCTGAGCCTCCAGCTGAAACAGCAGAATGGCTAGGAAAACTGAGATTATTCTTCCCATAGAGTTGCTGTCCGACACTTGGTCACATGCCTGTAGTTTTCCAACAAAGCAAGAGTGGAAGCCACAATTGCTCGAGGCCCAGGCTTAGAGCTCTCACACATCACTTCTGCCACATTCTACTGGACAAAGCAAGCCAAGAGATCATCTCAGTTTCAAGGAATGGGAAAATAGACTCCATGTCTTGTGTTAAAGAATCACAAAGAATTTACTCCGATTTTAATCTATCACTGACTGACCTATATAACGAAACTAGACCCTTTAAATCACAATTAAAGAATATCGGCAAAGGCTTCAAGTATTTTGTTTGTAGGTCTCCAGCAGGTGACACACCTGATATTTGATATACTCTTATTCGTTGTATTTTTATTGATATAAAATTCATATACCATAAAATTCACCATTTTAAGGTATACCATTCAGTTATTATTATATTCACAGGGGTGTGCAACCATCACCACTCTCTAATTCCAGATTTTTATTATCCCCAAAAGAAACACTGTATCCATTAGCAGTCATTCCCCATTCTCCCCTTCCCACAGTCCCAACAACCACTAATCTATTGTCTCTGTGGATTTCCCTTTTCTGAATATTTTCTATAAATTAAATCATATATCACCTTTTCTGTCTGGCTTACTAAAATATTTTCAAAGTTCATCCGTATTATAGAATGTATCAGTATTTTATTCCTTTCTATGGCTGAATAATATTCGATTGCATGAATATACCACATTTCTTTTATCCGTTTATCAACTGCTGGACATTTGGGTTGTTTCCACTTTGAGGTTTTCATGAATATACTCTTATGGACATTTGTGTACAAATTTTTGTGTATACAAGGTTTCAGTTTTCTTGGGTATACATTGGAAGTGGAGTCTTAATATACTGTTATACCCAGTATTTCTCATTTTCTGGATGCTTGATTGAGGCATATCAATGTGTTTTATACCATCTTATAGAGAGAGGTGGGAGTAATCAATTTTGATACATGTTTCTAGGGCATGCCAAATGGAGAGGCTTGGGGGCCCTTATTCTAGCAAGTTCAAATTCATTACTGTGGTCCAAGGTAGTTAGGATAGTTCTCCAGAGACAGCAGCCAGAGGACAGTAATCCCTATTCCCATGACTCTCAACTCTCTGCATTCCTCACCACTCACATATATATGTTTTATAATAAACAAGGTATTTCCCTTACTGACCTTTGGTGTTATTAATACACCTCATCCGTTGAGGTCATTGACATCCCCTGTTGCTTGGAGACACACTCTTTGCTTAACATTGACCTCTAGTGCCAGGTCTCATTATTTCTCTTATTGTCAAATCCAGGTACTTTATGACATTACTACATACGTATGATCCACAGAGCAGTAGCCACAGCACAGGCATCGCCTGTGAGCTTCTTAGAAATGAAGACTGTCAGGCCCCATTGTGGATCTACTTAATAAGAAACTGCATTTGTATAAGATCCCCATGGATTTGCCTGCACATTAAAATGTGAGAGACAGTGCACTATAGAGATCTTAATTCATCGAGCTCTTATAGAACTTAAAGCTGGAGGCTGTCTTCTAATCAAAGTCTTCCTTTGAGAATACACATATTAAATAATATTACCAGAAATAAAGAGAAAATTTCTGGGTCTCAACTGTGCTTCAGGACCTACTCCATAGTGCTTTCTAAGCACTTTCTCATTCCCTCCTTATAGTAATCAGCTACTTTTGTCCTGTTTTGTAGCTACCAAAAATCAGGGCTCTGAGAGTTCAAGCTTCTTGCCAAAAGTTACATCTTTTAAGAGAAAAAGTCAGGAGTCAAACTCCAGTTTATCTGATCCTAGAGCTCAATCTCCTCACTACTACTGTATCTTGCCCAGTAATTTCTACAAATAGTATCCCCACAATCTAATTCACAAAAAAAGAAAAGGAAACAAGATCTATTCTGTGTAATTTCTAAACTTCCTGAACTAATTACAAATGTTCTTACCAATTCAGGAGAGCAAAAGTTCCATGAGGACAGGAATACGTATGTCATTGTCACTATTGGGTCTCCACGATGTAGAATAGTAGTACCCAGCATGTGTTAAGCATTCACCAAACTTATTGCATGAGCAAACTCTTTATACATCAAAACCCTACCTATGTTTTATTAAAATGAGCGAAATTTCACCTCTTCTGGTTTCTCTTCCCATTTCTCAGCCTTGGACTTGGCCTATCGTACGAACACTAATGGCTGCTTTGTTGTGGCACTGATGCTTTTATCTTGAATGAAAACAGAAGTAACATGGTGTTACGCATCAGCAGTAACTCCTCACAATGCCATCTCATTCAGAGCATTTTGACACAGTAGAACCTTGAAGGAGCTGCATTTGTGGCTAAAAATGTATCTTGTCAGTTGTGTTATTAGGAAACATCACTGTGGAAATGTCAGTCTGGGCCTGGCATGTTGGTGCATTTTGCAAGAACTGAAAATCTGCAGCATAATGATGGCTCAAGATGCGTTAGGAGAAGTTAAGATGTATTACCCAAGGGACAATTAGTGCAGCCAACTCTTGAAACCGAACGTTCTACTACATCCATCTTCCACATTACTTTTTTTTTTAAATACAGTAGGACCACTTGTTATTCACCTCTATTCCATTAGGCAACCAAATTACATGCCAACCTAGCATTATAAATAGAACTCTGAGTAGGTGGGTCATAACCGAAAGAAAAGAAGAGAATTAATTCATCTATATAATCTCATCTTTTAGAGTATAAATTGTCTTTTCCACGTATATGTACAGAAACTGTCAGAATTAGTCAGAGAGGGGTAGGAAATGGTGCAGTTATTCAAAACTAGGTAGGAAAACACAGAAAACCTTCAGTTTTCCTTTAATGTGATAAAAGGATACAAATCTATATCAGACATGCTGAAAATTACATTGTGGTTACTGTGGCAATATACACACTGATTTATTGACAAGGCTATTTTGCATCTAATGCTAATAACAAACTTGATCTTTACACAAGTCTTATTGACATTAATGAGGATATCCTATTTGGCCATGGATGGAGCATGGCTAAGTAGATAATGAGATGAAGGTGAACATATAATCTTCTTTGACACTTAACAAGAAGGGCACAACTACACAGCCAAAGGGTAGCTGTTCTAATTATCCTTTCATGAATTTTCCTTCAAACTTCAAAGGCAAGATATTCTTGTATTTCAGTAGGAAAACTCACCTACAGGACAAGTCACCAAATTTGTAGGACCTGGTGCAAAATGAAAATGTAGGGCTTCCTGTTTAAAAAAGCAGGGGGTAAGGAGTGAAATGCCATTAAAAGCATTAAAATATAAAGCTTTTTCCTTCCTCAGCAGTGTCTCTTCCAACTTGTCAAGACGTTATTATATTTGCTACTTAATTTCACTCTAAGTAAAGAATATTAAGATTTTAAATTATTAGCATGAATTTTACCATTCATGTTTATATGATGAAATGCCAGTTTAAAATGCAATTAACAGGGCATTTAATTCTCATTAGGGATCACCAAAATAACACTAATTTTGTGTTTGATCATTTGAGCATGACTGAATCTGACCAAAAGAGACAAACTCAAGCCAGATTCAGGAAGAAAGTGTCCCCAAAGTCAGCTTGTACTTTCCAAACTTGTGGGACAAGTGCAGATCCTCACAGCTACAAGGGGCTTGGCTCACACCCCAGGGCTAACATGTGCTGGGACCTGACCATGGCTGGGTTCTACTTCCTTCCAGCCACCAGACTGATGTGCATTGCCTTGGCCATAGCGGGAAATTGAGCCAGGTTTATTCTCTCCCCAAGATCTGCTGCCCCAACCCACTACGCCCAAGGCCATAGCAACCTCGGGGCTGAGTACCTTAAGTCCTGGATCAGGGGTGGGTTCAAGGCTGCTGTAGCACTGCCAGTCCAGGGTGGGGATGGCTGCCACCGTGTCCCCTTTTCTGCAGAAGTGAGGGCGTGACCTTAACCCTTGCAAAGCCACACCCAGGTCTTCTGTGGAACAGGATGGCAGTGGTGGCGTGGTAGGGGTGAGGAAAGAGAGGCTGGATGGGGTCCAGGGGTCCAGCAGGTGGAGAAGTGCACAACCTAGAACCCATCCCTGAGGCCTTGCATACTGCACTGGTCCCACACCCATGAAAGAGCTCTGCTTACTAACACATCCTCTCTGTTGAGGCAGCCTGGGCAGGGACTGCTGTTTTCCCTCCAATATCCATGCTTCCCTTCTTTTATAAGTAATGGAACCTTCAACTTTCAGCTGGGAACAGGACACCTGGTATACAGCAGGCATTTTCCAGTCAGCCTTGCAGCTAAGTATGTTGTGTGACTAAGTCATGGCTAATGATGTGTAAATGGAATCAACATCTGTGCCCATCATTTGCCCTTGTCTTTTCTGCTGTGTAGAACATAGATCTGATATCTGGAGCTCCAGACGTCATCTGAACCTCAAGAACAAGGGCCACACTTCAGGGATGACTGAGCAGAGAGCGTAAAGAAGTTGAGTTCTTCAATATTTCATGGTACATAGCCACCTCACCAGCTGTGCTGTGGACAGCCCATCACCAATCTTAAGGGACAAAAATATACACATCCAACGTGTTTAAAGCTTTCGTTTCTGGGTCTCTTTGTCACAGCCAAACTATAATCCTAAACACTGCCTGAAAAGTATCATCTGGTTTTTATGGTACTATACTCACCATTGACCCTTTTTAAGACGATAAATTACCCAATCCCAAAATCTCTTCCCTTTCCTTCCCCTGCCTCACCAATATTTGCCCTTAACCTTTCTGAGAATATTCCTCAATGTTTATATTTTGCCATAGCTTTATTTTACCTTAACTCAAAATGTTTATAATTGATCTTATTAATTTGAGATTCTATTCCTTTCCTTAAAAGAGGTAGTAATTGCTGACTCCATAAAAGTAACTACATACTTCCCTCTAGTCCAATCGCTAGTATCATGAAAGACTGAATCCTCAGCTGCATAACACTTCATCTTGTATCCCAGTAGAAATTGCTCTGGAAAGTTTTCCAAGTCAATTCTAAATAAATAATGAGGAACCTCGTTTGAATCATGGGTTGCATCTAAATTGGACAATTTTGTTAATTTCCCTCATTCAGGTTATTTCTTAAGTGAGCTTTTAGGAAACAAATTAGAGTGAATCTCCAGTCTGTGGATGCTAAAACGAGACAGTATTATCAAATTGACATGTACTCAAGTATCCAAGTGATTAAAATGTTAACTTTCTGACTTCAGTGAAACTGAAAAAAGGTTTCCTGCAATGTTTATATTATGTCTAACCTGTTCAGAATGGTTGTAAATGGTGTAAGTGCCCACAGGCATGTAAATTGCTAGCAAAGGGAAGAGATCAAAAACCAATTGGAGAGATGGCCACTAGTTAGAATTATTTTCCCCTGGATATGGGGATTTAGGGAAATTTTTAGTAATATTCTGCAGAATTTTTATTAAGTCATGAACCAACCCTATATTCAGTGCATATTTCTTAAATCTTACTGTATCAAAACAAACTTCTTTAGATTTATGACCTAGAAATCATACAGTTCTGTATTTATTTTTTTCATCTTTCTCTGTTGTGCTTCTGCTAGATCACTAGGCAGAGGAAGATAAAATTCTGAATATTTATGTGGAGCATATGAAAGGACCCTGCTGTGAGCTATTAGCTCAGTGGATGACGTGTGCTCCCAGTTGGAAGCTGAAGGGATGGGAAGAGCACTGTTGCAACCCTTTTATAAAAGGAGCATAGAAAGCACCTGTTTGCCTGCTTCATTAAACTTCCCCTAATGAACACCTCCAGGGAGCAGAACTAGGGAACTTCTTTCCTTTCCATCTATAAATAGAGAAAGGTATTTAAAAGTTCTCATTTAAATGTGAGTACTGTTATCTGTGACAATTTGCAAGAATGTAATACCCTTCAGGAATATAAATGAGCTAGTACTTGCATGTATTTATGATGACAGACAGCCTGACGATGGCTCCTTATACAGTACTGAAAATTGTGTTCCTCTATAGGATCAAAGTCACGGATATTTTAAGCTTTCTCTACCTAACTCCTGTTCACCATCTACATCAAAAACAAACAACAACAACAACAAAAAACCTGTATCTCTTCTGAGACACTTACAAGTTTCCCGTGTCTCTAACACACATAAACATACACTCCATTAAGAATGCAGAATGTATATGTCTTTTATTAAAGCACTTATCACCCTGCAATGTTATCATTGATTTACTTTTTGCTTCTCTCAGGCAAATGTCTCATTGTACTGGGAGTCTCCAGCCCCCCCGTATATGCCTTCCACAGTGCCTGCTCTCAATAAGGACGTGTGGGCCAGTGCACTAACCACAAGATTCAGTCTTCCCTCAGTTCTGTGACATTGTTTGTAACCTCTCTGTCCTCGCCGTTTCAGTCTGTTTTTCTTCTATTCAATTTTTAACTGTATTCTTAAATGTTGGTACTGCCACCTTCACCCCTCTACTGTTTTCACTGAACAATTACTTCTGGGTGAGCTCATCTTCAGACTTGTTTTAAAGCAGTGACTTCCTAATAGCAGTGTGCGAGGCAATCAATGGAGTGTGGAAAGAAAATATCAGAAATATCTGTGGATATTTTTCAATCTTAGCGTTTTAAAATTTCCATTTATGATGTCCACTGCATACAAAATTGTATAGGTATGTAAGTCATTATAAACATATGCAGAGTTGATTGCAAGCTCAAAACTTTATTGGATGTGTATTATTATTGATTGCATCCCCAAGCATTGGGATAAAAGTCATAATCTTTGTCACCACATCTGTTCCTCCTGATGCATTCCCCAACTTAGTAAAGGGAACCAGTATTCACCAGCTATGTGAGAGGGAGGATGCCCTCTCCCCCACAATCACCCACTTACAGAATTTATTTTACAAACATATTTTAATGCTTTTGTCCTATTACACAGATCCCTCCTGCCCACTCTGTCATCTGCAGCCTTAGTTCAGCTCCTTGATTAGTGGTTGGAAAGTTTTAAACAGGTTTTACCTCTGCCCCAGTGCTCTTTAGAAAACCCAACTGTGAACCATTTTAAAATCCTTCAGTGATTCCCCAAAGCTTCCAAGTCCACATTTAGTGTTCATTTTCATGGCCAGTAAGTGCCTGCAGCCTCATTCGTATCTGCCTCTCACATAACCAGCGAGAACTACCATGATTTCTCAAACACAGAAGGCAATGCCCACTTTTGGGATCCTCATTCCCTGACTTCCCTTACTGAATTGTCATTTCCCCTATTTTGCCTACTGAATCCCACTCATCCTTTGAAAAGCAGCTCAATATTTACCTCCAATGTTAAATGTCAATCAATACAGATGGAAAGGAAAAAAAGAAGTTTGTGTAGTGATTTCCCAGTGATGTACTTAGCTTTCAAATAAATGTACATAAAATTGGATACGAAATACTGTCAAAGTCTTGATTATACTGTTTCATAATCATACACATATTCATAAATTATTTAATTATGTATGTCTTTTAGATTTTACTTTTTTATTTTACCTTCTTTTATGATTGTGTCTTAGCTTCTTAATTTTATACTTACATATATTATCTTTGGACTGAAAACCTTTACCACACTATTTAAAAATATTTGACTTACATGTCTATGTGTCTTCCTACCAAAGTGTAAGTATCCTGAGAGTAGAAATCATCAGTTATTTGATCATGTAAAGTTCTATAGTATTAGACACTCATTGTATATTAATTGAATAAATGAATGAATAGCAAACTAAAGTAGATCATCATAGTCAAAAACAAAAATAAGAGCAAATATCTGGGTTTTTTTGTTAAAAATTTGATATAATTTATGAACTTGGACTAAGTTTATACATAAACAGGCAAAAGACTTACATTTTTATGCTATAATTTTCCCATTAAGAATAAAATGATAGCATTTATTACCCATTTTTCATAATGTTCCTGAATAAATTAATAAGGCTGCTTTCAAAAATGCTTGAAGCAAAACACGAAAACAAAAAAATGCTTGGAGAGCCTTCATAAGTACTTGGCAATAAGATACCTGCAACATACACCAAATATATGGTGATTTTAGGTATATTTTCTAAATGTCACACCTCTTTTAAAAGAAAATAAGTACCCTGAAAAGTATAAAACAAGATTTTAATTAATCTGTTGTGGACCAACATGAAATCTTTGAAGCTATAATGGATGTCATAAAATTCTGCTAATAAAATGTTCAGTTTACAAGAAATTTCTATTCAATTGTCTCAATAAGCTCACATTTATGAACAAAATAACTCATTTGGGATTTACATAAGATCTCACGCTCTCTTCTGTCCATATGCTTTTGTCTATAGCTAGAGAAGTATTCACATTTGATGGTTGTATTCTAATAATTCCCATAAAGATAATAATGTGTCACTAAAAGAATTGTTAAACTATTTTTGAAATTATCAAAGTAAAAGAGAAAATGCCTTTAAAAATCAGTCCTTAATAAATGATACGAAAAGCAGTAGGTAGCAGTACTAGGAAAATGGGAGTTACAGCTCTGCCAGCCTTTCAGCATTTAGTTTTATTTCTCAAGCATCAAGATGAAACCCATGTCTGGAACCACCAATGAGTTCTCCTGCTCTCACCAGAAAAAAGAAAAGAGAAAAATGCAGGATTCCTGAGGACAAACTGAGTTCATGTTCCTTCAGATTGCACTTTTGGATAAACCCTTAGATTGTCACTGAAACCAACAATTCATAAAGTTTTGAGAGCCCAAGCTAAATTTAAGAAAAGATCTCTTTCTTTAGTCACCAGAAAATTGTGGACAATTGTAAACTTCAAATGACACTCCTGAGGTCACTAAATTTAGATGCCAATCTTCCCAACAAATCATCATCGCAACTAGCCTGAATTGCTCAGTGTCTGTCTTATTTTTATGATCTCAGGGGAAAAATATGCAATAATTACCCATTCCTTTAGGTACCTTACCGTCTGAAATAAGTCATTATACCTATCAAGATAATTAAAATAAATAATAGCTCAAATATGTTCTAAATTTTTAAATGAGTAAATTTCTTTTAGTAAGACAGATGGGTGTCCAGATCCTATTAACACCATCACATGTTTAATCTCTTCTACAGGGGGAGAGATAAAGAAGGGACACATCTGTATTTAGTAATAGGCAATAAAAGCAGTCATGCTCTAAAAGGCAAAGATATTCAGGCCACATTATGTGATGCTGGGATGCTGGCCATCATTTGTGATAGATCCTAAACTCTAGAGGTATCCTAGATTCATGTAAGGAATAATACTAAACGGCTAAATACTTGAAGGGCTAAAACAAACCCAGAGCAATGAAATGTAATAGATTCTGATAGTGACCCGTCATTCTATTTTCTAACTCCCATAACTTTAGCTTCTGACAGTGGCATTCTATTTGTAATAGAAGATAGAAAAAATAAATTTGACAATTTTTGTTACTTGAAATGTTTCCCATTCAAACCTATTGCTGTATATTTTATAGCAAGAATGAGCCAGCAATGGAATGGCTTAATTTTTCAACCAATTGAAGAAGAAATTGTATGTGTGTAAACCCTAGGTACACAGGTATGGTACGCGTAAAAAAGCCAGAGGAGACAACAAACTCATGAAACAATAATAAAACAACGCTTCTGGCCAGAAGGTGGCGCTGAAAGCCATTATTGTTAGCCAATAGGAGATTTAAGAAAACTACTTGCACCATCCTGTTTACTTCTAATTTCCTATCGGGATTTTTTCTATTCTTTTAACTTGGTGCATGATGTCATGCTGTGCTAGTTGTTTTCAATCAGCAAAAAACAAAACAAAACAAAAAAAAACTCAAAGGAAATTGTTAAATCTACAGGACTAGTCGACTAACTCTGCTAACAATATCAACAGTCAATATTTTATAATAAACATGTGATCAACCCTATGGGTTATTAAATCAAGCCACTTAACTTTTGAAAAATGTATATTTTAGAGTTCATAGAAAAAAACCCTATCTGAATGTGAAAATGTGTAAAGTAGCAATACTTTGGTACAAAGTTAGGCTAAATGGATATCTATTGGTCATAGGAGCCTTGGACCCAATAGGCTCACCCATTAACTCCTTAGTATATGTCTTAGAAACACTTATAAATATAAGCAATTTAACATTGAAGGATATAATTAACAGAAATTTAAGGAACATCATAAGTCACTTATTCCAAAGATAGAAATGATCTGGCTAACGTATGAATCGTATGAACCTTCATGTGCCAAAGGCAGAAATCTTACCTAATTACAGTACTATTGCACTGAATCAACACAAGCCTCTTACTCTTCTGAATATGGCTCTCACTTCAGATGAAACTAATTGGCCATCTCTAGGAATAAGTAAAATGGCGGCTTAGGGTGACATCACCAAAATGGCCATGTAGGAAACCCCAGCCTCCATCCACCCAGAAGATCAACAATTAGACAGCTCTTCAAGAACAAAACAGCTGTTGGAGTCCACTTACAAAACTTCAGCAGCACGGTGGAACAAAAATCCTGAGAATAACTGCATAAGAAGAGAAGGAAGACAGCTTCATTTTGCCTGCATCATCCAAACCCCCAAGCCAGTAACCATCAGGGAACTTCCCCCCTTGACAGGAAAGGAAGAGCAGGGTAAACAAACAGCTTGCTCACCTTTAGAGGCACCTCAGGAAGGCCCTGCTTTGGTTTCACCCCACCCAGACTGGCAAAGCTGAGACATATAGAGACAACTGGGAATAAGGAAAAAACATAGGGACTACCAGTAGCAGCCATGCAGCAAAAGGCAATCACAGTTCACAGTGACCTGCTCTGCAGACAAATCTAGCAGCTTTCACCAGTGAAGAAACCAATGGACCAGCAGCCTCCATGGACCCCTTAAAGATTTCACCAGCTTTCACCTCACATGTATCCAAATTCACTAACGCCAGCCACCTGAATCCTCACTTGCTCCCTCCTCCACTCCACCCCCACTGGAGCCTGGGAACTGAACCAACAGCCAGCCCAGGACTCTGTGTCTGTGTGAGTGCAAGACCCCAGCCTAGACCCCACTAGCCAGCCCTCACCACCATGCACATACTCAGGGTTAGCCCCTCCAGCTATGCACTTGCAAGCCATTGGACTGACACCCATCACTGGCTCCCCTGCAGTGCACATGCCCAGGGGGAGATTGTGCAGCCAACAGAGATTACAGCCACAGCCAGGGCCTGTGCAGCTACTTGTGAGCTTTGATCAGTCCCTGTGTTCTGTCATTGGTCCATTGTGCTCACTTGCAGGCAGCCCCACCACCAGCTGTGCACCAGCATCCCCCCCCCCCCAAACCCAAACCCCTTCACCTGCCTCTATTGCCATGCATCTGAGACCCAGCACTCACAGTAGTGCACGTGAAGAGCCAAAACTCCTGCATCTGCCAGTGAGTATGTAATTGGCCCAGCCCTTGCTGCCTGCCTTGGCCCTCACTACTATATGTGTGTCAGCAACCAGCCCTTGCCACTACTTAGGCATTTGCAGCTGACGCCTGCAGCCAAGTTTTTGTACACTGCTGCCTCTAGCCACCAGTCTCAGAAGGTGAAGAGAGGAAAGAAAGGGTAAAAAGCCTATTTAAATAATGCTTAAGAACTTCCCAAAGCAAATAGGTCACACCAAAATTTCAATCCAAAATGATCTTCTCTAAGGCACATTATAATAAAATTGTCTAAAATTAAAGACAACCAGAGAATTTTAAATGCAATAAGAGAAAACAAAAAAAAAATCTCATACAAGGAAATCCCCAAAAGCAGATATCTCAGTAGAGACATTGGCAGGCCAGGAGAAAAAGGGGTGATGTATTCAAAGTACTGAAAGAAAGTGCCAACCAAGGATACTTTACCCAGCAAAGTACCTCACCTCTATAATGATGGTGAGATAAAGACTTCTCCCCAAAAAACAAAAACAGAAACAAAAGTTCTTTGGAGAAATGTCTATTCAGGTCCTCTGCCCATTTTTTAATTGGATTGTTTGTCGTTTTGTTGAGTTGTATGAGTTCCTTATATATTTTGGATATTAGGCCCTTATAGAAGGCATTGTTTGCAAATATCTTCTCTGGTTCAGTTGTTTGCGTCTTTGTTTTGTAGATAGTTTCTTTTGCTATACAGAAGCTTTTTAGTTTGATACAGTCCCATTAATTTATTTTCAGTTTTACTTCCCTTGCCTTTGAGGTCAAATTCATAAAATCCTCTTTTAACCCAAGGTCCAAAAGTTTGGTACCTATGTTTCTCCTTTGTAGTTCATTGTTCCAGATCTTATGTTTAGGTCGTTGATCCATTTTGAGTCTATTCAGGCAGAGGACCTCAATAGACACTTCTCCAAAGAGGACATACAGATGGCAAATAGGCATATGAAAAGATGCTCAACATTATTAATCATCAGAGAAATTCAAATAAAAACCACAATGAGATATCACCTCACACTGGTTAGAGTGGCTATAACAAGACAAATACTAACAAGTGTTGGAGAGGCTGCGGAGCAAAAGGAATGCAGATTGGTGCAGCCTCTATGGAAGGCAGTGTGTAGGTTTCTCAAAAAATTAAGAATAGAATTACCATATGATCCAGAAATCCCTCTCCTAGGTATATACCCACAAAATCTGAAAACATTTATCCATAAAGATATATGTGCTCTGATGTTCATTGCAGTTTTATTTATGGTGGCCAAGATATGGAAACAACAAAAGTATTCTTTGATAGATTATTGGATAAAGAAGATGTGGTATATATATATACAATGGAATACTATTCTGCCATAAGAAAAAGTGAAATAATACTATTTGCAACAACACGGACGGATCTTGAGATTATTGTGCTAAGCAAAATAAGTCACACAGACAAAGTCAAGAACCATATGACTTCACTGATATGTGGGATATAAAACTGAAAACAACAAAGGAACAAGACAAACAAAGAAACAAAAACTCATAGACATAGACAATAGCTTAGTGGTTTTTAGAGGGTAAGGGGATGGGGGATAGTAGAAGAGGGTAAAGGGGTCAAATATATGGTGATGGAAGGCGAACTGACTCTGCGTGGTGAACACACAATGTGATATATAGATGATGTATTACAGAATTGTACACTTGAAACCTATGTAATTTTACTAACCATCGTCACCCCAATAAATTTCAATTAAAAAAAAAAAAAAAGCTGAGGGAGACCACCACCACTAGACCTGCCTTACAACAAATACCGAAAGGAATGAATGACATGAAAGGATGCTAAGTACAAGGTGTGATCAAAACATACAGTGAATGCTGTGGCGAGTGCCATCCAATGGAAAGACAGGGATCTTTAACACGGGAAACGTCATGTCGAATCTTAGTAAGTGTCTGACAAGTTGCAAATTGTTTGGTGCAGTCAGTCGGGTGTAAGCTACTGTTGAGAAAGTTGTGTCTTAAAGTGTGCTGTAAATCATAGATCATGAACAATGCATTAAAATGAAATGGACAAACGGTTTCATCCTCCATCATGACAATGTTCTGTGTCACACATCGCTTCTGGTACAGCAATTTCTGTCAAATAAAAACATTACGGTGTGTTCTCATTCTCCTCATTCACCAGATCTGGCACCATGCGACTTCTGGTTCTTCCCTGAAGTCATAATGACCATTAAAGGTAAACATTTTGAATTGATTCAGGACACGGAGGCAGCCACAACAGAACAACTAAAGACACTCAGAAAAGAAGACTTCCAGAACTGCTTCAAAAAGTGGCAAAAACAATGGGATAAGTGTGTGTGTGTGAAGTGAGGGGGAGTATTTTGAGGGGGATTAATGGCAATGTGTCTTTTACTGTAAATTTTTTAAATTTAAATATTCACCATATTGTTTGAACACACCTCGTAGTAACATGAAAACATGTGAAAATATACAACACACTGGTAGAGGTAAGCATATAGTCAGATTCAGAATATGCTAATACTGTAAGTTGGTAGTGTATTAATCATTTAAACCTACTCTAAAGGTTAAAGGACAAAAGTGTTGAAAACAGAGTTCTGAGCACAGCACCTGCTACACAGCAGGATCATAACAGGCGTACAACAGCAGGAAGAAAGGAGCCAAAAGCATAAAGAAGCAAGCATCTGAGTGTTCCTTATCCCAACCTTTTTACAAATCTATGGACAATTGCGACATGAGTCGTGGCCCCTGGATAAAAGTAAGGACTAGAGCTGAAATGCTGGTAAGTTATTTGGCTGTGAAGGGCAGTGAAGTCTAGTGAACTGAAGATAAGGGATGGTTTGAATCTAGATTCTAACTCTAGAAATGCTCATTCATTAAAAGACCCTCATCCCGTCCCACCTCCAACCCTTCTGGAAGAGCAGAAGTCAGAACCGAGGCTTTTACCCCTCCATGAAATTTACTATTATTACCAAGAAGTGGCTGATAGGTTGGCCAGCCTCTACAAAAGTCAGAACTTTAACAAATGGAACAGAAGTAGCAGAACAAAACAACAGAAAAAAATAACGTGAAATAACTATTTGCCTTCTGAGAGATGGGGAAGCTATGGGCAAGGTAAAAAAGGAATATGACATATGAAAACAACCAATTGGTGATAGTGGGCTTAAAAAATAGTTACTGAAATAAGGAACTTAGTGAATGAGTTTTTAAGAAAATGATTTAATAGACCTCAAAAAATGATTTCATAAGCTGGAAGATTAGGGCAAAGAACTCTTCTAAATGAAATGAATAAAAGATAAAGGGAGGAAATAATAAGAGATAAAATTTATGAGGATTAAATTAAAATGTCAACATTAAGAATTCCAGAGTGAGAAGAAAGCAGGATTATGTGCAGAAATAATGCAAATGAATTCCCCAGCGTTAGGGAAAAATGAATGACCTCAGATTGGGGTAATGCAATGTTATAAATATAGAAAACAGACCTTGAGGTAAAGCTTACAACCTAAACATTTTTTGGAAACTGCAATTTGAGGGTGGCAAGAATGAGTGAAAAAGGGAAGTGAAGCAAGGAAAGAGGGAAAGCAAATGCAAGGTGGTGTGTCCCCAGGTTCACCAAAGCTTCACAAAATAAATCACAGCTGGGCACTCAGTTACATTTAATGTATCCCAGATAAGCAGGTGTCTGAGGGAATAGGATTTATCTGCCAACTCCTCCCATTTTCTGTACTTCTTTAGTCAAAGTTGACTTCACAGGGTGTTAACTTCCCTGAATTGGTTTGTTTTATGCCCCACACCTCCAGCTAGGCTGCCTCTAGGACAGCTAGATGCCACTCCCACACTTCCGCACTTCCCCTGAGCCAGAAAGTAGTGGGAAACCTCTGAGCCTCCCAAAGTCCAGTCAAGGCCAACCCTGATCAATGAGGCCATAGCCGTGGGCATGATCAAGGCTGTAGAGAAGCCCTGGCCTTAATCCGGGGAGGTGGAGACAGCTACCAGCTTTAGTGCAGTCCAGGATCTCCATTAAGCAAGTAGCCAAAAACTAGTGATGGGAGGGACCAAGAAAACCTGGGGACATCCATATCGAGCATAAATTACAAACTGGACAGGAGACATCCTCTGCACCACCCAAACACCACCAACTAAAATACAGTCATTTTAAAAATCACCAAAGACACATTCCTTGGTATTTACCCAAAGGAGTAGAAAACATATGTCCGCACAGAAACCTGCACGTGGATATACATAACAGCTTTATTCATAATAATTGCCAAAACTTGGGAGCAACCAAGATGTCCTTCAGTAGGTGATGGATAAACGGTGCTACATCTGATGGAACATTACTCAGCACTAAAAACAAATAAGCTATCAAGCCATGAAAAGACATGGAGGAAACTTACATGGCATCTTACTAAGTGAAAGAAGCCCATCTGAAAATACTACAAACTGTATGATTCCAACTAAATGACACTCTGGAAAAGGCAAATTTATGGTGACAGTAGAAAGATCGGTGGTTGCCAGGGACTAGTGAGAGGTAAGGATGAGCAGGCGGAACACGAGGGATTTTTAGAAAAGTGGGTACATGTTATTATACATTTGTGCAAACCCACAGAATGTACACCAAGAGTGAACCCTAATGTAAACCATGACCTTTGGGTTATTATGATATTAAAATGTGTTAATGTGGGTTCATCAGTTGTAACAAATGTATCACTTTAGTGGAGGACGGTGATAGTGGGGGAAGCTATGCATGTGTGGGGACAGAGTATATGGAAACTTTCTGAACCTTCCACTAAATTTTGCTATGAACCTAAAATTGCTCTCAACTATAAAATCTATTGTCACACACCCACACCAAAAAGAAAGAAAAAAATCTGAAAGCTTCCGGAGATAAAAAAGATCACTTATAAAGGAAAGTGACACCAAATTTATCAATTACAACACTGGATACAAGAGGCTAATGGAGTACTCTCTTTATAGATTTGAAGGAAAAGAACTTTAAACTTATATCTCTATATAGAGTTAAACTTAAAAGTAAAATAAAGATATTATCTGGCATATGAGGTCTTGGGTAATTTACAAAGTAAAATTATTTGTAGGGAAAAAACCCCCAAACATTTAGAGGTTGCTCTCCAAGAAAAAAAAAACACAAAAAAAAACGTCTACGAGTCAGAGTCAGATACGGAAAGTAAAGGAATAACTGAATTAATCAAATGTTTTGTTGTCTAGATGAATGATGACCAGTGGAAAAAATAAATAAGTAAACACACCCAAAACTCAGGAACCAAACTGACAAAAGAAGAGAATATAAAATACAGGGACGAGAGGAAACAAAGAGAGGCAATAGGTAAGTTTATGGCTTTGATGATAGTGACGATTTCTTGGATGTATACTTATTCCCAAACTCATTGACTTGTGTGCAATAAATATATACAGCTTTTTACATATCAGTCATAACTCAATAAAGTATTTTTTTAAAAAAATAGGAGGAAGTGACCTGAGGGAAGTGAAAATTTGCTCAGATTATTTTCTTATTCACTGGACATAGATATTGACAAGCTTTAATGATTAATGAGGGAAAATAAACAAACTTTTGGTCTGGGTAATTAAAGAATAACCACTAGATAAATCAAAGTTAAAAACGTAACTTTCAAAAAAGCAGAGGATTTTAATTTGTTCAAGGGAACAAGACACGAAAGCCAAAAGAAGAATTATGGAAAATAAAATTTCCTCAATAGGATAGCAAACTTAAGTTCTAGGAGAGCAGTGATTTCAATAAATATAAATCCATAAAAGTAACAAGATTCAGAAACTCTCAAATTAGAAAGAGAAAAGGACCAAGACTATGTTAACTATAAGAAATATATTTAACCCAAAAGAATACAGGCAGCTGGAAACAAAAAAACAAAAAAACAAAAAAACAAAAAAGGAAATTTATTTATTTAATTATCTATTGCGTACATTAAGTATGTACTCAATGGATATTAATTTTATCCTATGGATTAAAGTTCAATACTATAGCTGGGGCTCAGGCATCCAACCCAATGTCCCCTTATTTGAGACTTCTTTTCTCAGAAGATTTTAGAAATTTTTTAAATTAATAAATAACATATGTTAAGAATTATTAATTAATATTACAGAGGCCTGATGTTACAGAAGCCTAATATACATCATATGGAGACCAAATGTTCAAATAATATTGGAGTAAACTCAGCTGGACAGAAAATGGTTTTACTAATTCTTTGCCAGGTATCTGTTTTTCTCTCCCCAAAGGCAAATTAAAAATGAGTAATAGTAAAAATAATAATAATAATATTTTTTGCTCCTCAAAGGCAAATTAAAAATGAGTAATCATCATCATCATCATCATCATCATCATCATGGCTAACATTTATTGATTGAATACACTAATACATGCCAGGTGTTATCTTTTGACATGTACTAAATCATTTACTATGCACAGTAACCCTTTGAGGCAAATACTGTTATTCTCTCAATTTTATAAATGAAGTCAAAACACTAAGGCATTAATATCACAAAGATAGTAAGTAAAGAAGCTGTGACTGGAATAGAAACAATTAGGCTCCAGAGCTAGCACTCTTACCCATTGTTACACATCGCTGCTTTCAATGAATTTACAAATGTTGCCTTTATTCTCATCTGCTGTAAAAAGTCTGTAGCCCTCTCAAGTGGTGGCTGTTTCTTCTTCCACATTGTGCCAGAAAGTGGTGTAGGTGATGTTCATGCCCTTCATTGCTTCTTCTAAGCTTTCGACCCTCCTTCTTTCCTAACAACCCAGTTTTGAAGCGCAAAACATCAGTCTCCCCCAGAAGCTCCTTTGCTTTGTGGCCATCAACCAGACTCTACGGCCTCCTCCCTTTCTTGAAGACTGAGCATCTGGATAACTGGCATTCTCTCCATTACTTCCCCTGCCACAAATTTCAGTAGTTCCAGTATCCTCTTAGATACTTTTTCTGACTCTTTGACCTCTCAGCTCAGTTATCCCTGACTCCTCCATAACCCGACCCACCATATCTCAGCCCCTCTCACCCATGCCATCCAGTACATCATACTAGAGGCACAGATTAGCAATAACTGTACCTCCTCCATAATCTCATATTAACGCCATCTCCTCTCTGACCATGCCCTCTTAGCCTTCCAGCATACTAATTTGAGTACCCAGATGCAATTGCTCTTCAACCCCGTTGGGACCTGGTTTATTTTAGTTGGCCACCTATTCCTGCCCCATCTTCTTCCTGTTTTAGCTTCTGTCTTACCAATGTGAGGTTATACAATTCACAATTGTAAACACTTTCTTGTACTTACCCAGAAAACTCATGCTGCTACCTTGTTTTGTTGCGTGCATTTGGCAAGACCCCAACTCTATAAAAATCAACTCTCTTATTTATTCACTTACTTCACGTACTTCAAACTTATATTCACATTGCTGAAAGTGGTTAGTTCAAAATATACAACCACTTGCTAACCAGCATAAATTTCATTTCATAACCACTAATCTCATGTGGTCCTGATCCATTCACTTTCCCTATCTCCTATAAGTATGTTACTCTGTTGCCCCAGACATCCAACACATTGCCCTCTTTCACTTACTATTTCATTAAGACAAAAGAAATAATCTGAAAAGAAGTTTCACTGTCTCCGGCAACCCGTCTGAATTGACCCATACACTCTGCTTTCTATCACCTATGGATGACCAGCTTGGGCGCCAGTGGAGAATCACTCCCTTCATTTTTGCACAGGATCCCAGCCTCTCTCCCACACTCAAGGACACTCTTTTAGAAAATTCTCCTTTGTCCTGCTTCATCAATTTCTTCCTTTCTACTGGATCATTTCCATAAGCATACGAACATACTTTAATAGGTCCTATGTAGCTAAGAAAGAGAAGAAAGCTTCCATCCTTACCTCTCCAGTGAGTCTGCCATTGTCCAACAGAGTTCTCCACAGTGCCATACCACACAGGGGTCAATTCTCTCCTCTTGGCAGTATTTGACTGGTCACCCTCTCCTTCTTGATTTTTTTTTTTTTTTTTTTCCAGTTGAAACCAACAACACAGCTCTCTTGTTTGCTGCTTACCTCACTGACCACACTGCCTCCCTTTCCTCTGCTGATATATGCCACTCCCTCCAGCTTCTAAACCAGGGCTTCTCAATATCCGTTGCACAATAAGAATTAAGTGGTAAGCTTTGAAAGTAAAGTTGGCCTTTGAACAACATGGGTTTGAACTGCGTGGGTCCACTTACAAACAGATTTTTTTCAAGAAAATCAGTGAATCCTTTGTATCCAGGGATTTCATATCCCCGGGTTTGGCATCCCAGAATTCAGCCAACCAGGATTAAAAACAGTACTATTTTCGCATTCCCAACCACTGATGTAAAATACTGTTTTTCACCCCTAGTGGTTGAACCTGCGAATGCAAAGGGCCTACTATAAAGTCAAAAGTTATACTCACATTTTCGTTGTCAAGTCTCAAATTCCCAGAGTGTTCAAGGCATCGATCCCCAGGACTCAACTAAACTAATTAAATCAGAATCTGTGGGAGGCAAGGTGACAGGAGTAGGCAATTTTGTTAAAGATCCCCAGGTGATTCTAATGTGCAGCCAGGCTGTAAACAATGGAGTGCCCCAGGGCTTCATCTCAGACCTCCAGTTTTCTACCTGCACTACCCTAGGTGATTTCAGCCAATATCTTAGCTTTTAGTACCGCCAATACCTGGTGTCTTCTAAATTTATAGCTGCAGCCCTAACCTTTCTCCTGAACTCTGGAATTCTATATATAACTCCCCGTTGTCATCTACTTTTGGATGTTTAATATAGTTTCCAAAGTTAACATGTCCTTGCTCACTCATACCCATGTCACTAACTAGCAATTCCATCTTTCCAGCAACATGGACCCACATAGAGGTAAATGCTGTTATCCTGGAGTCATCATTTACGCCTGTATTACTCTTATATCTCATCTCCAAACTGTCAGCTAATTATATTTCAAAATAAATCCAGAATCTGATTACTTTTCTCACCACTTTCTGATTACATTCCCATTTGAGCCCTTATCCTCTTTCTCTGCATTATTACTATAGTTCATCACTGGTCTTCTTGCAACTACCCTTGCATCAAAGATATCAGTCAGAGTGATCGTTTTACTATATTATTTAGATCATGCCATGCAACTGCTTTAGAACCATCCAATGGCATCAATCACCTAAACTCCCCTTATGATATGACTCCCTTCTATCATTCCGAACTCATCACCTTCCACTCTTTTACTCTTTCCACTCTAAACACATCAGATATTAATCTATTCCTGAAACAGCCCAGTCACACTCCTGCTTTTGTGCTTTGTGGTCCTTCTGTCCGGAGCATTCTTCCCATCAAATATCTCCCCTAAGCTTGCAAGTACCATCTCATCGCCAAAGTCTTCCATGGCCACCCTATATAAAATAGCACCTCCTGAACCCACACTCCCTATTTGTGTTTGTTTACTCCCCATTATGTGTGTGCTTGTTTTCATTCTCTCCAAATAAAATATAAGCTGCTCAAGTGCAGATCTTTATTTAAATCTGGAATGGTTTTGGCATGAGTAATCACTTAATCAATAAATGAATCTATCTGGGAAGCTAAGGATTTTGGCCCTAACTTATGGGGTGCTATTGGAACATCTAAGGACCAGAGAAGTCTTTTAGAAACAATGTATAACTCTGTGGGGACAGAGCCAGGAGTGCAGTTTCCAGGCTCTTGGCCTCACGTGGAAAGGTGCTGGCTCATGTAGTAAATGGCCACCAACTGTGATTGGATGGCCATCAGCTGTGGCTACTTGGCCATCAGCTGTAACCAGTGAGCCATTGGCCACTAATATAACTGCTGTGGCTACGCTAGCAGAAAGTGGGGGCTAGCAAGAAGATGATGGCTGGCAAGCGCTGATTGTAGTTAGCACGGCGGGTCGCAGATTGTGTGGATCCTGCTTCCTGTGTCTCCGGCCCAGCCACCAGTGAGAATATAGTAGTATGACTCCCCTATCTATAGCTCCGTGGGTGTTCCTTTTTGGCTTTACTATGTCCTGCATTCTTATGTGGGGAGCGTGACCAGAGACCCCGCCTGATGACTCCCTGCATGACACATGGTGCTGTGAGCAGGATATGGTGCTGGTCAAAGCTCTCCGAAGTGTGGTGGAACAATTTGTGCGTCAGTCTCAGGAGAGCTGGACCGCCGTGGAGGGGTGGAAAAACCTGGACTGTTCGACAACCAGCATAAGACGGAGAAAGCGAAGGTCATTGTGGCCCTGTGGGCTGGGAAGTGCTTGCTGAGGCAGCCCAGATGCAGGACTTGTAGTCCCAGGAGGAAACGCTTGCTGAGTCCTCCGTGGGAGATGTGGGTGAGGTCAAGGTCGCCCCTCACCCCCAGGACAGCCCTGGCAAATGACTATGGACTGTAGGGAATGGGCTCCATCCCTAATTTAATGGACAGCTTGACTGTTTGCTTGGGAACATGCCACCATGTAGTGGAACTGGAGGATGTTTGCTTTTGTGTCTTGACTGGCCGCCATCGAGAATATGTAAGCACCTTGACTGTGAGCTGCTGTTGTTCCAGCACAGTACCCTGAGAGGCCCAGAGAGAGTGGCAGTGCCTTGAGAGACTGTGGCTGTGCCTCAGCCTGGCTGAGTCCAGGAAGTCTGGCTGTGCCCAGAGAGAGTGGCAGTGCCCTGAGAGGCCTTCGCTGTGTCCAGGAATGCAATTTTGGACTTCAAAACTATAATATAATAAATTTGTGTTGTTGTAAGCCTAGTGGTGTGGTTCATACATATCAATCTGAGACAGCAGACATCAGCATGAAGGGTATGGAGTAGAACTGATGGAGCAAATGGATCATCTGCCAATGTTTAGATGAGATTTTAGGGTTTGACTCTCCCCAAGCCTCATTAACAGATCCTATTGCAATATATTCCTCATAGCATTTTCCCATTTTCTTTAGCTCAACAAGTTGACAAAAAGGAAGTCTGGCTGTGCCCAGAGAGAGTGGCGGTGCCCTGAGAGGCTCTGGCTGTGTCCGGGAAGATAGGTGGTACCCTAAGAAGCCCAGGAAGTCTGGCTGTGCCCAGAAGAACTGGTGGTGCCCTGAGAAACCCTGGCTTTGCCCAGAGAGCCTGGCTGTGTCGTGGATATTGCATTCACCTCCAGGCTCCTCGCACAGGGCTCCTCATGGAAGACGCTTGTCGCGTAGATTGTGAGGCGAGACCCTATAGGGGTGGAGTGTGGGGACAGCCAGGAGTGGTTTCCAGGCTCTCGGCCTCACATGGAAAGGTGCTCACTCGGGTAGTAAATGGCCATCAACTGTGATTGGGTGGCCATCAGCTGTGGCTAGTTGGCCGTCAGCTGTAACCAGTGAGCCATTGGCCACTAATATAACTGCTGTGGCTATGCTAGCAGAAAATGGGGGTTAGCAAGAGATGGTGGCTGGCAAGCGCAGATTGCTGTTAAGATGGTGGGTTGCAGATTGTGTGGATCCTGCTTCCTGTGTCTCTGGCCCAGCCGCCAGTCAGAATATAGTAATATGACTCCCCTATCTATGGGGAGTGTTCCTTTTTGGCTTTACCATGTCCTGCGCTCTTATGTGGGGAGCGGGACCAGAGACCCCACCTGATGACTCCCTGCATGACAAACTCACAAACCTTTTCCCCTTGTCCCTTATTAGAAATATCCCTTTGATTTGGGTGGAGAAACGAAATTGTGACAAGACTATAAAAAAGATATCGCAATACCTTGGCTTAAAATAAATCATTGTGAGATTTGCATTCTCTGAGTTATGCTTAGGCTGGAACACTTTCTGCTTGCATTTAAATATTCTCTGCCTCTTTTCTAAATTCTCTGACACCCTAAAGGGCCACAGCTCCTGAGAGATAAGTCCTGGAACAGGTACTAAAACATTCATCAAATAAGTAAAATCCAACATCATAGGGTAGGATTTCATGAGATCAAAATATATTTGATAGTAAAATAAATCGCACTAAAACCCAAATTTGGTCCTATATCTGAACTAAACATTCTAAATTACAAGTGATACTCCATACTCCACCCCACAACTCCTATATCTGAACTAAACATTCTAAGTTACAAGCGAAACTCCATACTCCCACCCCAGTTAATGAAATGAAGCTGGGCTTCTTCCTGAAAAAACGTTATAATCCACTGAGCCAAAAATGAAAGGCTGTTTGCTAGTCAGTTCTGAGAGCCTCTTAGGGACCAAAGGTTTATGAGTTATATAACCCTGAAAAGGGAAGAAAGTAGCTGTAATTAGTGATTCTTAGAGTTAGCCACTCCGTGGGCTAAACTAAGATATGAAAGAGAGAGAAGTGGTGAATGTTGAAATTTGAAACCTCCTATTTACATGGAAACACTAAATAACCACCCACAACAATATTTTTAAGGAATTCCATCTATTCATTCAATTTATTTGCAAAATTGCTTTGATATTTTATCCAGGTTTCTTCTTTACTGCCTGTGCATTGAAATATTCTAATTGTTTATGAAAACTAGTTTCAAGCTCTTAAATATAAGCCAAGGTTATCACTACCTTTATTTTACAACTTTAAGACAAATCTTTAAAAGATGTGAAAAATAAAAGTTCAGTTCTATCTTCAGTCAGGATATGTGAATCCAGCACACTGTCTCCTACACACACTAGATGTCACTGCATGACCTGAAATATTGGCTGTAATTTGATCTGTCTTTACCCGCATTATAGTCAAGATTAACATATGGGACAAAATAATCTCAAAGTAGTTTCCCAAACAGCTCAATTGCATCCATAAACATAAATTATTTTTCACCTCAGCAATTCTATACGTTAAACTACAAAACAACATTATAGTTTTTCTTTTCATCATCAACTCCCTCCTTCCCAAATTCTAAAATCAAATAGAAATGTTTGCATTTGATCTAAACGTTAATAATGTTTATTCATGAGATATAAACAAAGAACCGTGGGAACATAGAGCAAGAGGTTCATAAAGGATTTAGGCAGCAGACATCAGCCCCAAAAGAAATACAGCTAATCTTTATTTGAAAAACTCATATAGCTGAGGTGGTTTATTACTTGTCTTTCCTTAGTTTATCATCTATATTTAGTGCTCTTAGAAATGTAAATGGGTGTTCAGCAAAAAACTATTCCATGGTCAAATGTTTGAGAAACATTTAGCTGTTAAAAAACCAACAGGTATGTTTTTAATAGCAGAATTTCTCAGAGTTTCTAATATTTGAATGTGGATTGTAGGTCTCTAAAAGGACAGTTCCTATCATCTCTTATTTAACAAATGTTACCATCTTAAGGAATATTGGTCTCTCACTGAACAGAGTTGTACAGAAAAGCAGTAGAAGCAGTGGCAGTGGATACTTAAAATGCGAAGCGTTAGTATTTGTGATTTTAATATTTTATAAGCTCAAGAAAAAATTCATTATCTTATTTTTACTCAATTATTAGAAATTGGCAGATCTGAAAAGACTATCTAAAAAAACTAGGATTTTTTTTTTTGAGATAGTGGTTTTATTTCCTTTGGACATATACCCAGAAGTGAGATTGGTGGATTATCTGATAGTTCTAGTTTTAATTTTTTAGCAACCTCCATGCTGTTTTCAGTATGACTGTACCAACTTACATTCCCACTACTAGCAGTGTACATGGGTTCCCTTTTCTCTGCATCCTCATCAACACGTTTTATGTTTTGACTTTTTGATAACCGTTGTCCTAACAGGTCTGAGGTGATATCTCACTGTGGTTTTGATTTGCATTTTCCTGATGGTTAGTGTATTGAGTACCTTTTCACATACCTATCAGTCATTTGTATGTCTGATTTGAAAAAAATATATATTCAGGTTCTTTGCCTATTTTCTAAAGGATTATTTATTTATTTATTTATTTATTTATTTATTTATTTTTATTTATTTGCTATTGAGTTATATGAGTTTCTTGCATATTTTGGATTTTATACCCTAATCAGATATATGGTTTGCAAATATTTCCTCCCATTCCATAAGTTGCCTTTTCATGTTGTTGATTGTTTCCTTTGTTGTGCAGAAGCTTTTTAGTTTGATGTAGTCTCATTTTTGAGTTTTGCTTTTGTCGCCTTTGCTTTTGGTATCAAATGGAAAAACCTTTACCTAGCCCAATATCAAGGGGCTTACCACCTATTTTCTTCTAGGGGTTTAACAGTTTCAGGTCTTATGTTTAAGTCTTTAATCCATTTTGAGTTGATTTTGTGGATGGTATAAGAGAGGGGCCCATTATCATTAGCAATAGAACTCATGACCTAGAAAACACTCTGGTGTGCTAAGAATTTAAGTGAAAAGAAAGAAGAACTATTACAATCAATAAGAGAAAGGATGAGTTATAGAATAAATAGTGCTGGGAAAATTGTTTGGATTCAATTAAATTCAGCTACATTTCTATTCTATATCATATATCAAAATAAAATCCATTCCATAAATAAGACATACTATCTAGACTAAAATATAAATAAAAAGATTCCTCATAATAAAAGTAACAGAAACTGAATAAACAGCACTTGACTACCTTAAAATTAGAAAAAAAAAAAAACAACCAACAAACTCAGCACAGTTTTTGACCCCAATTCAAAGCAATTACTATAAAAGTTAATTTTTAAAGAAATAATAATTTTACAATCACAGTGTGGAAAGCAGACTAATGTCCCTCCAAAATATGTCTATGTCCTTATCCCTGGAATCTGTGAAGATGTTAGCTTATGTGACAAAGGAGACTATTGCAGATGGAACTAAGGTTGCTAACCAGTTTATCTTAAACTAGGAGATTATCCTGGATTATGTGATTAAGTAATCACAAGGGTCCTTAAATGGGGTATTGGGAGGTAGAAGAGGTCATAGTAATATGATGAGAAGAATGCTAATCACTGTTGCTGACTTTGAAGATGGAGGAAGAAGACCATGAGTCAAGGAATGTGGATGGCCACTAGAACCTACAAAGACCAAATAAATAAATGCTCCCCTGGAGCTCCTAGAAAGGAAAATATCCCTGCAGACATCCTGATTTTAACCCAGTGAGACCAATTTTGGACTTCAAAACTATAAGATAATAAATTTGTGTTGTTGTAAGTCTAGTGGTGTGGTTCATACATATCAATCTGAGACAGCAGACATCAGGGTGAAGGGCATGGAGTAGAACTGAATGGACCAAATGGATGATACCCAGCATCGATCATCTGCCAATGTTTAGATGAGATTTTTAGGGTTCAACTCTCCCCAAGCCTCATTAACAGATTCTATTGCAACATATTCCTCATAGCATTTTCCCATTTTCTTTAGCTCAACAAGTTGACAAAAGCCATGCTTTTTCCTAAGGCAATGCTTTTGAACCATTTCTTTTCAAGAACCCCTGTAATGACAGAGGGAACTCAATACTTAACCCCCAGGAAATCTGGGAGCACAGCTTGAAATTGACTGCATACATGCAATTCTTCTAAGTTTATTTTTGTTTGTTTCAGCTAAATAATTGATGTGTTTTGAATTGTACTGTGTAAAATATGTGTTTGTTCTAATGAAATTACTTATAAAAAGGAAAAATCATGTTCATTGAAGAATTATTCACAATGGTAAAGAAATGCAAAGAACCTAAGTGTCCATCAATGGATGAATAGATAAAGAAAATGAGATATATAGATATAGGTATAGATGTAGATATAGATATATAGGTATATAGATATAGATACACACAAACACACTGAAATATTATTCAGCCTAAAAAAGAAGGAAATCTTGCCATTGGCAACAAAATGGATGAACTTGGAGGACTTTATGCTACGTAAAATAAGCAAGACAGAGAAACACAAATCCTGAATGATCTCACTTATAAGTGCAATTTAAAAATGTAAAACCTGTGGTAACAAAGAGTAGCATGGTGGTTACCAGGGACTGGGAATGGGAGGGGTGGTGGTGATGGGGAAATTATGACCCAAATGTACAAACTACCAGTTGTAAGATTAATAACTTCTGGAGACCTAATACAGCATGGTAACTATAGTTAATAATAAGACACTGAATACTTGAAATTCACTAAGAGAGTAGATCCCAAGTGTTCTCACTCCCCCCCCAAATGGTAATTATGTGAGGTGACGGATATGTTAATTAGCTTGATTGTGGTAATCATTACACTATATATATCCAAACATCATGTTGCACACTTCAATATAAGCCATTTTTATTTGACAATCATACCTGGAAACTAAGCTTGGAGGTTAGTAATTCTACTTGTAGGTTGTAGTTACTAATGACAGTCTACCCTGAATAATGAAATATAAGCTTGGATTGAGAAAAATTAAGCCCCAACAACTTTTCTCTTAATGTATAAATGCTATCCAAACAATCTTTGGACAATACGGGGCATGAAAAGGTGTTTAACATTTAGGAATTAACAATTTAAAAAGTGGGAGGGACTTTATTCTGTTGGGGTTCTCAATTGTCTAATACACCTACTATTGAAACCTACTGTTGGATGTCACAGACGCATCATCCAGAATTTGCTGAGTTTCAACAATGTCACTGCATGAGCTCCAAATAGATTAAATAGAAAGCAAGCTCTCCAGAAACAGTTTTGCAGATTGCAGTCAGACCACTAGATGGATTCATGAACCACCAAAAACATCATTAGTTGAGGAGGACCTAGAGCTGGTTGGTAGCTATCAAAGTGAAAGTGGGTCATCCAGCAGCCTGGGGAAAAAAAAAATTATTTGTGAAGCATCACAAAAGTTCTCCTTGTAGTATAGCTCTGGGTTGCAGAGAGACAAGTGGTACCTAAAAGAACACCTTAGCAAGGACTCACAGTCATTGTGAGTGAATGTGACATGCTGAATGCAGACACACACTGCATGAGGAAGGAGCAGTCATCATAGAGAAAGAACTGAAATTCATAGGGTAGAAATGACTCCGGTCATTTCAGTCAAGTTCACCCTGGGGACAATGCTCTCTTTCACAAAGGTGTCTGGCACAACTAAAGAAACTAAAATCCAAAAGTGGACATTATGTTCTGGACACTGTCTTCAGTGAATTACAAAACGAAATTCTAGAAATGAAGAGCCCCCTCTGTCACTGGGCTCCCAGGCATCTCTGGTGTGGTTTATTTAATATCTAAGGTAGAGGACTTTATACTTTTCATGGAGGTTTCATTTACCTTAATAAAGCTTAGCACTGCCTACAGAGATTCTTTCTAAAATGCAAATCTGACTTTTTCATTTTACAGCTTAAAACCCTTCAATGTCTCTCCAGGGCTTTCAAATGGAAATCCAAATTCCATAAGGGAACATAAAAAGCTCTTTATGACCTGGCCCCTCCAAATTATTTTATTATTCCCCATCTTGTATTAGTCAATACTCAAAAAATTCAGAACTACTTGCAGATGCAAAAATGTAAAACATACCTTCCCTTACACCTTGGTCCACGCAGCACACTTCCCCTGGCTAACTCCTCTTGAAGTCATCCTTCAATACTCAGCTCACTGTCAGGTCCTCATCACTCCCCTCCCAATGCCCCAATCTGGATTAGATGCTTTTCATCTATCTGTCATACAATGTACCTACAATATTTGCCTCTGTGTTGGTCTGCTTTTCCAATTACTGGAGGGCAGAAACTGCATCTCTTAGGTTTATCCTAGTGCTTTCAGGCTGCTATAAAAAAAAAAAAAAATACCATAGATGGGGTGGCTTAAACAACAAACACTTATTTCTCACATTTCTGGAGCCTGGGAAGTCCAAGAACAAGTTGCTGACAGATGCAGTGTCTGCTGAAGGTCTTCTCCCTGGTTCATAGCTGGCCATATGCTCAATATAACCTCCGTGGTAGAAGCGGTGAGGGAGCTCTCTGGGGTCTCTTTTTATAAGGGCACTAATCCCACTCATGAGAGTGGATTCCTCATGACCTAATCATCTCCCCAAAGGCCTCAGCTTTGTCACATTAGGGGGTTTGGATTTCAACATATGAATTTTTGGGGACACAAACATTCGATCTATAGCACCTCTACCCCCCCAAAATAGTGTTATATACATAAAATAGTCCATACAATGCTTCCTGAATAAATATACTAATTACTTGTCATAAACATCTTGGAGGGAAAGGAGAAATCATTGACCTATGTTGGTAGGCAACTTGCCGAAGGACATCTATCACACTGACTTTTAAAAATCTCTTTAAAGATGAAATTTGCAACTGTAAAATCACAAGTGTGCATACAGTAAATGTTGGGCTATTGTTGCCGCAATTATCAGTGTATAAATAAGAAATACTGCCATACCTATTTTTTATCTGAAAATAAGTTACCTTCAATGTTTCCCTTCATTGTGTCTACAGATTTGTAGCAGACATAAATCTCCATAAGTCTAAATTTGACATGCTATATGAAAGATTTTATTTTCCTCTTTTGCTTCCAGGATGATTTCTCTATTATATTTTTATATACATATTTGACAGAAACAGCACACACTTGTCCTATGGGAAATAGAAGACACGATCTTGGCTTAGATTAATTGAGCTGAAGAAGAGAAATTACATCTTTCATGCCTCTTGCAGCCACCTATTTCTCCCCATTTTGAGGCTGGTGCAAGTTTTGTTTCTTTAATGTGGAAAAGGATGCACCAGTGGCACTAAAGGCTTTCAGTAGATTGGTGACATTTCATTTTAAAGTCTAAATCATGCAGACTTTAAAGAGCGGGGATAAAATCAGAATGAAATAATGACAAAAATCCCGTAGAAGCAAAAATTGTCCATGCTGCACCTCTTAAAAAAAAGGACACCACGGGTCCACCATGCTTCATTCTGAAAACTTCTCAGCATGTTCCGTGGTCAGGATTTTTATCAAACTTGGAGGTGAGTTATTACATGCTTTTTCTTAGCCCTGCAGTTCAATAGTATAAAGAAACATACTAACAGATGAGAACTTTGTGGCTGCTACTCACCATAATATTCCATGTGCCTGTGCACTGAAAGAAAGCTCTGACTCAGAGAAGTCACTTGTGTAACACAAAGACAGTCTCCGCTCTCTTCCCACAGAAAGAATTCCACGGTCACCACATGGCATCAAGTCAGAGATCCAGGGAGTGTATTTCAATAGAAGAGGAAGAGGCAGGCATTTGGTTTAATTTTTATTGTTTCCCCCATTTGCTGGATGTTTTTCTTCTGACCTACCTTTAATAAAGTAGTTGCAAAGATCAGAAGATAAATTAGACGATACAGTCTCTACACTTCAGAAGCTTAAAGTTTAAAAATTTCATTAAAAATCAAAGTTTACATATTTTCTATTGAAAAGAAATTGATGCCTGAAATTCTTTCTTTAAGGTCTAAATTTTAAAATTTTGTCAGTATTATTATTTATCTATTAGTGTACTGTTTAGGGTAGGGGCAAACTTATACCCAAATGTCTTCCAAATAAATTGTTATCTTAAATGTAAAGCAATGCAAATATAAAAATGTGTGTGTTGTTTTTTGTTTTTGTTTTTTAATAGGGATAATGGAGCCATTAAAAATAAATAACTAAATAAAGGAATATATAAATAGTAAATCTTGGATGAGGGTAAACTTTCTAAGTTTAGAAGTAATTAAAAAAAAATTCCTCCTCAGTCCACAGCTTCCTGAAGACACAGCACATACTAGCTTACCTAATGGTAGCAATGCCCCAGATAATAATTTTTTTCTTAGGGTCAGGGGCCAATCTCTGCAAAACACTTCATCCTACTTTTCCTTATGCAGTGAATCCTGGGAGACACTCTTCTTAGCATCTCTTAGACAACTAATTCACTCTTGAAAAAAAAAATAGCTTTATTGAGGTATAATTGATATATAAAGAACTATACATATTTGATATGTACAGTTTAATGAGTTTGGACATAAGCAAAGTATCCATGATATCCTCACCACTGTCAAGGTAATTGCCATATTCAACAACTCCCAGAGTTTCCTTGTGTGTCTTTGTTTTTGTTTTTGGTTTGGTGGTAAGAACACTTACATAAGATCTGTCCTCTTAACAAATTTTGAAGTGCACATTACCATATTGGTAACTCTAGGCACCGCCTTGTACAGCAGATCTCTGGAACTTACTCATCTAGCATGTGCAGCTTTATACCCATTGAACACTGACTTCTCATTTTCCCCACTCCCAGCCTCTGGCAGTCATTACTGTATTCTTTGTTCTATGAGTCTATTTTGGATACTTCATATAAAGGAAATCATACAGTACTTGTCATTTTGCGACTAGCTTATTTCACTTAGTCAAGGTGGGTTTTATGTATTAATAGGGTTGGCTTAACTTTGTATTTCATAGGAATTCATTTTCTTTCCTTCTCTATATTAGGTTATATGACTGACCAAGAGAATGAGAGCATATATGTGTTTGCCTGTTTGAATGGACCATCAGCCTCCACTACCCACTGCCTACCATTCTTTTCCACCACCTGCCAGGCAATTTACAAAATGGATGTGAAAGGTCTCGTGGGGTGGTTTATTTCTAAATGTCTTCTAGTGGGTGGCTGTATAATCTATATAATATGAGACTCAGAAGAGCTTTCCTGTACCTGGCTCCTGGTGAGGAGAAGAAGGCAAACTCAAAATGGCCACTCTGCTGAGGTTGATCAACATCATAAAATGTAGATGTTGTATTTTACTAGGGAAATATTAGTTTTGTGACAGCAACTCTAGACTGTTTATAAAATGAAAAACTCATTCAACAGTTAGCAACAATTTCACACCGCAGTGTGATGCCTTGGCAGATGTTACGGGAGCATTCTGCAAGGTCATTAAAACAGAACCAGGTCGCAGCGTGTATCCCCAGTGAATCACCTGTCAAAAGCTTTTATTTGTGTTAGATACATGTCTCAACTTACGTCCCCAAGGTGGGTCTTATGTGCAAGAACTTTCTCTGATATAATAAATATGTGCTTTCCCCTTAAAAAATGTGAAAAAAAATAAGAAAATAAAAGCAATGAAAGACATCACTAATGAAAATGTTGAGGCATTTACATATGCAATCAAATTTCATATATCTAAACAGAATATAGTCCAATTTAAAAGGCAAATGAACTAGAAAAATATTTACAAATATATCACACATAGGGTTAATATAGTTGATAAAGAAGATTTATTATAAATCAATATGAATGATAAAATGTCAAATGAGAAAGAGACAAAGGTCCTGAACCTGAACGTGAAGATTACAAAGTTTTAAGATCTACATTTCTACAACACACATGTGGAAACATTCTCTGTCACAATGATAATACCCAACTTCAAACAAGATACCATTTTTTTCCTTATTAAAGTTGCAATGGTAATTTTTAAAATCAATACTTGGTGCTGAAGAACAGCATTCCCTGGGGTACTTTCTAAAAATGCAAATTGATAGGACCTAGCCCAGACCCACCAAAATAGAATCCCAGTGGATGGACCCTGAAAGCAAGTTGGGAAAATTCCGATTCAATTGACTTGCAGTGGGACCTGGGACTCAGTCATTTCCCATCCCCATCCTAAGAGATCTCAGAGCAAGCTTGAAAACCGCGGCTAGTCTATTGAATCACCAGAGACATTTTAAGAAATATTGACACTTGGGTCCTACCCACAGATATTCTAATTTAAAATGCATATGGGTTCAATTAGAATATCAAACATTTTAAAAGCTCAATCGGTGATTCCAAAATGTAGTCAAAATTAAGAATACCTACTCTAGAAAGCATGATAAAATGAGTATTTGTATACTTTTTGAATGGGAGTGAAAATTGGTACAACTCTTTTTACAAATCATTTGGCTGTGGGTTGCTTTTTTAAAAAAATAGTATTTCTTCACTAAAAATTGCAATTTTGTAATTTTATCCTATCAATGTAATCTAAATATAGAAAACATCTATGAGCACAAATGTTCTTTGTGTTTAATTGATTCAATGACAATATTTAAGAGCAATATAACTGGCCAGCTATAGGGTAATGGTTTAATAAACAACGGTATGTTCACATACTGAGGTGCTATCCATTCAGTAAAAGTCTGTATAATATATTTTTAATGTCATGAGAAAATACAGGGTTAAGGGGAAAAATTAAGGTATATATTGTATTTACTGCATGCCAAGAGTAATTTAAAATAAACATAGCAAAAATGATGGGAATAAAATATTCTAAACCAATAAGGGTGGTTATCTTTGAGCTATGAGAAGGTAAATGACTTTGAGGGATTATTTTTTAACTTTTCTGAATTTCAGAAATTAATATAAATTTGTTAGGTCTAATTTAAACATTTAGAATTTTTATTGTGGTAAGGTATATATATATATATATATATATATATATATATATATATATATATATATATATGTATATATGTATATATAATGTAAATTTTACAATTTTTAACAATTTTCAAGTATACAATTCAGTGGCAATAAGTACATACACATTGGTGTACAACCATCACCACCATCTTCAACCTCCCCATTATCTTCTACTCCCAGCCTCTGGTAACAACTATTCTACTTTTTATCTCTATCAATTTGACTATTCTCTGTATCTAATATAAATAGAATCATACAATATTTGTTCTTTTGCGTCCGGCTTATTTCACTCAACATAATGTTTTCAAGGTTCATCCATGTTGATCATATATCAGAATACCATTGCTTTATAAGGCTGCATAATAGTCCATTGTATTATAAACCACATTTTTTTATCCCTTCATCCATTGATGAGCATTTGGGTTGTTTCCAACCTTTGGCTATTGTGAATAATGCGGCTATGAACATTGGTGTATAATACTTGTTCAAGTACAATACCATTGAACAATACCTTTGTACAATACCTTTCAGGTTTTGAGGGTATATACCTAGAAATAGAATTACTGGATCACATAGCAATTTTATGTTTCATTGTTCGAGGAACCGCCATAATGTTTTTCATAGAGGCTGCTCCATTTTACATTTTCACCAGCAATTCACAAGTGTCCTACTTTGTCTACACACTTATAATTTTTTAGTTACCAAGGTCAATTTGTTTTTGTTACATAAATAAAGGGTTATTTTCTCTCTATTCATTCATACCCAACTTCTACTAAACACACAATCCTGTGAAAGTTAATATCCCTGGGAGTCAACCTCTATTCTCCACCCTTTGCTTTTCTAAATTTCTTCTACATACTTGCTCCTACCATTCATTTTAGTATCACTTTATATTGTCTCAAATTCTTCTGTAATTTTTTCACATGTACATTGTGTTTTATTGTTCTTAAGTATCCCCCATATTAATTAATCTAGTATCCCCCATATTAATTAAGACTGATTGTATAATGAGATTTAAATAAGTGTTTTCTAAACAATTAACAATAAATTTGTCCAAAGAAAAAATCTTTGGGAGTGGAGCATTCTTCAAGGCTAATATAATCATAGGAAACTAGAGCAGTAAATCAGGTGACTTGTGGGCCAGGCCCAGAAGCCTGGGTCTTTGGCTAGTAAACATCTCCCCAAAATAAAAATAGCCACTTAGAAGGATCTAAACTTATTGAAGTTGATATACAATCAACATCCAAAAATCGAAAACCCTTAACTACATGGTATAAATGATTTTGGGGGAGACCAAAATAAAAGGGTTTAAAAAGCAAATAGAATGAAATTGAGAAAAGAGTTGAAAATGGCAAGATGGCTACCATGTTATAATAGAAATTTAGTAGACGCATTCTATCAAAAGTTTGGACTAGGCTTCAGGTTACTGGTTCCCAGCTGTTAGAGTTGAAAGAAAAGAAAAAAGAAGAAAAAAAAGGAAGGGAGGAAAGCAGGAAGGGAGAGAAGGAGGAAAGAACTTAGAAAAAAGAAAAAAAAAATACTTCTGGAGTTTAAGAAACAATCTGGCAGGTTTATAACATTTCACTAAAACCAACAGCCCAAAATCATAATGTGCTGAAGTTTCAATCAGGTCCCTAAAGCATCTGTAGTTTTGCTTAAAATGACTGAGGTGGAATACATCAGATTATGGAAAACGGGGAGGGTTTTCAGTAGTTGGCCAGTGTTCTATCTAGGTGATGTATAATGAGCAATTCCCTTAAACAACTGATTTACTGCCAACAGAGAAAAACATTGCAAGCACATCCAAAAACTCATCTGCATCAAGAATACATGAGTGGCCATTCTGTCCACCTTCCCCTCCCTTACCAGACAGGTGACTCTGCTCCTGGAAATTACTTCCACACAAAGGGTACTAAAGAACACCTTCCCGTAAACCCCCTTCCTTTGCCTTAAAATTCGGTATAAAACTTGCTTTACTCTGTTTTCCAACGGCTCCATTTCTCCTTCCTTTTCTTCCTTCTGTCCTTCTTCCCTGCCTCCCTGCTTTTCTTTCTTCCTAAAATCATTCTTTTAAAATACTACTCCCAGAACAACCCTATTCCACCAGAAATCCGTCACAGGCCAGACTGAATCAGACCTCGGCGGCTGGCCCTTGAATTTCCAAGCACCATCTGGCACCTGCGGTTCACTGCCACTTTCCATCCGCCCAGAGGTGAGAGGGGCGGGAGGCAAAGGACACGCAGATCTGGTGTGACCCAGTTCTTCGGAAACTTTCAGCTGGTTGCGACCCTTCCCCCACTCGAAACTCGTTAATCATCCATCAAGCCAGAAAAGTACAATCACCCCTGCCTAGCCTTTGGAATTGGAAAAGAAGCGAAGCAAGAAAAGCAAAACCACGAGGTTCGCCCCTATGCCTCCCCGTCGCCCGACCGCAGCGGGCGCAGAGAGGCGGCGCGGCCGGAAGGGGCCGCTGTTCGCTTAGAGCAGCCTTCCCGCCGCCACCCGCACCTCCCACCGCCCTGCTGGCCCAGCCCCGCTAAGTTCCAACATCTCCCAGTCAAGCGAGCGCCAGAACGAGCACCACCGGGGTAGGAGCAGACGGCGCAGACCAGCCAGGCTGCAGTGCAAGTCGGAAAGGCTCCTAGGAAATTCTCACGGCCCCAGGACTTTGGAAGGGAGAGAGCGAGCAGCCCACGCGCGCTGAAGTCTGCAAGTGAGCGCTCAGCTCGGCACCTGTTTCTCCGGTGCCACCGCCTTCCCACCCCTCGGACCCGCGCCTCCCGGGTTGTCCGCTCGCTCCGCTATGAATACGGCGCTGGGCAACCAGACCGATGTGGCCGGCCTGTTCCTGGCCAACAGCAGCGAGGCGCTGGAGCGCGCCGTGCGCTGCTGCACCCAGGCGTCCGTGGTGACAGACGACGGCTTCGCCGAAGGCGGCCCAGACGAGCGCAGCCTGTACATCATGCGTGTGGTGCAGATCGCCGTCATGTGTGTGCTCTCGCTCACCGTGGTCTTCGGCATCTTCTTCCTCGGCTGCAACCTCCTCATCAAGTCCGAGGGCATGATCAACTTTCTGGTGAAGGATCGGAGACCGTCTAAGGAGGTAGAGGCGGTGGTCGTGGGGCCCTACTGACCGGCCCACCGGCGCCCTCGTCAGCCGCCCCCACGCCTCCCCACTTCGCCAGCCCGGCCGCTCCCCCTCACTATCCGAGACTGGGGGAAGCAAACCTGTCGGAGTCAATTCTTTCTTTCGACTTCTGCCTTTCGGGATGAAGCGACCCGTTTCTCGCTCGCTCCTTGAAACTCCCCATTCCTGGCTGTAGGAGAAGAGCGTCCTGATTCTGGACTCAGCAGCAAGTGGCAAAAAGAGAGCGACTAGGGCGCAAATTTTGGAAGCCGTCGCTAGTTTGGGATGCGGGGAAACCGACGGGCGAAGGCCCTTCTCCACCCGCAGGTGGGCCAAGCTCTGGGGGCAGGTGGAGAGGGCGGGCAGGGGAGAGACCCAGCGGCACCAAACGCCTAGTGGCCGGGAAAGTGATCCGTGTATTCGCCACGCAACAGAACTAATGGGGAACAAAAATCCGGGTCCGGATTCGCGCCCATTCCCTCCTGCTCCTCCCAGCCCTGGCGGGAGAGACGATAAATACTTTTGATTCATTATAACGTGTCGTTTTAAGGGATTTTTGTGTTTGTTTGCTTGAATACAAATATTTGATAAGTCCCTTTTCTGCCTTAGTGGCCTGTCTGCCTGTCTGGGGGTTAGAGTTTTATCATCGTGGGGAAAAGGGTGGGGGGAGGGGGAGCCTGCGAATGTGAACAGGGTGAGTTGTTTCTTTAATTGCATTTACTATTGGGTTTTGTTGAGGGGCCGGTGCCTCAGCTGGCTCCGGGCAAAACCCGGAATAGAACTCGTTCGTAGTTCGTAACTGCACGGTTTACGCCACAAAAGTGCTCTTGACATTCGTGACACCGTTTTGACGTTTTTTCCCCCCTTAGTTAACGTTTCCTTAATAAATGCAACATTTAAGTGTTTTGTTCCTGGCCTCCTCGTGGTCATTCTGCGCTCTCCGTAGAAGGGAACGGGCGGCGGGGTTACCGGCTCAGGGAATTCGCTTTGCAGAGCTGTGATTCAACTCGTGGATCCCACCCAGGGACGAGGGTTGGGGTGAAACGGAGAGGCCTAGAGGCCAGTGAAACATGGCTAAGCCTCAGGCACAGGAGTCCTCCTGGAGGCAGCAGCCTTTGTTTTCTCTCACAGTTAATATTTTATATTTCATTTAGGCTCAGCTTTATGAGCCAGGCGAGACGACAGGAGGCCCCAGTGGGAAGATTACACTTCCGTGCAAGGCTCTGGTGGGAACACAGGGTTGCACCGATAATGAAAGGAAGAGATGGCTTGGCCAGTCTTCAGGGAGGGCATCTTTTCCTTGACCGACGTCAGCAAGACGGCTTGGGGATGTTACTCAAAAAATAACAATAAATAATTTAAATGCGAGGAAAAGTAGTTGCTAAAGTACAGAGTGAAGCTAATTCTCCGGGGGGGGGGGGGAGGAGTAAACCATTGTTACAGAAACATGAGATGCGTTGTCTTTGCCATATTACAATCGTTTTAGAGAAAGGGAGAGATTAAAAGAGACACCCAGCCTGCTCTTGAATTTAGAGTAATAAGGCAGGTCAAGCAAAAAGATTCAGAGGAATTAGCCCAGGTCGTGAAGGTCGAAGATGAGTATTACAACCCAAACAGGGAGCCAGAGTGGAGCTACAGATGGTCGTGGGCACATTTAGGGATTTTAAATTGAAGTGTTGGGAAAAAAGAGAAAACCGTGAATGTGAAAACAACCCAAAGGATACAAATAACTTCCAGCTTAAACTTGACAAGAGGCTTTGAGCAGTTGATTTTTATGGCTTAGGTAGGATCCTAAATATTTTCAAGAATATAAAGGAACCTCTGCTATGCTGTAGCAATTAAAGACTTCACAATAGCAGATATAAAACAAATTAAGTAACAATAAAGTGCCCCATTTACCTAGGGAGAAGCACAACTGGTGTAAACAATGTCAATGACTCAAAACGGTGGGGATCAAAAGCTTTGAGTGTGCTTTAACATCCTGCCCACTCCTAAGTGTCTTTTTTACCCCCAAAGTAAATTTTACCAGGAATTATGACCTAGAATGGTTTTTTGAGTGCCAATAGGTATCAGGCTTGAAAAAAGGACTTTGAAGTTTTGCCTGTTGGTCCTGTCTTTTCAGCACGTGAAGGTTTACTTGTTTTGGTTTATTTGTTTGTTTGTTTGTTTGTTTCCTTGCTTGTATCTGAGGAGGGGAGCAGGATCAAAGTGTAGTCAAGGGTGAGTCATGGAGGGCAGTTTAGTTTTGCCAATGGGTAGGACAGAAATTGGAGACATTATTTTGTAGACAGTTTCTGTGGCACCAAGCTAAATCTGCTGCCTCAATGTTTGAAAGAGAGAAGCACAGAAAAACAACCAGTTCTCTCCAGGACAAACTAGACATTTAAAATTAAACTCAGTTTTTTTGTGGTTGCAATATCTGCTGAGGTCCTTCCCTTCTTTACATAGATTTATTAGTTCACCAGTGAATTCAGTGCTCTGGTGCAAATCAATTTGGGATCAAAAACCAATTAGCTAGAGCTTGAAGGAATCTTACTTTGGGCTCTGCTGTGTTCAAGGTAAGGTGTATACTTATAGTGAGTTTCAGACATAGAAAGGTTTCACACCTACAAGTCAGTAATTTCTTGTCTGCATAGAACAGAACGTATGTTAGCATGTGAAGCCGAGTCCTGAAAGTTGAGAGAAGACCTGCCCAAACTCCCTACTACTCTATCCTCTACTGCTACTATCCCCTCTGTCACTACTATTTCCTCCATCCTTGTTCCTCTTAATACTTCTTCACACCTCTTTCCTCTTCCCTGCACCTCAAAAACAAACTTCACAGTTTTTTCTTACCGCAGCAATCCAGATTTATTCTCTCACCTCCAGAAATTTTGATTGTCAGACGACCAGAACCTGCAACATTTAGTCCGTAGGTAGAAAAAATATGTGAACCAAGTCTCTGTTCCATGATCTATGCATTATAGGGAAATGCACATGGTCTGAAAATATCAGAGCCCTGGGGACCATTTCCTGCCAACAACTCTTCTCTACAGCCCTTAGATCCATTTGTTACTTAGAGAGATGCCAAGTGGTTCTGGCTTTTATAGATGAGGCGATGTGTACAAGAAGCTTTTTACACTCCCTAGTCCCTGTGGCCACGCGGCAACCACTTTTCCGGCCCCATACTTCTCCCTGTCTCACCCTGCCTTTGACTCTTTTATTCCCTGAATCTAACAAATGTATTAAATGAAACTTTTAAATCCTGCTCAGAGTTTATGGAGTGTCAGTCCTTTCCCACACATGTGCTATAAGGAAAGTGAGTTTTAAGTCACTCTCTAAGTTTCACCTAAGAAAAAAGAGTCTGCTTGAAGAGAATGGGAATTGAGACGGATAGATGCAAACAGGCAGATTTTATCATCCCACGCTTAGGTCCATCATTTGGTCAGTATATAGTGAGAAGCCAGAAAGAGAGAGAGAGAGAGGGAGAGAGAGAGAGATACAGATTCCTGTAAAAGCTTGCTATATCTGACACGGTCTATGAAGAGGTATCTGATACTTCCTGAAACCCTTCTGGAAATAGAGCAGGAGCAGGGAGAGGTTTTCGTGAGACATAACAAGTGTATTAGTAAGGCTGTAACCCTCTCAGGCTGTGCAGACAGCCACTGAAACTATAAGCCTAATTGGGTGGCCTCCACATAGGTAGCTTAGAAAATTGTTGATAAATGTTATTTTTCTTAAGATTGGTGTTATGAATCTTCCGGGTCTCTGAAAATGTACTGCGTACTGGACACCTTGAAGACTGCTTAAGGGAAGCCAAAACACAAAGGGCATAGTACTGTGTCAAGTCCAAGATCACACTTGCTCCTGGGGGATGTTCCTTGTGCCTGATTTCTGATTTCCAAGCCACCTGGCCTCTCATTGGATCCTGGGTCAGTCCTGCTACTGTGTCTTCCTACCCTACACTAATTCTGAGTGAGGGAGGGAAAGGCACATTGGACCATAATATCAGGAGTTTGGTTCTGGTCTCTAAGTAGCTGAGTGGCTTCATTCCTAAAATGAAGAAGATGGATTCTAAAAGGACATTCCAGTTCTATGAGTCTATTAAATCAATTTGTTTAATGTTTCCTTGTCTCTTATTAAGATATTTCTTAGATCTCTTCAATAGGTAAACTAGAAATATATTTTATCATTCCAATCTCGGTCCTCTGGGTAGAAGTTTCCATGCCTGAAAGTCAAGTGTTCCTCGACTCTGGATATGTCATTTACAACAATCAAAGCAAAATTTCAGACACCTAGCCAGGCCTAAGTAGACAGCAGTTTCTAAGCTGACAGATTACACATCATCTAAACAGTGCCCTAAATATCCCAGATCACTGTGTTCTCACTGGAGGAAGCAGTGGAAGCAAAACCTAGTGAACTGAGGAGCAAGTAATCAGCAAATGATTCCCATAGGTATACACACATTCAGACTAATACACACTGTTGTTTATAGAAACTTCTTGTGTATTTGAAAACTAATTAAGAGCCAATTTTTCTCCCCCAAAGCATTTTCCCCTTTGAGCTTCTGCAACAGCACACAGCAGCTGTTCCACATGCAGTTTAGAGCCTTCCTTAGCCCTGGCTTATTATACTTGTCGCTTGGGGTGGTGGCAATGCCAGGAAAGGATTCCAGGGTTCGGTTTGTTCTCTAAGACTCAGACCTAATTTGAAAGCCTGTTGAAGCAGCAAGTCTACAGCAATCCCCCAAACAGGAATCAATAAATCTTTTATCCACCTGCCAAATCCCATTTAGATATGTGCACAACAGCTCAGATGGGATATGTTAAAGTCTGCTCTACCAGTAGTAATTGTTTCCTAATGTCTGAATTTAAATGCTCAGTGGTTAATTGCTTCCATGGCCAATCTCTGTCCTCCTTTCCAGATAATTTTGCATTGTTTTAAACACTTAAAATGTTTGAAAGTCCAGGACTAGTTTTATATTATCAGCTAAGACTTTAAAATTCTTGGGAAGTATAGTTTAGGAAAAAACAAAGTACATGATGTTATCAGCAAGTCATAAATCATTTATGGTGATAATAAAATAGTCTGAATTTATTACTTCTATTTGAGAAATTCAAAATATTTCAGAGGAGGCTTTTACAAGGATTATTGTAAGGATAACGGTGCATTTTAAAATACTTAGTAAGCTAACAAACATTTGCTTGCTTTTAACTCAAATAACAATATTTACTAAATGAGAATAAGCAAGGCATATTTTTATTTGACTATTTATGTATATTTTGAAGGGATGATGGGTAAATAATTTCCTTTCCTAACTACATGTAAGAGCTTACTGAAATACTTTTGAGTGGGTAAATACAGGCAGTGATCAATGCATGAAAAGTCAAGCCATCTGTGATAATGCCGCAACAAAACTCTGCCCTGCCCCCCATTTTAAAACTGGTTTCCCTTAGATAGTAACATTTTCTGAACTCATTATTCACACAGATCGTGTTTGTCAAGCACCCATGTGTACATGGTACATTGCAACATATTACTGAAAAATTGAGATGATTCCTATCCATTTGCACCAGAAAACACAAGCACAGATAAACACACATAACGAAGGCATATAATCTACCCGCATGAGTCAAAAAGCAAATTGTTCCTATTTATTATTTCTGGAATTCATAGTGATATAAATACACATACATAATTATGCTATAGCCTATATGTTGACATGGTTTATTACAGGGAGAAATGTTTTTCTTTTCAATTTTTTTTCATATTTGCCTTCCATCCTCACCAATTCCTCTCTCATTAATGACTTCTTTCCTCATCCACATCTAAAGATACGCTACCCTGAAAGAGTCATTGATTTTTATCAGACCAAGACTCCATATGTCTGATTGCTCTGGGAAATGAATTCCTCTGGGAACCAAAGTGTCTCTTTTGCTTTATTTATGTTCCTATACATTGACAGGATCATGCAGTGCATGGTCTAAGTAGTATTGATTGAAGAAGGGGAGCATAGTCACATATTCTGTTTCCGCATTGCATACTGATGAAATATATCCCTTCGACTACAAACTAAAAGTAAGCACCACATATTCCTCAATTCTTTGTTTCACATCATTTACTTGTTTACAATAAAACAATGCATAGAAAAAGTTGCAAATACATTGTCTCAAAACATTCAGTAAATAAGATTTATATGAGCTACCTGGAGTCTTACCGTATATCTGTGTCTTGAGACATGTGTTCCAATCTTCATCTAAAAATTGAAAACAAAAAGAAGCTAAAACCCCCAGGGACAGAAAAGTCAAAGATTATATATTATACAGACTTGAAAATCTTTAAACACTACGTTAAGAGAAATGAGAGGGAAGCCTGAATTTGAAGACGATCAATGAAAACAAAAAGAACTTATAAAATTAAGTTTCTAGAAATTTCCTGGCAGATTCTGAATGCTCAAAACAGTGAGTAGGAAATTTTACATTTAGAGGACTTAATAAAAGGACCAAAGACTACCAGATAGAAAATCTGAGAAATGTGAGAGGAATGTACAAAATTGTTCATTATTTTTCCATTTCTCTCTTCTCTATTGAGTCTTGGGCTAATTGCAAGCATCCTGTTAGCTAGCTCAATTTTCTTATACCCAAAGGTCAAAGAGACCTTGCCTGATCTTCTTATCTTTATCATCAATAAATATTTATTATTTAGTATCCATTATAGGCATGAATCCTATACCTATTAGGCACTGACTTAGAAGTTGAATGGAAGGTATCATGGGACTTAAAGGGGTCTTCTATGATTCCATCCTATCTTCTGTTTAATTTGATTTTTATACATTCTTGGAGATCCAGCTGTATGAGACACACACATGTCACTTTTCCCCTAACAGGTGAAGTACTAGAGAGTACTTCTTCTCCATAATTAATGTGGAGAAGTACTCACACAATTTTATGTGGCTTTCCCTGTGTCTTCACGCGGCATACACTAGGTTCACTACACATTGTGTATTCAAGGTCAAGATGAGCAAGTTATAGAATGCCTGAAAAAAGTGCTCCAATAAATTTCTTGAGGCTACCCATATTTTGCTACAAATTTAGCTCAGGAAAAAGTGTTTATTTCCCCCTCTACGAATTTTCATTGACTGAATAATTAACAAAAGGATCAAGTGTGAAATTTACTCCCCTACTTTCCATTGATGAGCTATCTAAGAAAACTATAGAACCTTGTTTTAAGTAACATAAATTCCTTAAATGTTCAAGCTAGAATGGGCTATATTAATTAAGACTCTTTGGGTTACAATCAACATAAACCCAATTCAAGGTAATTTTAAAAAGAAAAATGAATTTACTGACCTTGTGTGACTTGCAAGTCCAAGGACACAGGCATTTCAGCTGTATTATGAGAAAAATTAACAATAAGAAAGTAAGTTAAAAGCATTCCCGTAGGCCCACACTTACATCTTACCAGCTCAACAACCTAGCAGAAAGAAACTGTCTTTTCCTGGGTGAACTCTGGTTCAGTGTGAGGCATGTGTCCATCCACGAACAAATCTCTGTGACTGAGGTAGGTACAGGAAGAAGGGTATACTTGGTCAATACTACCCCCGTAGTGAGAAGGGAAAGAACAAGAAGTAGAGTCAGTTCTATTTAAACCATAAGGCCATGAGTCCTCTCATGAGAAAGAGATTCTATTATCAATAGGGCTGCTGGATGGCTTACAATTGTCACCTTGTTCAATGGAACCAAAGCCTAGAGAGGTTGAGTCTTTTCCCCAAGATCCCACACAGCCAGCCAACGGTGGAACCAGTAAGGGACCTACATCTCCTGATGCTTCATTTAGTATTCCTTTTAAATCTGTTCTATCAGCTAACTTTCAAAAATGCTCACAAGCCTTTTCTAATTTCTTTCAAGATTCTCTGTGTCTCAGCTGATGTAATTCCAAGCACCTTGGACAATAGCCTAGATTTCTAGGGCAGGCATTGCCACCTTCTTGTACCTGATGACATGAATTTCTACCAGTCATTTGACATCTCTGTTTGTAAACTCACCTGCCCTCCCGAGACTTGGCTAGGCATAAAAACATCTTTAAGATGAGATGGTAAATTTTATATTAAAAATGTCTTTAATATGATAAATTATTAAACAAAATTAAGAAGATTCATTCCCTGCAGGGCTTCTGTTCTAAGCCTCATGACTCTCCATGAGATGGATAAAATATTTAGCATTCCCCAAGCGATCTGACAAACTCACTTTGGTGGAGCCTCTCTCATGACTCATCTTGCTTGGAAATGCTGCTGCCCTGTAAATACATGTGATATTTTTATTACCTTTCTTTGATTCCTTCCTTATTCGGTTTTTAAATTGTCCCTCATCTAAACTCATCCTAACTCAGAGAGTTGGCTTAGCTTTCTTATCCACATAGAAACTGAACTATCATTGTTTTTTTGTTTTTTTCTTTCTTTTTTTTCTTTCTTTGTATTTCCAGCTGCTTTGCCTGCTCTACACTTCTGACTTAGGGAAATTACTTTGCTAACCTGACTATTTGCAAGTGTCTGCTCCCCCCTATGAGACTTGTACTAATGGGCCTCTCCATTCTTAATCACAAGTGGGGAGGGGAGCAGTTGGTGTGGTTTAGAGAGGAAATCTGTCAACTATAAAGACTGGAGTTTAGGAGATTGTTTCTGGTATAGCTCATCACAACAGGTAAACTCATCTCATCTCAGGCTTCCAACTGTGATTATCTTAATCTGAGGATTGGAAGCACAAGGTTCTCAGTAGAGGGTCTCTGCATTTGCAACGCACATCATGGCCTCTCAGGCACATTTGTACCAATATATGAGCACTCCCTTTTCCTGGCAATGTATCTTCCTTTTCTTGGCAGGATGGCCTTCTTATGTTTTGACTATTTCTTTTTCAGGAAGTGGTAACCTTAAAAATAAAAATAAACAACTTTCAACAGCTAGTAACACAAGCTGCCGTGCTCCAGACATATGATTTACTTTGTGGTTAATTCTTCATTGATTGATTGCTTTATATCCAACAACTTGATTACAGCTTTTGCTCAGTGATAGATTTCTAAACAAATCACTTTTGGTTGATTTCTAATTTCCCAAGTTGGTGTTTGGTGTCTCGTCTTTTTTGCACCTTAACATTTGACCATTGTGGCATAATTCATTGCACAGTGGTTTACGAAATCTTGTTCTTACTTTGACATAGAAATCATGTACTATCCTCATTTATTTGAAGAAAGAACTATATCCAAGCCTGTTTGGCTTTTCTTTCAACAAATTAAATGTCTAAGTTTTTTATGTTTTCTGAATAATAAATGTTTTTTTCAAAAAATGTTCTTTTGTTGAAATTCTCTGTTAGAAGATTTATAAGTAGAAATTTTAAGGATGCCAAATCTGGTAAACATATATCACTTTTAAATGAAAATATATAAAGAACCAAACATAATAAGGAAATTTTAAATATTTTCAATTGAAATGTATTTCTTCTTTTTAAGAAGAATTTACTGAAGGATTCCTTTAGTTTTTGGATAAGCATCTACTTCAAAATTAAAGTAAATCCACATCTACCTTTTGTATGAGATTGCACACTTCAAATATTATAATACAGAGACTAAATTTTAGTGAATTCTTTGCATTTTTAAAATGTATTTTAATCTACCAACATTAAACTACCATTCTACAAAACAAAGACTTCACCAACTATTGAGATAAAGAAAAGCTATTCAAAGGATGAACCTTTGCTATTTGATGTTGAGTTTCATTTCATGCTTAATGTGCTATGTAGAGAAAGAAAGAAAATGTTAACAGTGTGCCATGATTCAGTGATTTCTGAGATAAAAATATTTTCAATTTATGATCCTGTGGATTCAAAAAGAGTGCTTAGACACTGAAAGAATGCTTTGAGAAAGGCTTTATGACCACCAAGGAAGGGCATTGTTTTCTCAGAGTGTGGGTTACCTGTCCTGTAGCAGTCATTTAAGAAAGGTGGAACCTACAGAGTCCCATGTTTCAATGCAATTATATGCCAGAGTATTAGACCATTCTATAAGCTCATCTGACTTTCCTTATCCTATGTTTTCAATTAAGAAATGAAAAGTGATTTTAAGAGACTTTTACTTGCATACTATTCTAAAGCACTTAATCACAATGTGATTAAGTGCTTTACATTCTCCTCTTACTGTTGTCTTCTAATTGAATTGTATTATTGACATGGATGATTTTCAAACTCTGTTCATGGAAACTTGGTAGGCATCAAATAAATTCTTGTTGCTTATTGTCATCATCATCCATTCATATGAGTGATTGATAAAGCTGCTAGTATTAATCATACTTGGGTTTTTTTGTGCTTGTTACTTCAAATCCCTCACACTCTACAAGTTACTATTACCCCACTGCCACATGTGAGAAAGCGGAGGGACTGAGGGATCAGTAACTTTTCCAAGGTCACAAGCTAAAATGTTCTTGTGTAAAGACATAAACCTAGATCTGAGAACATCACAACTGAGTTTCCACTATATCATCCTATTAATTTTTCTGGTGATGGATTGACAGTAGGAAAGTTTCAACTTTCTCACACACGGTGCTTTGTCATTAGCAACTTGGATCTACCCCTATGGCTTTGAGTAATGATTTCACATAGAGGAGATGCAAAGCAATTTATCATTTTGGTAGATTAAGAGTTTGCTAGTAGCAGATGGCCCTAAGAGGTAGGAATGTGGATTTTAGGAAGCAATTCAAAATAAACCCCAACTTGACCAATTACATACCCCCCCCCTTACTTGGAAATGTGTAGAGATTAAAATTTGGTTTTCTCTTTGAAGTTTATAATTGTAAATTCCCCTCCTGTTAACTTATATCATGTTGCTTAACCTTTTTTAAAAAAAAGAACTGTGTATAATGTAGTTTTGACTAAAATATTTTATACTAAATTGTTGGGGCTTATTTGTATGCTGTCAAAAATTGTACTTTAAAGTTAAAAGACATTTTTTGTAAACTGGACTTACTTACAAAATAATTTACTTATATATGAGCACTTATATATTGTTCCCATTCTAAACTCTTTCCAAGTGTTGGATCACACCGTCTTCATAACTATCTTATAAGGTACTTTTTAATTCTTATTTATGAGGAAACTGAGGAGCAGAGGGAACATATATTGATTGACTAAATCTAGAAACAAAGAGATTTGATTTGAATAATGATCTCATTTTAACAAAATAAATTTTTTTGTTGTTTGTTTTAAATTTTTTTTAAATTTATTTTTAAATGTATTGGGGTGACAATTGTTAGTAAAATTACATAGATTTCAGGTGTATAATTCTGTATTAGATCATCTATAAATCCCATTGTGTGTTCACCACCCAGAGTCTGTTCTCCTTCCATCACCATATATTTGATCACAAAATAAAATTTAACCTGGAAGAGATACACACAAGGTCCTGCACTTGGGCCTAAAATAACTGCAAAGTATAGGATGGGGAAAATGTGGTGTAGCAACAGACCACAGATATAAGATATATAGAGCTTTTGTTCAAAAAACTTTAGACAAGTCAATAGAATATTGAGATTGCTCGCCAAAATAGTGTGAATTTAGTCTGCATTGATGGATGCAAAGAATCTTATAAGAGGAAGGCAAGAGTCCAGCTCCCTTCTGCTTCTTGATCATTCCAGTCTTAGAATGGTTCTGGTTCTAATACCATACATTTAAAAATTTGTAAATAAACTCAATGTATTCAAAAGAAAGCAATTATGCTGACAAGGTTCTAAAACCATTTTAGATGAAAAATAGGCAAATGAGCTGGCAGTATTTACCACTGAGAAGAAAAAAGTCTCAGGCATAACTGGAAACCTATGCTCCAATATCTGAGGAACTGCCACAAACAGAAACAAACAAGAAGAACTACATTTGTTTAGTATAAACCAAATAGTGAAACTGGTAACAGCGAGTTAGACAAAGCTACAGAGAGAATTCAACTCTTAACCAGCAAAATTTTTCTAGTAGTTGGAGCTGTACAAATATAAAGTGAACTGCTTTTGTGAAGAATGAATTCCATATTTCTGGATGTCATTCATCAGGGCCATGACAGAGGGGATTCAAGAACTGGACATTTAGATAGATCTTTGAGGTGCCTTCTAGTCTTGTGCTTTCATTATTCTTGATGCTTTCCTTTTGGACAGAAAAGCATGGGCACCTGGCGTGTGGCTCTGCTGTCTGATCTGAACAAGCAGCAGCCTGTTCAGGGACTTTGGAGAAAGGCTGCCCAAGCTACAGGGTTTTAGCATAAGTATCAAAACCTGAGGTAAAACAAACAAACAAAACAAAACAAAACAAAACAAAACAAAACAAAACTCTGAAGTACAAATAAGGCTGAATCCTCCTTTCTCACTCACATGCCTACCTTTTCTCACAATTCCCCCATTGTGCTAAATATCATCTTTATGACATCATGGCCACAAGTATCATAAGTTTCTTATCTCATTTCTAAATGCATCGCTCCTAATTGGTTTGTCCAGATGTTTCACTCAAAATGACTTTAAGATTATTTTACTCAGGCAGGTGCAGACACAGCCTCACAGCTTTCTTGATATTCAAAGCCCCGTTCTTACATTAAGCTCCCTGCCTCAAAAGGAAAATAAAGATGGCTTGAGGGCACCTATTTATCCAAAACAAAAGGATCCCTTAGATAGAGACTCTCATGGATTTAACAGGATTTTGTTTCCTTACTATATCAGTAAAAAGTATTAATGGGTAAATCATTCTTTCTAATGCAGCACAAGATGTGGTCTCTGTCACACTAAATAATCGGATATAAGAAACATTGTACTGTTTCTAGGCAAGAAAACGTAATACCTTTCTGTCTCAAGGCTTGAGAATACACACAGAATCTAAGCCTGTAATTATAGCATTGTGTTTCAGAATCTGCTCAGCAAGGCAAAGAACCTAGTCCCTGCTCTAAGGCATATGAGGTTTTTGCCAGCGTGCTGTCAAAATTCCAAAATATCTTTCCACCGTACTATAGCTGTTTATACTATGCCAGTCTCCCTATTTTTCTTTTTAAATATTTTCCCAACAAGAGGAATGTGTTAGGCTAGACTTCTTTCCAGATGGCAAAGGTATTCTTAGCAGACACAGACACATTGGAGACATGAAGACCACCTTTCTGAATTCAGATTGATTCTGTTCATCTCATAGGAAAGAGAGGCAATAATAAGTTTCACTGACCAGGCGACCACTCATTCATCCTGAATCAAAATCAGTCCTGTTTGAATTGTACCTCTGTGCTGCTTGCCTCTGATGCCTGGCTTAAGAGCCTTAAATGTGGGTTTTCCAGTACATAAATATCCAGTTTTGGCAAAGTTTGTAATATTCTCCACGTATCATTTGCTTTTTAATATTATTTACTTCATTAGAGAAAATGTTATACACTTAACATTGGTTAAATTGCCTTCTTAATGATATCATGGTTTACGTTTTATAATAAAAGGAGAAAAATTATGGAATCATAAGACCTGAGTTGTCTGTTTCTAGGAGACATCACTCTTAAACATACCTTATTATCAAAAAATGTCCTGACTTAATTTTACAGCATTGGGTGACCTTACAGCCCTACACTCCAAAGTCACTGTAATTGTCATTGTCATCTTAAAGTCTTGCTTCAATATTCCGTGCTATAATATAATTTAATGTCCTGTCCTCGGAGTGGCCTTTACTTGGAAATTGTGCCAAGAATACCACCATTCTGGGTGCTAAAGTTTGATTAAATATAGCCCCAAAGAGTGTCTTTCAAAGGATACATCTCATCTAGCTTCCATTTATAAAACACAAAGTAGCATATGTTTTCAAATGACAATAAATCATCTTCAGACTTAGACTTAAAAATGACAGGTAATTTGATCTTAAATTCTTATCAAGGAGAGGGATGCTTCCTAGAAGGAATCCTGTGGTTTATCCACGTCATGTGTCTCCTGGGCACCCGGAGGCACTAGTGGTTCAGTAGGAGAGGATCCCAAACACCTGACTAACATAAATAACTGGTGCTCAGGACTCTTCTGAAACTTCAGCCCTGAGGCCTTCAATCAAAGGCTCATTTCTATCCAGTCTATGAGCTAAGCAGAGAATATAATAGTAGACCAGCTGGAGGATTGATCTTACAATAACATCTGCTGTGCTCAAGGTGTTGCCTGGACAACCTTTTGTCCAGAGAACACTAGCCTTTCCCCTCAAGTCTTCTAGTGTACTTGTCTGTCTAGTGTACATGGCTGGCTTCCGTCCAAGTGTCTTGGCTTCTGCTGCAGAATTGGACGGATCCTGATACCCTGCCAAAACTTAACTGTCTCTCAGGGAACTTTGTTCAGATATACTCCTAGCTGTTGCTGAGACAATTTAGAATTGGGATGCCACACCTCTTCATTTAGACTAAATGTTGTTTTGAAACAACTCTTACTATGTCTCAACAATTACAGCACGTGCTCTGAGGAACTAATGATAGTCAGGATCAAGCTCAAGTTAACCATATTCCTATGACCTAGAGATTTGGAAGGCTGCTGGCTCTCCCCATCTGGAGTCAAAATTCCAGTTGAGTTTGATTCCCAACTCTGGTTGCTCATTCCCTATTTCTTTCCATTCCCCTGATCAGCTATGAAGATTCCAATATCCTTTTCAGTGTAGGTTATATATGTTATAACATGCTGACCAACATGAATCAAAAGAAAAAAGATAGATGTAAGGCTGAGAGGTACATCTATTCAAGCCAACCATATATTTCTTCTGTTTCTTCTACCTGCATATCCCGTGAGATCCTTGGCAACTAACAAAATGTTCAGACATAGAGGCCAAGATGATTTAAGACGCTATTTTGTCCTGAATTTGAGAAGAACTGAATATGGCCACTACTTTAATACACACTTGAACTTTGGGTGGATCAGCTAATAAAAGCCCTTAAAATCATTACTAAGATAACGTGATATTGTTCCTCACTGTGTAATGCTCCCACGACACTATAAGGCAAGGTTAAATTACTTTTTGAATTATTCATCATTCTGTACTCACTGGTTCACTCATCTTTCCCAATACCTGGATTAAATCAAGAGTTTATTTTATGTGGAAAAACTTCTAGAAAAGGATGAGGTCATAAATTATAGTTTTTGAAAAACTTCCTTCAAGACACTTAATAGTAAAAAAAGAATGTTCTGTGTAGAAATATTTCATTAAATTTTATGTGAGGCAGGAGAGTGAATCATAAAATTGCTACAAAACGTTTCTAGGATCCTATGAAAAGATACAGCTACTGTTTATGTGCCAATGATTAGGAATTATGGTTTCATGCGATAATATTCTGGCTTAGCCTATTTATAAATCAGGACCATCAGAGATGTTTTATCTCTTTCATATTTATATATAAATATGCCAACCTCCATTTTTTCATTGCATGACAAGTCATTTGAACAGTGACACATTTTAAATCCCTTTGGAGCTCAGTAGTTTGGCTCAGTGAGTCCAATTTGGATTCCATTTCTTTTGATTCTAGGGAATAGGGAAGGTGAGTGTGAAATGACTAGTTCCTGATACCAGTTGCATAGATTTATTTCAGTGATTGATTAAAAAAATCACATGGTTTAGCTAAGCACTGCAACGCTGCATCAATCTTTAAGAGAGCTCAAACTGCCATTGATTCTGCCCTGCTGTTTCATGAAGAAAATTCTGAAAGATTGAGTCCAACCGTTAACAAGTATAAGCAGAGTTAATAGTTGCTTCAGTTGCTGAGCTATGGTGGCATATGAAAAGAAGCATTTCGCAATATTCTTTTTTTTTTTTTTTTAAAGCCTTTATCCTTTTTATTTGGTCAATTAATTTAAATGAAGAAAATATGGATGATTACTGCAGCCAGTAATTAAAAGGATGCTTACCTTGGCAACATGTAACCTTCAATGAGTAATTTGAGACTTATTTTACCTTACTATTTTACATGTATGAGGGGAATGTCAATTATTGTTTTCTTTGTTATTTTTAATTGCAGAAGAAGTATGTGCTGCTGTAGAAAGTTCAACATAACAAATAAGTTTATAAGGAAAAAGTGAAAATCTCCACCTGCTCCATAAAACTCTTGGGTGGAGGGTGGCTACAACTTTGTTCAGATACACAACAGTAACAGTTCAGGATTTAAAGAAAAGTGAGTGAAGAATTAAAGATTCAGGTGATGGCAGATACAAATTTCACTCTAAAAACTCAAGTATAAAAAATGGTATTTTTTGTTTTTCTATAACAGCTTAACTTATAGTAGATGCTCCCATACTATTCAAACAGTTCTTCCCCTCTGCCACACCCACCTCCTTCCTCAGAATTTGGTCCATGGTTGTGAGATTACAAAGTGCCAAGGCTTCAGGAAGAGCAGTGGTGGCATATTGTTCTTGTCCTTATCTGTCCACTGTGACATCTGAGATGACTCTCATCACATGTGGTCTTGGGTGGTGGGTTCATATAGATGCCTCCCTCCAGAGCTTCTGAAGGTCATATAACTCCCAGTATTAGGTTCATACTGTCCTTGGACTCAAAAGAAGTATTGTGTTCTTCGCTTGGGAGTATGGAAATCCTTCCACCACTCCTGTACCATCTTCAATGCCCTGATTGTGAAGTTGACTCAGGCCCAGACACACCACACAGCTACTTCTTCTCTGCAGAGGTGCCCCGTCTTCATTCCTTTCAGATCTTCAAATCCGTCTGCAGTCTGTCATTGCCCTACCCTGGTCTTAACTTGGCTTTGCCCCCAGATGGCTAATGGTTAGGATTCTGAGTCTCCTTCTCTCAAACCCAATTCTATCAAAGTCTTACTGCTTAGCCTCTAATTCTCCTCTTCCTTTGAGAAAGGAAGTGGTCAGAGTGTCATTTTCTAATTTCACCACATCTTCCAAATCTTTTTTCCATGTCCTGAGTTCTTTCTATTTTTTTTCTATATGCTAAACTTGTGAAATTCAAAATTGACTATTTTTTTTTCTCTTCTCTCTGCTATGTCATCCCTTTTGGGAGGCAGGAAGGAATAAGATTCAGGTGATCAGAGGAAGGGTTAAGGCATTTAAGAAAATACAGTGAGGGATAAACAACTGATAAATCAAAATAGTAATATGAATTATGAATTAATCAAATATTCCAAAAAGTATATACTCCACACCTTTGCAATATAAACAATAGATATTTTTTGTTTCTTTCTATTTTTTTTAACAAAAAATGAAACTAGGATAAATGTATAGATAGAATTCTGCAACTTATTCTATTATCCTTAAAGAGTACATTATGGACAATCTTCAGGTTGATTCTTGCAAATCAGTCCCAAATTTCAACACAGCTGACTAACATGTATGTCCATAGTTGAAGTCATTGAAGTCAAGCCAGTAGAGAGCACTACACTTTTTTTTTTTAATTAAAGTTTATTAGGGTGACAATTGTTAGTAAAGTTACATAGATTTCAGGTATACAATTCTGTAATACATCATCTATATCTCACATTGTGTGTTCACTACAGCAGTATTCTTGTACCAATTTTTATAGTCTATGTCCATTCTGATTAATCTATTTATGTAGTCAACACTAATGTGGTATTGTTGTTTATTTTTCTTAGTGTTTATTCATCGTCCTACACCCTGGATGTACCTTAACTTAATAACATATATATATATACTCAGGTACTCAGGTTGTTTCTACTTTTCTGTTGTTGTTTTTTTTTGTTGTTTTGGGTTTCTTTTTTTGTTTTTTTGTTTTTTTCTATTTAAACACTGCAGTGAACATCTTTGTACATATTTCTGTGTGTATCTCCAAAGTATTTCAAAGATATCCGAAAGTAGAATAATTGTGATGACATATACACACATTTAAAACCTTCCAAAATTTTTACTAATCACACACCTACTGAAAGTATAATTATGTCCTTTTATCTGCTCTGTAGCTACCCCTAAATATTACAATTTTTAAATGTTTGCCAATGTTTAGGTGACGAATGTTATCTCATTATTATTTTAATTTTTATTACTAATATTTCTAATATGACAGACTGTATTTTCTGGACACTTGTGCACTTTTTTCCAAATTTACCTCTTTCTTCAATTTGTTTAACGTTTTGTTATTATTTTATTGATGCTCTTTGTTAGTGATATTAATTTTTTGGTATTTTATATTTGTGGGGAACATTTTCTCCAAATCTATCACTTACTTATGAGTTTTGTTTCGTGTAAATATTTTCTATTTCTGAAAGGTCAGACCTATTTATCTTTTCCTTTTTAACTGTTGCACATCCTGTGTTAGTTAGAAAATCTTCCACTTTAAAATTATCTTATATTTGGCTCATAAATTTAAATCTTTAATCTTTACAGAATGTTTTTTGGACATGATGTGAAGCAGAATGCTAACATTTTTTCCCCAAGTTATTCTAAAAGTTTTTCAAATCTTATACTATTTCCCAACTGATTTGAAACAATAATTAGCATATATTCTTCCAAATGAATCTATTTGTCTATTTAAGAAAAATACCAAACTGCTTATATTACTATATTTCTTACACTTTGATATGTGTTCGAGCATGTCAGAATTCATTACTTTTTTCAAATATTCTTGGCAATTCTGCAGTCTTTCCTCTTAGATTTGAACTTTAGCATCAATTTTTCAGGGTTATACTAAACTCATAGAATGAATTTGGAGAGTTTTTTGTTTTTTTTAAATGCTTGAAAGCAGCATAAATAACATGATAATTACTTGTTCCTTGAAGACTAGAATAAAACTCACCATAAAACCATTAGTGTCAACTGCATTTGGAGAGACGAAGGATGTCTATGTTTTGTTTACTTTCTTCTATGTCCTCTATGGTTATTGATCTATTTGAGTCTTTTAACTCTTTTGAGTTAAATTTATCCTTTATATTTTTGAACAATATTCCCCATTTAGGTCATAGTCTCAAATGCATTGATAAAGGATTGCTTATGCTTTCCTTTCATTATCAGTTAATCTATTTATTTGATTATCTTATTTTTATTTCTAGTATCATTTGTATTTTCTCTCTTCTTTATTACTCAGGCATGCAAGTTTGTCACTTTTATTAGAGGTTTCAAAGAAGCAGTTTTTGTCCTAATTTATAATGTGTAAGTTTTGTAAGTTTTGATTTATTCACTTCTGCTTTTGTTTTCATTACCATTCTTATAGTTTATTTTTTGGCATAAACAATAGTTTCTTAAATTGAACACTTAGAGTATTTTTAGGCTTTTTTTTATTGTAATAAACATATTTACTAGATTAAAATGAAGATTCATATTTAATAAAATATACAAGGTGAAAGAGAAACTATCATTTAGGTGAAAGTGTTTGCAGTCTATACAACAACAACAAAAATAATAAATATCCAAAGTATCTAAAGACTTCATTAGGATAAGAAAAATAATATGATTTAAAATGATGAAAGTATATAAAGAGGAAACACAAAGAAATAATAGGCACAAGAAAACTGGTTCAATATAGCACAGTAAATAGGAAAATGCAAATTCAGACAGTTAAATAGTGTGCCAATTAAACTGGTAAAAATAGGAATGTCTTGACATTAAAGATTTGAAGAAATGGGAACTGCTTGTGGTAGTATAAATTGTTGCAACTACTTTAGAGAACAATTTCACAATATCTAGTAAAGTTAAAAATGGTGCACTCCATGGTCCTGTAATTACACTTTTAGGCATAGATTTACTTCTTGCGTATAATACATTTCTAAATAATGCCACTTCTTATGTATAAATCCACTTTTAGGTATAGACAAACTCTTTCACAAGTAAATGAAGATCTCAGTACAATGATCTTCTCAGTGTTGTCTCTAGTCAAAAACAACTGAAAACTACCTGTATGATTTATAGTAGGGAAATGGAGTAAATAAACCATTGGAATATTACATAGCAGTTAAAATGAGTAACTGTGATCTCTATATGCATTTACCAGTACGGCTTGATCCTGAAAATATATGGTTCAGTATAAGAGCAATTTGAATTTTATTATACACCATATAGGTGTATAAAAATAAACTTATACTACGTGGTTTTTAAATCCTATAAATAACTATTAAGAATAAAAAGTAAGTACATGAAACACATCAAATTTGTGATAGAGGGTGATGGAAATAGAGGAAAAATTCAACTCTATCTGAAATCATTTATTTATCACAAAAAGATCTAAAGTAAATATCACAAAGTATCAACATTAGTCCAAATATCAGTATATTTTAACTTAGATATATTTATTTAAGTAAAATATAGTTGACATACAATATTTTATTAGTTTCAGGTATATAGTATAGTGATTTGACACTTATATACCTTATGATGTGATCACCATAAGTCTAGCAACCATCCGTCACCAAACAGAGTTATTATGTTATTGACTATATTCCCTGTTCTGTATACATCTTCATGGCTTATTTATCTTATAACTGGAAGTTTGTACTCCTTATTCCTCTTCATCTTTTTCACCCATACCCTACCCCTTCCCCCTCTGGCAACCATCAGTTTGTTCTCTATCTATGAGTATATTTCTGTGTTGTTTTGTTTGTTCTTTTTTTAAGATTCCACATATAAGTGAAATTATATGGCATTTGTCTTTCTCTTTCTGACTTATTTCACTTAGCATAATACCCTTTAGGTTTATCCATGTTGTCACAAATTGAAATAATTCATTTAAAAAAAATTATTGCTGAGTAATTCAGTTTCTCCTTGTACTTCTGTCAGTTTGTACTGTATTTACGTTGATCTTAAGTTATTCAGTGCATACGAGTTTATAGCTGCAGGAAGTACTTGATACTGGGGTAACACTGGTTAATAACATTATATAAATTTCAGGTAAAACTTTATAATACATCTCTATACTCCATTGTGTAATCACCGCTCAAAGTCTAGTCTCCTTCCTTTATCATATATTTGACCCTCTTTACCCTCTTCTCCCTTCCCCCAGCCCTGTTCCCATCTGGTGATCAAAATCCCATTATCTATATCTATGAGTTTGTTTGTTTCATTTGTTAATTTGTTGCTTTTTGTTCTATATTCCACATATGAGTGAAATCATATGATTCTTGTCCTTTTCTGACTTACTTCACTTAGCATGATAGTCTCAATATCCATCCATGTTCATGAAAATAGCAGTATTTCATTTTTTTATGACTGAGTAGTATTATATTGTATATAATATAATCCTATAAATTTATATATATATATATATATATATATATATATATATATATATATATATATATATATATATATAACATATCTTTATCCAATCATTCATTGAAGGATACTTAGGTTGTTTCCATGTCTAGGCTATTGTGGAAAATGCAGCAATGCACATAAGGATGCATATATCTTTACAAATGAGTGTCTTCAAATATTTCAGGTAGCTATCCAGAAGTGGGATTGCTGGGCCATATGAAAGCTCCAGTCTAAATGTTTTGAAGAACCTCCATATGGTTTCTATACTGGCTGCCCCAATTTATATTCCCACCAACAGTGTGCAAGGGTTTCCTTTTCTCTACATTCTCTTCTTAAAAATATTTTTTTTCCTTAATTTCCATTCCATACAACTTTCATATTTCTTTCCTTAATTTCAATGGTGGCATTTGTTGGATATGTTTCTTCCCATTTTTCTCTTTCAACACATCCCATGTTTTGCCATACTATTTTTTCCAAACTCTCAAAGTCAATTCCATATAAAATTCCCAAAAGGGAGTGATGTTAATCTGCCAAAGTTGCTTATCTCACACTCTCTCCACCATTTTCCTCACTATGAAATCTCACGTCAATTGGTATGTATTTAACACAAAATGTAAAGTATCCGTATTTTGCTTATGGCAGAAGATGGAGGGAGGCAGTGGAGAGTGGAGTAGGTAAATCAACAAATGTATACAATGGAACCCTTCATTTTAAGGGCCATATCTCCTAGAGAAACAGAAAGAATAAATAAATGCCAATAATAGGGAATTCATAATTTGTATAATATTTGAAGAAGGAAGAAATGTTTACTGGAATATTTGGAACAAACTTCATGGATCTTTGCAATTAGTGAATGAAAGGAAGACTGTTTTAGTGTTTTATGGTGAAATAGCATAAACAAAAAAATTAATTTAACCATTCATTCAATTCAACAAACATTGACCAGGCAACTACTTTTTCCAAGAATTGAGATAGGTATTGGGAAGACAATAGTATAGAGAAATATTCTATAAAAATGAAGCTTAGAGTCTATCAGGAGATTATATCACCCGAGTAGGTCTAAGTTAAGTTCTGTACTCAAGAAGTACAGTGTTGAATCATCAACAGAATGGAAAATCCAGAGGGTAAAGGGGGTCAAATATATGGTAATAAAGAACTGACTCTGGGTGGTGAACACATACTATGATATATACATGATGTATTACAGAACTGTACTCTTGAAACCTATATAATTTTACTAACCATCGTCACCCTAATAAATTTAAATAAAAGAAAAAGAAAAAGAAAGAATAGAAAATCCAGTTAGGGAGTCTGGGAAAGGATTCCCCGAAGTATGAATATTAAACTGAGGTCAAAAGAAAGAGTGAGTAATAACCATGCAAGAGTATGGAAGGGAGTTTATTAGGCAGAAGGAAGAATGTGTGCAAAGGACCAACGGCAGAGGAAACTTGGCTTGTTCCACCTCTCTTTGAAGCTAGAGTAAAAAAAGAAAGCAGTCACATAGCATGAGAAGCAGTGAGAGATATACAAGAGCCAGTTGAGGTAGGTATTTTAGGTCAAGTTCATTTTTGATTGTTGTCTTTAAACTGATAGAAACCCACTATTTAAATATGGTAAGGATTTGAAGGTGGAACGAAGGTGATTGACTTGATCAATATTTGAATTTTAGGAGGATTTCTGAAGCTGGAGGGACTCTCTGGCTCTCGCTCTGTGGAGAATGGGTTGGAGGCATAGGGAGAAGCCATAGGGGAAGGGGCTTACTCCAGGAGTACAAGTCACAAGTGAGAGTTTATAGGCATTTTGTCTAGAATGGTAGCCATTAAAATGGAAAGAACTATTTGTTGAACAATGTTTAGGAGGCAAAATCTATAGGGCTTTAAGATGGATTAGATACAGGATGAGAGAAGAGATGGATGTGTCGAGGAATGCCTCCAGGGTTTCTGGCCTCTTCAACAGAATGGGGAGGGTCTAGAACAAGGCGAAGATCATAAGGTTTTCTCTGGACATGGTCACAGTAACTGGGAATGGAATATATACGCAGGTGATGACACAGGTACCAACGTGGGAGCAGCTGGAAATGCCTAATAGAGATTGGTGCAATAAAAATAAAAATAAATAAATGGGTTGGGAGGAGTTAGAATAAAGGCAACTAAAATTCAGTGATATTTAGAATCATACAAGGTGAGGTTGTGTATGACCATTTACTCGGTGATTTTTTTAAAATACATGGTTATCTCTCAGGGTCTTGGTTTTCTCATTTTAACAGTGTGATATTGTGTCCACTCATAGGATTCTTGTGAGGGTTAAATAAGAAAGTTGTACAAATTGTCTCCACACAAAGCACAGGTGAGTTGTCTATTCAACTTGATGATACACCCAAATACATGGAACTCAGGAGGCATGAAAATTTCCAGGCTGTGGTCAATTGATTTATGCTAAGGAAACAGATGACTGCTTGGCTCTCCTATGTCAAAATACCTAACCCAACACAGGACAATAAGGACTGAACATATGGACTCTATCTGGGTTCTAGGTTCTCAGAAAATTGGGAGCTCTGATACCAGATTTGCTTTCAGTTCTCCAGTTCCCATAGTCCCAAATACTTCCTATTTGATACCACATAGTCCTTTATGTTCACTTATATTACCTGCCCAGACCCTGTGTTCATCCAAGTGGGTAACTCAGACATTTCTCTCACTAACACCAATAATTAAGAATCTGGGCTTTTTAGTAATACCACCTGGTTTCAAATCCTGGTTCTGAGCTTGTTATCTGACGATGGGCAAGTTACTTAATCTCTCTAAACTTTAGCTTTTTCTTCTGTAAAATAAGGATAATACTTAATTTAAGTATCATGCAGATTAGAAACCATATATATATATGCCCATAGGACTTTACACAGCAACAGATTTGTGTTCATGGCTAGGTACTGAGGAAGTGGGTGGGTGCTTTTCTTAGGTGTTCTTCTGAAGGTTTCAATACATACAAATGGACATCTTCAGGGGTCCAACTCTTCTCAGAAACCTTCTCCAAGTAAACACCACTCACTTCCTTGAGCTTCCCTTAACCAGGGTTTCTCAACACTCAGCCACACATTATCTGCACTTCTAGACCTCAGTACTTCCAACTCATGTTTTCTGGGTTTTTGTTTTTGTTTTTCCTGGAGCATGGCTCAAACCTAGGCTCTGTAAAAGCCTGGACAGGACCTGCTTTAGCAACTCTAGAGAAGGGGCCACCACTTTGATGCAGTTTCCATATTCCTGAGAAGATACTAGTACTTACCAGCCACTATTCTAGCTCATTCATTTTAAGTGTTTTACTCCTACAGTTGTGTTTGAGTTTAAATTTTGTCGCTTGTTTTTTAATCCTCATAAGTTATCATACTATAAATAAGTTCATTAGAATTTTTAAAAAAAATGTTTTTAAGGAAGAACTGCATGTGAGAAAAAAAATTTCAACCTACAACAACAAAAAGAAACAGAAAATATTTCTTCCTCATCCAACCCTTCATTTCTCTTCCCAATATAATCTTTTCAGCTTTAGTTTATATTCTTCCAAAAAGAAAAGAAAATTAGGTTTACTAAAATATACATGTATGTGAATTTTTAATAACAAATGAAATCATACTATACATCTCTTTCTATAAAACTTTACATGTAAATATATGCATGAGAATATCTTAACGGCTTCAGTGCATTCTATTGTATGAGCTATTATGCATACATGATTATATAATAAATCTTCTATTATTGAACATTACAAATGTTCAGTGTGTTACAGTGTGTACACACACACACACACACACACACACACACATTCATGTATCTTGGCATACTTTTCATTCAAGACATGTTGAAGATCAGAACTGAGTCAGTGACAGTGGAGACAGCAAGATGAAGGGTCCATGAAAGTGAACATATGGGAGAATAATAAAGTCTAAGGCAACTCCCACATTTCTTTTTTGGAGAAATCGTTCTGTGGGATAACATTCATTGAACTAAGGAATGCCAGAGGAAAAAGTGGTTTTCATAGGAGAAATGACAGCCTCAGTTTTTTACAGGTTGTTTCGGTTGTCCACGGAGCATCCAAGTTGCGCTTTCCAGTAAGTAATTAGATATAATTGCCTGAAATTTAAGAAAGAGTTTCTGCTGCCAAGTTTGTTCTGCAGCAGACTGTGAAAACGGACAGTGTCAGTAATTAGTAGCCTGGCCTAGGAATTACTTAAGATTGGTTTCTGGAATCATTTAGAATGGAAGAATACAGTTCTATTATGGATTGAATGCTAGTACTTAGAAGACAGAAGGAGACTAATTTCACTTTGAAATGATTTACTGAAATAGTCATGCATTTCACTTATTAAGGATAAATTCATATCCTTTGGTACTTATACAGTTTTTAATTTTTAAATTATAAAAAGTTCATACTTTTACTTCTTCAACTGGGTCAGAAAAACATATACTAATTTTAGGAAAATGAGCATATTTTTATGCCATATGTTTTGTTTGGTCCATAGCACTAGTTGGAGGGGGAGTCTAAGCCGGCAAAAAGGACAGCAAATGAGAAAACTGCATAGAAAAAAGTTATAAAACTCTCATGAAAATATGTCAGCCACTGTTTGTGACAGAAGCTTTACAAGAGATGCTGGCTTTTTAGGAGGTTGTCCCTCAGGTGTTTTCTGACTCTAAGTCTGATTCTCATGGATATGAAGAACAATCCACGTTCTTCTTCTTTTTTTCTTTTTTCCCTTCAGTCAGGAAGCCAAGACCTATTCCAAAGCCATGTCATGAGGGCAAAGGAATCCTCCCCTTAGTCCCAGAAATCCCCCATCCAGGGGGCTTCATGGGTCTGTCACTCAAAACCAAGTCACAAGTGCCTTGCAACTATCCAGTCTCCTGAGGCCAGAACTCTAATTAGTAAGAAGGGAAAGCAACAGTCTTTCTGATACTACCTGGGGACATTCTTTCCCATTTCTTGCACTGAAAATTTATAGTATAGAAAATAAAAATGTCTCCCAAACTCAGTTTTAGCTCAGCACAAAAATATGTAGTACATTTGAATTACTGTGAAATGCTGGTAGGGATGGAGCACATCAGGACACATAATGGGGACCTGATGCTTAACCTTCTCCCCCTCCTAGAAGTCGGGCAAATTTCTCTTACTATAAAGGAACAGAGGTAGCTGAGTGACGTTTATTAGGTTGGTGCAAAAGTAATTGTGGTTTAAAAGGTTAGAAACAATTGCAAAAACTGTAATCATTTTTGCACCAACCTAAGTAGTCTCCAGCCCAACATCATGCACTTGAGGAGAGCAATAAATATTACTTGATGATAATTGTGATGAAGACACTGATAAATTGGCACCTTCTTGCCAAGCTTGAGAAGAAAAGGCTTGTACACATTTATAAATTCTAATAGGTAATTAAGTAAGTGGGGTTTTGTGACAATGGATGGTATCACATACAGGTTGGAAGAGGTGACGGAGGTCAAGCTGTTGCTAATTCAAGTATTAGGTGAAAAAGAATCTTATTTGTTTAGATGAAAATGTGGAAGGAAAATAAAGAAGCACAGAATTTGTTAATTAATTTCAATAACTTTAGGTCAAAATATATTTTCTGAGGTTATCCATTAGATTATTTTTGTTGTTACAATTACATTATTGGTATATTAATATTTATTTAATTACACAGTACTTTTTTTTGGTTAAATGAGGCTGAAAATATATAGCAATTGAGAAGAAAGCACATCTCCCAGGGATGTTTGATAAATATTGAAGAATAATAATGAACTGTGTACAATAAATGCTCTGTATTTATGGTCAAAATCTATAGAAAATTCTCTCTGTGGGACCCTGGACAGGTCTTAATTAAAATCTTGCATCATGTTTCTTTGCAGCCCTCACTTGAAATATGCCAGAGAAAACTCAAGGTCCTGAGGAAAGAAATCAAAATGAAGTATATATTCAGAGAAGTTTCCAGTAGATGCCCTTCAATTTCTCCTAGTCAGTTGTGACTGGCTACCATTACATGAGAGAGAGACATATCAATGGCCTGTGTGCTACTATATTACAAGGTCAGCATCACTTGTAATGTGCTTGGAAGACTGAGCTGATATACATTCACCAGAATATAATAGACACCTAGAATAAGAACAATTTAAAGTGTGCACACAAAAACAAACAAACACACACACACAAAAACAAACAAACCAGCAACTTCTTAAATCTAGGGGTATAGAACTCAGTTATCTGTGGGAATTAGAACTCACCAAATACACCATCTAAAAAAACACAGCACATATCTTAGAGAAGCAATCAGTGACAAAATCAGTGTCTGAGTTTGTGATTTCTCTGAGTCTGTTAGTAGTAAATTTTATCGTGGATTATTTTGGTTCTATTATTTTTTGAAAACCCCAACTGGTAGATAGATATTTGTAACAAAAAGAAAAAGTGAGTAAGGAGAAGGGGAACATGAAAGAAATAAAAAAATAAATGCTATAATTTATAATCTGATAGAAGAAGTTTAACTTGCTGTTTTGATCTTTTAATGCATATGAATTATGAGAAAAAGAGACTTCAGTAGAAAATGAAAAACAGATTTCACATTACTACCTTGTCAAGTCAGAGTAAATTGCAATGACCTTCCAACAATTATTATCTGGAAGATGAATTACTTAAAGACTCATTCTAACCCCTGAATGAATAAGCTTTGTTAAGTAAAACACCCTTGTAGTAATCAAACTCTATTCAAGAAAGCTGAAGCCATTCTAGGTCTTTAATCCAGAAAGATTTCATATAGAAAACTGTTTTACAGATGATGCAATTGTTGAGGAACAAACAGAGGAGAACAACCGCAGGGCAACAGCAGGAAGCCATTACTATCTCAAGGGCAGGAGGGATGACGATATGTAGTGTTATCCATCTGGTGGGAACCAGAGCCACAGTGGAAATGTCTTTGTCAGAACTGGGACCTCAGGGTGAAGGGCTTCCTGGAGGGAACTGGAATGATGGAGAAGCAGTCACTGATAGAGACACCATTGGGAGCAGAAGGAAAGGGGCAAAACAAGCCAGACTTCTCCTTTGCCTCTAATCTTTGTCCAGCATCTGCCAATGCAAGTCTGCTCGGGCTGCTATAACAAAATACCACAGACTGGGTGGCTTAAAAACAGACATTTATTTTCTCACAGTTCTGGAAGCTAGAAGTCCAAGATCAAGGTTTCTGGGAGAGATGCTTTTCCTGAATGACCACCTTCCTGCTATGTTCTCACATGGCCTTTCCTCAGGGCATGGAGAGGAAGAAAGAGAGAGGGAGAAAGAGAAGAAGCTTCCTGTCTTCTGCTGCTTATAAGGACACTAATCCTATCCAATTAGGGTCCTACCCTGATAATCTAATTTAACCTTGATCACTTTCTTAGAGGGCCCATCTCCAAACACAGCCACATTGGGGGTTACGACTTCAACATATGAATGGCGGGGAGGAGGACAAACATTCAGCTCATAACACTGCTCCTGGCTGAAATTACTGAGATGTCATTGGGCAAGGGATCTTGGGAAATGTTCTGAGATACAAAACAGGAGGGGAGGTGGAATATCTGAGGGTGTTAACCTATACAGTGTTTCTTGGTATTACTTTAATCTGATTTTTTATAAAACCTGGAGAAAAACAAATAGAAGAGTTGAGTGGATTTAATATAACTTACTGAAATATGTGTTTCTTAATTACTCTAATGGCAGATAAATATATGCGAACAGATTTGATAGTTGTGACCAGATTCTTAGCTATAGAAGATGGCTATTTTATCACAAAAATACCTCTCTCTAAACCTGAAGTTTTATGATTACTGAAGCTGTGTAGAAATTTTGTTTCTGGACAACAAAGATTTGGCTACCAGCTGAAAAAATACATACATACATACATACATACATACATGCATACATAAACTGTTAGATAAATAAAATGAAAATAGGATTCTATTCTAATAACCTGGAAAACACATAAAAGTAGATTGGCTTCAATATCTCCTTATTAGTCCCCCATCCTACTCACTCATATGGTTGCAGATGCTGTTGACAAATATAGAGAGGGAATGCTTTTCACTTAAATAGGATCAAAAAACAAAGTCTGTCATCATTTGCACAAAGGGTAGTAAGCTTTTCATTCCAATCAGTACCCTAAATCTGGGAAGTCACACACAATCCAAATATGAATGCACAAACCTCATTTCCAGTTAATATGCTGGCTTCGCAAACCTTCATATGAGAAGCTACGATTACTGTATAGATCAATCAAGACACTTTTAAGTTAAGCTCAACAGATAGTCTTTTAGGTAACAAAGGAAGAAATGCATACGGCTAATTAAAATCAACAAAAATCCATATGAAGAGTTCAATGGCCTTTTAAATGGGGTTTCCTAGAACACACTGCCTTCCCATTTAACTTTTATCTCAATGAATGATCCAAGACCTGGAAAGATATATCAAGAGCCTTATAAACTTCATATATTTTGATCCATTGATCTCATTTCTGGGAATCAAGGAAATGAAATGTCTGGAAAAGCTTTACACATTAAGGTGTTCATTAAGTCATTATGTATAATGTCATAAATTAGAAACAATATAATATTTTTGACAGTAAGATGATGTGAAAGGGGCCCCTGGACCCAACTCCAATGTGTACATGGAGACTTTCCCACACCAACAAGCAATTCTTGGACATGAGAGTGTCTGAGAATCCAACTCAATGCTGGCACTATCTACCCAGAAGTAGAACCAGATTCCCCAGGTAAAGGGCTCAATCCCACAAGACCACCTTCCACTTCAGATGCCAATCACAAATCCAGGTTGTTACCTCTGCTTCTGACGGGCTATAAATCAGAGGTTCTCACAACTCCCTTCTTAGGTTTGATTACTTTGCTAGAACAGCTCACAGAACTCAGGAACATGTGTTTACTCACTCGATTACTGATTTATTATAAAAGGACATAACTCACGAACAGCCAGACAGAAGAGATGCATAGGGCAAGGCATGGGGAAAGGGCACAGAGCTTCCTTGCCCTCTCCAGGTGTGCTCCTCTCCCTGCATATCTGGTAGTTCACCAACCCAGAAGCTCTCTGACAAAGAAGGTCTACAGTTGTCTTTTTGGGATTTTATGGAGGCTTCATTATACAGTCATGACTGACTAAGTCATTGGCCATCGGCAACTGATAAACCTCCAGCTCCTTCTTCCCTCCTGGGTGGTCAGGGAATAGGACAGAAAGTGTCAACAGTCTAATCACATGGTTAACTCCATTGGCAACCAGCCCCCATCCTTACCTATAGTCCAAAAATCACTTCATTACCATAACAAGAGACACCTTTCTTGCTCTCATCACTTAGGAAATTCCAAAAGTTTTAAGACCTCTGTGTCAGAAACAGATGAAGACCGAATACATATTTATTAGAATTCACAATGTCACAGACTGCTTAATAAAAACCATGATACAGAGTTATAATGGACTGCTATGTAACCAGTAAAAACTATGATTATAGAGTTTACAATATGGTTAATCACAAGTATAGGGTATTATCAAAGCAACGTTATATGAAAAAACTGGGTGAAAATGCAGCAAATATTAATAGTGATTGTCTGAGTTTTAGAATTATGGATGTCTTTTCCCCATTTCTACTTTCCTCTTATTAAAAAACAAAATTCAGCTGAGTACATTTGAAGATCCAATTGGCTTTATTAAGCAATTCATGAAGCAGGCAGCATTCCATCTAGCAACTAGAAGGGGCCTCAGACAATGTACAAAATGGATGGTTTTTATAAGGAGAAGGATGCGGCATGGATCTATTAACAAAAGGAAAGAAAGTCTTATTTTTTAGACCAGGACATCTTCCTTTAGGGAGAAATGTGAAAGAAAAGCGGACTATATGGCAGGCCTGACAAGATCAGTGATCAAAAGTAACCACACAGGGTGGTCTGATCACACATTTCAAACTGGGCAGGTCATGGTGGGCAGGCATGTCCAAGGCTTGTAGCTTTCTTAGTTAAAAAGGTTAATCTTAGCCTTAAGTGAACCCTGCCAATTGTTCTTGTGCATCTAGGATAACATACCTGTGAAATGCCAGAGTAATCTTCTTTTCCAGACCCCTCAGAGGTGGAGGCATAACCACCCTCACGGGAGCATATGCACTCAAACTCCTCATAATTATCTTGTTGCCCTCCTACCATCTCCACTTACTGTAATTACTAAATGTTAACTATCCTGTAACTACCAGTGTAAAAGAACTATGTATCTCTCCATTTTACTTTTAATAAATTCTAGAGATTTCTCCACTTTGCTTTCTCTGGCCTCCTTAATCTACCACCAATGTATTTCATGTATCCTTTTTCATGTTTTCTCCTTCGATTCTAAATGCATAAAATGAACGGCGAAACTGTCATTCTCTGGAGCATTTTCTCAATACCCCGAGATCATGCTTCCAAGCATGTCCTCAGTTTGGCTCAAATATACTCTTATAAAACTTTTCTAGGTTTGTACATTCTTGCAGCCACAGAAGGGAATGGCAAAGGTTTTTATCATGCAGATTGTGTTTTCTTTCTGGGGCAAGGGATGGAGAGAGCTCACACGACAGATTTCCTTACTGATGCTTGACCAGAAAATTCTGGACTGATTGATGAAGATTACATTTCCAGGAGAGGATAAAACTGCAGTCAGATCAAGTATTAAATCTAGCCTTGGTATCATGGACCTTTAGCAGGAGTGACACCATTTTAGGCCTGTGACTTCCTGTTTAACAATCTATAGTACATATTTTCTACATTGATCATCTAATTAATGCTTCTTAGTGGATTGGGGGTGGGGCAGCAATAAGAAAATAGTAATTGCCTTTTATCCTATTTGGTATCTCTCCAGTCTCCTTGACTTGGCACAGCAGATTTGGAGGCCAAAACTATAAGAGCTCAGCTATCCATTTGGTCAACTACTTCTCAGTGCTATCCAATCCTCTTCAACTAAATTCACAATTATTTATTGAGAATCTGTTATATGATGAGCATCATGTTAATGCAGTAGGAAATCCAAAGAGGTATGACACATCTGTTTTAAGCTTATAATTTGATTGGGGACATAAGTCATAAAGTTGAAATAAAAATTAGGGAGCAAAATCGTATTTAATCTGATACTTTGGGCCACAGACTCGAGCCATTATTGATAGCAGAAGAGATGTTTTCTATGAAAACAAAGCAATAATTTCTTTATTTTATGAATTCAGGGGAATTTTTGAATTGTTTAAAAAAGCATAAATATCAATATCTGATAAGGCCATTATTTCTGCTTTTTTCAAATGTATTTTTTAATTTAGCAATATTAAAACTCTTCTCCCTAGAGAAAAAAAGTTGTTAAAGTAAATGGAAAGTTGTTTTAAGTCTTTTTATTTTTTCAATTTAAAAAAGTTAAAGAAAAACTGTTTTATCAAACTCTGACTTACTCCTCTAGGTATCTATTTTTTTTATTTTTTTATTTTATTTTTTGCAAAGGATATGTTTCACTCTATAACAAGAACAGATTTATTATTAAAATTTGAAGATTTGACTTAGAAATAATGTGTAATAGGGAATATTTATTTCAGAAATAATTTATATAGAAAGAGAAAATAAAAGGAAAGTGTACATTATTCTACAAGAAAAAATTATACAGTGATAAGGGTTGCCAAAATCTAATTTGGTGTGGAAAATTACCTAAGTAATTACCAAAAGTAATTGTCCACTAAATTATATAATTGTCCACTAAATTATACTTGACATTAAATCAAGAGGAAAGAGAAACACCTTAAATCATAACATTACCATTTCATGTAAAATATGGAAGAATATAGTAGATAAGAACCTCATAAGACCATAATTTATTGTTTTTTAAGTGAGGGTAGCAAGGTTGAATCGTGTTTTAAATTCTCTTCTTAACTTAATGATGAGACTTTTTTTTTCCGGCTATTTCTCTCCTCTTAGCATAAACAATGAGCCTTTTCACTCTCTCCTTAAACAAAATTTCTCTAATAATTTCAATATTCTCTTACTGATTCCCCCCATCCCCAGCTTGCATCACTGAATAATATACAGAGAGTCTTCAAATTCTCAAAGTGTGTGTGTGTGTGTGTGTGTGTGTGTGTGTGTGTGTGTGTGTGTGTGTGAGTGATGTATGTTTAGCCTCAAGGGGGAAAAATAAATAAAAGATACTGCTGAAAAATAGGCCAATCATTAAATCAAGTAGGATTTTATGAAACTCTCTGATAAATACATTCTGCTTGATGTCTATTTAATAATGTTCAGAAGGAAAAATTAACCTGGGAAAGGCTATTCTCTGTCTTATTTTAAAATCATAACGGTATGATTCATCCTTGGATAAAAATAAAACCATAAAATGAAGCATTGCACGGATTGCAATACCTTACTCACCCCTCCAATCCAAACAAAACAAAACAGAATGCTGCAAAGGATTTCTGTGAGAAAATGTTGATCCAGAGAAAAAAGTGACAGCAAGTTACCCCCAAATAGCATGGGGGTGGGGCAGAGCTCTGCCAAGCAATGGTTGAAACTGGAAACCCAGTATGCATTAAACCAAGCCACCCATCAAGTTGTAGGGTTATTGACCTTGAAGAAATGAATTTATCTCCTGGTCAAATGTTTTCTGAATAGGTACTTTCAGTTTAATAAATTTTCAGGTCCTCATTCACGTCCAGATTAATTTGTACAGCTCAAAAGTTAATTAAACCCCTTCTTCCAACAAAATAGATTCATTCCAAAATATTTGATGCTAGTGTACAACCACTGCTCAAAACCACTCCCCCCAAAAAATCCACCCGTGGTCATAGAAACTGAGAATCTTGGGAAGCCCTCAAGTTCTTCACACAGGCTGCGGAACGTTGTCCAGTAGCTTTTAGATAGGAATGCTAACAAATTTTAATGACACACAAGTGTACTATTGACCTCAGTCAAAACCCACTCTATCAGTCTCAAAGCAAGGTTGTTGATTTTATGGAAATTGAAAAATCACAAGTAAATCGTCTATGTTTTTCCCCCCTTTTATTTCCAGTTACCTTAATATTTCCCAAATCAGAAGACTTAAACAAAAAAAAAAGAAAGAAAGAATTAATTATTTAAAGATGTTATACAAAAAGAAAAAGTCATTTGAAGCGTGAGTGTTCCTGGAAGTTTAAAATGTTCTGGCATGTTTAAAGCTTCCTAACAGCTCTTCCAGCTGCAGTGCTTGAGGGAGAAATAAATGAAGTATGCAAGTGTCACTTGATATAATGTGACTGTTGTCTGACTGTAAATCCAAGTGTCTTCAGCGATTGTTGAGAAAGCAAGTGTGTCATGCATGTAACTTGTTAGTTTTTCATAGCCATTGCATCTGGAATATATTAGATGTTTAAAAGAAATGGTGACCTCTTTAAAATATGTCCTTTAAGAACAAACTGAAAAAGCAAATCTTCCACACGACTTTGGCAGAAGCAGAAAGCTAGAGAGCAACTTCCAGTCCCTTGCTACTTGTATGTTCAGTAGAGCTCTCACCTAAAGCAAAGAGAGAAGGGCTCAAAGCCCCGAAGGAGAAAGAAGGATGACTCACATATAAAGTGTCACCTTTAATGGGCTAAAACATGGTCTCAAGAATGAAAGGACAGGGGTTTATGGACAGGGTGAAAAAGGTGAAGGGATTAAGAAATACAAATTGGTAGTTACAAAATAGTCATGAGGATGTAAAGTATAGGGAATAGAATCAATAATATGGTAATATTGGTAACTACCTTGTTTCCCAGAAAATAAGACCTAACCGGAAAATAAGCCCTAGCATGATTTTTCAGGATGACATACCCTGAACATAAGCCCTAATGCATCTTTTGGAGCAAAAATTAATAAGACCCGGTCTTCTTTTCGGTGAAACACGGTATGGATAGTGCCAGGTGATACTTACTAGTCAGAAGGATCACTTCCTAAATTATATAAATGTCTAACCACTATGCTGTACACTTGAAACTAGTATAAAATAATATAGACTGTCAACTCTAATTGAAAAATTTTAAAAGGGAGAAAAGATTGATAATACTGTGATAGCTGGTACGGTGTCAGATGGTTGCTGGACTTATCATAGTGATCACTTCTTTAGCAAAGGGAATATAATCAATACTGTGGTAATAACTCTGTATAATGCCAGGTGGGTACTGTTGAATAACTATGATGCACCCCTGAAACTAATATAATATTGTATGTTAGCCATATTTTAATAAAAATCTTTAAAAAAAGAAACAAAGACAAAACAACTGTCATTTTCTTTCCCTTTTTTTGTACAATTGTAATTTGAATCAGGCGGAGAATACAAACAGGCAGGCTTCTGTCCCTGCCCTGTGACTAGCTACCACTTACAAGCTCAGTGTGATGACATTCATTCATTAGTTGAAAGACTGACACATGACACACCTCATGCTTATCTAACACATTAAGCCTCAAAGCCAAAATAATATTGAGCTCAGCTGAGAAAATCTAGAACAATTGCTTGAGGCCTAAGACAAGGGGGAAAAAACAGGGTACAGTAGGTTATTAACTTAAACTAGGCAATCCTAGGGTTCCTTGTTTAAGTTACAACATCAGTAAAAACTGTCAGAGTAAAACAGAATGTTTCTAATTATATAACAACTTTTAAATATGCTCCCTTTTATAATCCTAAGTGGTTTAACTTCTATATACAAATATAATAATAACTGGTGAGAATTTAGATTTAAATCAGTATATTTCATTTAAAAATTTTTGAAAGGTTGAGTAGCTCAGTCAGGGGGGACTTCATATCAAGATAATATAACTATCTTCTGGTGAGTTCTCTCTATTCAGGGTCTAAGCATTTTATTGACATATTCAAATATATGAAGCAAGCGTCATATGTGGTCAATGGATACTTAAAGACTCAAGGACTGTGAATCCTCCATAGTTATAAGCTTGTCTTGGTATCTATCTATCTATCTATCTATCTATCTATCTATCTATCTATCTATCTATCTACTTACCTACCTGTCTATCTATCATCTGCATTTTAGGAGACAGAGGCCCCTAGTTTCCATGAGAATCTCAAGAGAATACAATTACCCCAAACCTTTATGAATCACATATATAAGCATCGACTGTTACAGTATTAAATGTTATTTATTTGAATGTCTAATCATGATGTTAAAACAGCAGATAGTGTTATAAAGACTATCACTAAAGACTATTTCCTTAAAGTAATAGCTATAAGTTTAGCAAACTTTCAGTATGATATTTAAATAGTTTTGCCTTATAGAAAAACACAGATTAAAATTGGCTATTCATTTTTCTCTAGGATTTGAAGTCTGTGAAAATTTTCTCAAAACTCAGTACTCCATATTGCTGTCTCTGTACATAATTACACATTTAATGGATCTAATCCGTGTCAGTCAAGGTTGAGGCAAGGTATCTCATACTATGAAAACCTAATGATTCACACAATTCTAGTGATTATAGTTCCTACTCGCAGTATTACAGGAATCTCACACAAAGCACATAAATTTCTTGTAAATGGAACATGTCCCTTCATCTATTAGTATCTCACTGTCCTAGGGAAGATACAATTTACATTGTGATGGCTTAAAAAGTAATACAAAGTGCTTGTTACCTTTTTTTATGTTTGAAATCTGGGTAGAACATTTTGACAAAAATAGATAGTTATGAGGGCAAAATGAGGTAATATATGTCAAAGCATTTGGATGAAGAAGGCAAAAGTATTTTATAAATGCAAGATGTCATTATCTTAGCACTAACATGAGATAGGAAAGTTTTAAACTTCAAAGTTACTGAAGAGTTTACTAAATATTTTATGACATCATAGACACAGACAATAGTTTAGTGGTTACCAGAAGGTACAGGGGGAAGAGGGTGTAGATGAGTATAAAAGGGATCCAATATATGGTGATGGAAGGAGAACTGACTCTGGGTGGTGAACACACATTGTGATATATAGATGATGTATTACAGAATTACGTACCTTAAATCTATGTAACTTTGCTAACAATTGTCACCCCAATAAACTTAAAAAAAAAAAGATTTCTGGGTTTCGAAAAGAAATAGGCAGCACATGAAATGAAGTAATTCCATGAAAAAGAAGGCACAAAAAAATTTCTGGTTTTCTTTAGCTAAGTACCAGCAGCAGGTAAACAAAGAAAACTGATATCATGTTTTGTCATTTTTGAAGTCTTATACTAATTTTGCTCTAGAACTTTTAACTAATGCTGCTGTTTACTTTTTGTGAGGCAGTTGACATTGTAAAGTAGCATTATCAAGGTGACATGACTATCATCTACTAAGTTAAGATAAAATTCACCATCCTCTTTTTTCTTAAATTATGATTATTTTGCATAATATTTTACATATGCCAATCACTTTTTGTCATGTTAACTTAAACCTATAAGAAATAAAAATTCTATAATGTTAATTATATTTGTCTTTTTTGTAGACCCAAAAAAATCACATTTAAAGCTCTCCAATTCACTAAGAGTTTACAGCAAGTAGCAGGACTCATGTTGTTGTGATTATATGACATGCTACCAAGTAAGGTGGGAGAATCAGGACATTCAAAAGAAACAGATACACTCAGATCTCCTATGATGAATTTTATGCCAATAAATCTCTTGCTTGCACATTTTTTTGTTTCCACAAAGAAAATATGTAGTTATCATTTAAACCCTTTGTCAAAGTAAAACCTTGGCAATACAAAAAGAAAAACAACTTTTCTATGTAGTCTTTAACTTTCATGACAATTGTGTTTTTTGAAAAACTATATCATTATTCTATTGATCGTATGAGATCATACATGTGGGCACGCTGTGCCGTAGGAGAGGGTATACTAAAATCTAAAAAGAAATGTATTTAAACTATAGTAGTTATGCTCATTAGGAAGAAGGAAATATTTAATGATTGGAAAATAATATTGCCTATTTTAATGAAACTGATCTTATTAAAATGCAGGCAATATTCTCTCATAGAAAAGGAGATGCATGTTACTTTTCTTCTTATAAAGTAGAGTCAACTCACAAACGCCCATTTGATTACCAACCCCACTTCATCAAACTTAGTTCTTCCCTTTTCCAAACATAATTTTCCACTTCTTGAGAACCACTGAAGTTCCTTTTCCTTACTAGGATCAATTGTCAACTGATTTCCAGGCTACCATCTTAATTAGCCTCCTGGTTGAACTATAAAACCTCACCATGGGCTCTGCCAGTTTCCTACACGGATTAATCATCTTCAATTCAATTTTTGTCCACCATTGAAATTTTATAAAAGAGTATTTTATTACACAGTATTTCTTTAGATCATCCTAGAAATATAAAGATCTTGCTCACTTCACATTTATGCTGCCTGGTTTCATTTGAGGCATCTTTGGAGAAAATAATCCTTTAGATCATCCTTCATTCTGCATGTCTTACTTTGTGATAATTCTAAATACCTCCTTAATCAGTAAGCAAGGAAAAAAAAAATATAGAGGAAAAACTAAGAGAGCGAGAGAGGAAAAAACTTACTGGTTCATTCATTTAACAATATTTATTGTGTCCAATAATGTCAGGCATTGTTCTAGGTGCAAGAGTTTTTCAACAACAAATCAGAAAAATCCTGCCTTCCTAAAATAATTTTCCAGCTGGGAGAGGCAATAAACAAGTATACAATATGTAAGGTGGTGACAAAAACTATGAAAAAAAAAGCATAGTTTGAAGGATAGGGAGTGCTGATGGAGTAGGTGGAACCATATGAATTTGTGGTTTTATAGGTCAAAAAAGAGTCTATACCTGTAATTTCGTATGATTCAAGTAATATATAGGACGTAATTTTTTTAAAGTTCTAAATATTCCAAATTTTTACCTATCTTCTCCTCCTTCCCATCTTACTCAGTAAATAGATACTCGTCTTTTTTTCCAAGGATAACTGTTAATTTCCTTTCTCCTTCACCTTTCCTTCCCCATAGGTCTTCTTAGCTAACTCATTAACTTTTCTAGTCTCATTTCTCTTAACCTATTCAATGCACTTTTTTCCAGAAGTTTCATCTTAAAACCTTTTTTTTTACCATAAACTTCTGCAGCTCAAAAATCCTATAGATTTACTCATTATTTCAACCCATTGTGACCTCTTATCTTCTGCCTTTAATAGTCCTAATAGAGATATTCTTCATTATCCTCAGGGTCTTTTTTTGTCTACAGGGGCCTATTATTCTTTAACTTTTCATATGCATATTCTTTGTCATCTGAATTATATTGTAAATTCCATAATAGCAACAGAAGAGTCATTTACTGTTTAATGACATCTCAGGATCTAATTAACCATTCATAGAACAGGTACTCAAAAATCTTTAAAGATAAATTTATTTCCAAATGAAACAGAATTTCACTTTTTTTTTTTTTTTTTTTTTTTTTGGTGTGAATTTTTAGCAATGCTAGTAGTTTGCTGCTTGAGACACTTAAAATTCCACAAAGTGAACAATACTATTACTGGTTATCAAAGAAAAGGCAAATATGTATACGAAAACATGAATTTCTAATAAAATTTATTTTAACATTTCTTCAGAGTGTTTACTATCTTCAAACACAAAAATACTTTCACAATGCAGGATACTATATTTAAACATGTTGAATCAGCCAAGTCAGACAATAGGAGGACTAATTGCTTTGACTTGTCCAACTCTACAGTTCTGTTTCCATCTTATAAGATGAGACAAGCTTGCCTCAGGTTGTACGTGCCAGCAAAGCAAGTACAATAACCAAGATGAGAACGAAATGGACACCAGATTGGAGCATACAGGCAGAAATCAAGTAACAAACATAATTTTGAAGATTATAGGACAGATTAAACTTGCATAAACATGTTATAAATACTTCAGTTTCTTTACTAATAGTTCCCTTCTTAAGATTGTAAAAAGAACCAAGACTTAAAGCATTAGCTTTAATTTGCAGCTGTATTTCTTACACATAAAGCTCTAGGATTTGGGGGAGCCATTAGCAAAGAATTCCACATTGTTAACCCAAATCTGAATCTATATTTGGTACTGATCATTGTTAGCAAAATAAAAATATATGAAAATCTGTACTCTCTGCTCAGTGGAAATTCTGTGCCCTGTAGTCTTGTACTTTAAATAATCTCAGCTTTATGTTTTCAAGACATGGAGGCTATGAAACTGAGCAAGTATCAATCTAGAAAACAATGATCTAGAAACTGTAAATCACCAGTGCTGATTTATGGCTACAAAGATAGACTTGATAGAGCTAATACGAGCTGGCTGTGCTTACAGAACTTTCTGTTTTCATGGTATAATGTAATGATAAAGTCATTATTCATTTTTATCTGCATTAATCACTATTAATATTAAATCATAAACTCAACTAATTTACAAATATCTCTTACATGACTTAATAAACAAATTGGTGAAATTTAAGGAAATTTAGGGCATCAAGAAGACCCAACACAACATGTTGTTTTTTTTTCTGCAACGCCATGAATCAATTACAATAATTACTGCTGAAGGAAGACAGTAAAGCAAAATGACTCAGAAGAAAAAATTCTCATATTACTAAACTCAAATAGAATGTAACAGGAGATGTATTGATTATACTTGCTCATCATGCTTTGCAACATTTTAAATAATATAAAATCTTAGACCATGGCGTAGGGCACTATTTGTCTGGCTTACTATATTGTCTTTATTGTTAGGTATAGCTATGTCACTTTTCACAATTGCAGTTTTACTGAAATCTTACATGTAAATGGCATATGTGCACTTTGTATCATTTTTTCCATAGACTTAATATGTGATCTCAGGTATGTGTTTCTCCTTTGGTGTGGCAGGGAAGTGAATGGATAAGATTTCATGAGTTAAAATTTTAATACTTCCATGAAAACTATACCTTTTATCAATTTCCTGCTCACTGCATTTACTTCTCCCTGAATGCACGTATCCATGGGCACCAAATCCAAGTACATTTTCCACACTCACTGAAACCTACTAGTTTGGTTTTCTGTGTAGTTCTCTGTGAGCCTATGGAATCTGAATGTTTGAGCAGTCTGTGTTTCATGTATTCTTGTTTTAAACTATGGTGATCACTAAATTTTTGAATTATATTTTTAAACTGTTTGTTATTTGTATAAAATAATTTCTTTGATTTTTTAAAAATATTAATCGTTCTCTGCAGCTTCTCTTGAACTTTCATATGCATAATCATAATATGTAAAAGTGATAACAGTATTGTTTATTTCCTTCTAATCTTTATAAATTGATTTATTTTGCATACCTTAAATTGATTTAGCAGAGACTCCAGTGTAATGGTGACTAGAAGAAGGTTTGAAGTCTTGTTCCTGACTTTAAAGACAACGTTTTTATATTTTATTATGAAGTATCTTGTTTCATGCAGGTAATATTTGGTGGCTAACTTTTAAACATAGCAAAATAGGATCTATCTTTTCTATTTCTATTTGTTAACAGTTTATGTCATCAATGGGCCATGGGTTTATTGAATGATTTTCCTGCAAGTATTAGGATAATCATATGTTTTAAATACTTTTAATCTGTTGTGATAAATTGCACTAATAGACGTTTTTAACATTGTTATATCTGCATTCTTAAGAAAAGATATGCTTTGTCATAATTTATATATGCATACTTTGTTATATTTGGTAATAATTATGATTTTTGCATCTGGGTTTATAAGAGATAATGGCAATTTTATATCATGGTTATAGCAAATGTTATATTTGCTTTACCTAAACAAAAAATTGTTGAAGAGCTTTCTTATTTTATCTCTTCTTTAGAATAGTGTAAGTAAAATATAGATTGTCTAATCCCTACTTTCTTGATGAAATTATCCTGTAAATATATTAAGGATCTATGCTGTTTTTGCTTGTTTGGGTGATTTTTGTTTTATTTTGTTATTATTTTTGTTGTTGAGTCTCCAAATGGTTAAATTGTTGATTGCTGATTCAATTTCATTCATTTTAATAGAATTACTCTGATTTTCTATTTTTTCTTGAACATATCCTGAGAAGTGTATTTTTCTAAGAAATTTATATATTTTAAATTACAAAATGTTATTGTGTAATTGTGGTCTAATTTTCATTAAAGCTTCTCTCCTTCTCTTGCTTAATCTGCCAGAGATTTGCTTATTGTATTAGTTTCTCTAAAAAAAATTAACTTTGGGTATTGTTTGTCGTATCTATTGCTTCTTTGTTTTCTATTTAAAATTATTTTGTTCTTATCCTTACTTTTTTCCTTCCATTTTCTTTGGATGGTTTCATTATTGGTTTTGTTTTGTTTTGTTTTGTTTTGTTTTGTTTTGTTTTATCTGTGTAAATTGGAAGATGTGCTAACTGATTTCATCTTTCTTCATTTCTAATATATGCATTTAAGGCTTTGCTTTCCAATTGTGGTTTTAGCTAAATCCCACACATTTTGATTTATGGTGTTTGCATTATCATTCAAGTCTAAATATTTTATAGTTTTCATCACCAAAATCTCTCGAAGTGTTCCATGAGTTATTTAAGTACAGGAGTCATTTATAAATATTTTTTTATGCCCAAACATATGGAAAACATTTTGCTCTTGCCCTGATTTTTAATTTTATTGCATTGGACGCAGAAGTATGATCTGTATACTTTATATTATGCCTAAATTTGTTGTGACTTGTTAATAGTTTTATATAGGTTTGAAAAAATATATACCTTAATTCTTGAGCACAGGTTTCTGTAATGTCAACTTTATAACTGCTTTCTATAGATTTTATACACACTTGATGCACATATAAAAGGAATATATTCTTAATTACATATAATGTGCATATATACATATATTTTTATATAATAGACCTGAACATTGCATGATGAATATTGAAATAGATCTGATTTTTATTCTTTGCAAACAAGTTCATATTTGCCTCATACATTTGGGGTCAACATTGCTGAGCACATACTGGTGAATTACTTGTTTTATTATTTTGCTATAACTTCTTTTTCCTTAAGAATGCTTTTGGCTTTAGTGTCTATTTTGTTTGTAATTATTACATCAACATCAGCTTTCTTTGTTTACTATTTACCTCAAATATAATTTTCCATTCCTGACATTCCCATTTTTGTGTTTTTATGTTTTAAGTAGGTTTCTTATAAATGAAACACGGGCAGATTAATTATTTCTTAACATGCTCTAAGAATTCTTCCCATTTAACTTGCAAATTTATTTAATGTACTTTGTGTTTATTTCTGCCATTCTATTTTTTTCACTTTTATTTTGAGATCATTGTAGATCGATGTGAAGTTATAAGATATATTCTTCCCTCAGTTTTCCCCCTATGGTGATAGCTAACATAATCATACTAGTACAATATCACAACCAGGAAATTGACAGTGATACAGACCATTGACCTTATTCAGTTTACACCAGTTTTAAATGTACTTGTGTGTGTGAGTGTCTGTGTGTGTATGTGTGTCTGTGCACGTGTATTTAGGTCTATGCAATTTTGTCACACATATGATTTTTTTCCAACTACCCCCATAGTCAAGTAGAGAACAGTTCCATCACAGGAATTCCACTTGCTAGCCACACTTGTCTCCTTCTCTCCCTCTTCACTTCTAATTCTTGAAAACAAATAATCTGTTCATCATCTCTATAATTTTGTCATTTCAAGAATAGTATATAAGTGGAGTCATAAGGCATATGTAATTTTGACATTGGCATGTTTTCACTCAACATAATTCTTTTACTTAAGAACCACACAAGATGTTGCATGTGTCAATTGTTGTTTCCTTTTATTCCACAGCAGGGAGAAGCTAGACCCTCTCATTCAAAAAGAGGAAGCATATAGTGACTACTGCTCCTTAGCAATTCTATTGCCAATTTTTTCTGTTCTGTCTTGAAGCCAATTCCAGTTTGGCTTTTCCCATTGTGTCCTTATAAAATCTACTCCCGTTAAGGTCATCAATGACCTCCATGATTCTAATGCATTGGTCATTTCTCAGGTTTTATCTTACTTGATCTATGAGCAGCATTAAACATACTTGACCTCTCCTTCTTTCTTAAAACACTTTCCTCATTTGGCTTCCAGAGCAAGACACTCTGCTATCTTCTTCCTCATTTCAGTAACTGCTTTTTTCATAGTCTCTATGTTTGTTTCCAGTCATTACTGGAACAAATAACTACAAAATTATTCTCCTACAGTTCTGGAGGTCCCATGTCCAAAATGGGTTCCACTAAGCTAATATCAAGGTGTCATGCCTTTTGAAGGCTCTAGAGGAGAATTGCTCTTTCCAGCTTCTAGAAGCTGTTTGCCTTTCTTGGTTTGTGGCCCCTTCAGAATTCCATCACTCTGACCTCTGCTTCTATCACCACCTCTCTTTCTCTGATTCTAACTTTCCTGCCTCCCTCTTTTAGACTCTTGTGATTACTTGGACCCTTCCACTAATCCAGGAAATGTCTCCCCATCTCAAGATCCAGTAGACTCTGTTGATAACTGTCTTTTCTACCACTTGTATCCAATATACCGGAAAATCTTGTTCATTCTATACTCAAACTGCATTCTGACACAAACGATATTTCTTCACCCTTGCTAGCAGACTAGGCCAAGGTACCTGGATTATTGTAATAGTCTTATCAGTGCTACCATTACAACCTTTCTCCCTGTGCTTTATTCTTTTATTATTATTATTATCAAATTTATTGGGGTGACATCGGTTAGTAAAATTATATAGCTTTCAAGTGTACAATTCTATAACACATCATCTATATATTGTATTACTAGAACAACAAAAAAAGCCCAAAATAACAACAGCAAAATAAAACCGCATGAAAATGAACAAGGCAAATTCTAGGTATTCTATAGGAAAATATGTAAGCAGTTATTTGCCAGCTTTAATGAAATGATGCCATTGTGACCTTGGAATAAAGATTCATGGAGTAAGACCCCAGATATCTTCAACAATCTTGAGAAATAAGAACAAAGTGGGAGGTATAACAATACCTGATTTCAAATTATACTACAAGGCTACAGTAATCAAAACAGCGTGGTACTGGCATAAAAACAGACCCATAGATCAATGGAACAGAATAGAGAGTCCAGAAATAAATCCATGCCTATATGGCCATTTAATCTATGACAATGGAATCAAGAATGTACGGTGGGGTAAAGACAGTCTATTCAATAAATGGTGCTGGGAAACTTGGACAGACACATGCAAAAAGATGAAGCTGGATCACCTCCTTACACCACATACAAAAATAAATTCAAAATGGCTTAAAGATTTAAATGTAAGATCTGAAACCATAAAATTCCTAGAAGAAAATATAGGAAGAAACTTCACAGACATTACCCGGAGTAAGATTTTTACTGATATATCCCCTCGCGCGAGGGAAGTAAGAGGAAAAATAAACATGTGGGATTACATCAAACTAAAAAGCTTTTTCACAGCAAAGGAAACCATCAATAAAACAAAAAGGGATCCTACTGATTGGGAAAAGATATTTGCCAATGATATATCTGATAAGGGGTTAATATCACAAATTTATAAAAAACTCACTCAACTCAACTCCAAAAAAACAAACAACCCAATTAAAAGATGGGCAGAGGACATGAAGAGACATTTTTCTAAAAAGGACACACAGATGGCAAACAGACATATGAAGAAATGTTCAACCTCACTAACCATTAGAGAAATGCAAATAAAAACCACAATGAGATACCACCTCACCCCAGTCAGGATGGCTATCATCAATAAATCAACAAACAACAAGTGCTGGCATGGATGCGGAGAAAAGGGAACGCTGGTGCACTGTTGGTGGGAATGCAGATTGGTGCAGCCACTATGGAAAACAGTTTGGAGGTATCTCAAAAATCTGAAAATGGAACTACCTTATGATCCAGCAATCCCACTCCTAGGTATCTATCCGGAGAAATCCAAAACTCCAATTCAAAAATCTTTATGCAATCCTATGTTTATTGCAGCACTATACACAATAGCCAAGACCTGGAAACAACCGAAATGCCCATCAGTAGATGACTGGATTAAGAAACTGTGGTACATTTATACAATGGAGTATTACGCAGCCATAAAGAAGAAAGAAATCTTACCATTTGCAACAACATGGATGGACCTAGAGAACATTATGTTAAGTGAAATAAGTCAGAAAGAGAAAGATAAATACCATATGATCTCACTTATATGCGGAATCTAAAGAAAAGAATAAGTGAATGAACTAATCAGAAACAGTTTTGGAAACATGGAGGAAAAACTGAGGGTTGCTAGAGGGGCGGGGGGGTGGGGATAAGGGGAAGGTGAGAGGTTTTGGGAACGTACAGAGGGATAGTGGATGGGGGGAGGGGGGATCACACAGTGTGAGGGATATAAATGATAAACGTCTAAGTTTTGCTTTGTCTTGTGCACCTGAAACTAATTAAAAAAAAAAAAAAAAAGTTAATGATCTACAATCACATGCAATAATGTGGAAGGATCTCACTAACTTATATTGAGTGAGTGACATAAAATATTGTATGCTCTATGACTCCACAACTATAAAGTACAGAAACATGAATAACTAATCTATGTTATTACAAACCAGGGCAGTGATTGTTCTGCCAAGGGTGAGGGAGAATGTGTAGGGGGATATTTAAAAACTTACGATGAAGCAAGCACTAGGGAAATTTTCTGTGTGATGGTAATGTTCTGTTCCTTGATTCTGTTGCTAGTTATATGTATATGTTCAATTAATGAAAATTCATTGTGATGCGCAAAAAAAAAATAAATAAATAAAAATAAAAAAATAAAAACAAAAAACTGAAACACAGTATTAAAAAAAGGAAAAAAAAAAAAAAGATTCATGGAGTTTTGATAGAAGAAACCAACAAGTGATAATTAAGTTATTTTGCTCAGTACTTTTTCTTGACTAATGTTCTTATGTTGGCTCTATTCCAGGGCGTCTGCAGCAGACTGACGAGACACTACGGACTGCTCTCATAAAACAGAAGCAGTCACAAGGTTTTGGACTTCACATTTTTTCAAGCAGTACACAAGTGCATTTTCTTCTTCTTAATACAATAGTAATTTTAGGAGTATTTATTAATGTTGAATAAGAACATGATTGGTTATGAATCATAAGCCACAAACAAAAGGGCTCTTTTTGCGCTGTTGTCTTTAATTATAAGCAACATTCATACATTTTTTTGTAATATAGGCCCTAATTCCAGTAGAATTGTTGGTAGGCTTGTTTATTTATAGCAAATGTTCTTTAAACAATTACTTAGAATGATTAAACATTCTTAAGTAGATTGTGTGTACTGCTATTGCAGAGCTTTTTTCTTTTTTGGTAAATGACACTTAATTCTTTTCTGATCATAAAAATAATTTCTGTTAATTTATTGTAAAATAAATTACAATATACAGAGCGATATAATTAAGAAAGTTTTCCCTATTCTCACCACATGAACTGTTCATATTTTTGTATATATATGGTTTACAGAAAAATGTAAAGTATATTTAGAAAAACTAGGATCCTACTCTAAATATTATTTTGTTTCTTGATTTTGTAATTTAATGTCATATTGTAAAATGTCCTCATCATATGTTGTTCAAAAATATAAAAACTGATAGTTTTAATGTTATAAAAGCATTGCATTTTTTGTACATGATAAAACTGATCATGTACCCATTTCTATATTGACCTAAATGGAACTGACTATGGTTTAACACAATAGTCTGTAAGTAATCAGAATCAAAGATTTCATTCGAATGAAACCAGAACTAAGAATGATTTTCATTAAATTGCTTTGCCTGTAATACAAGGAGCCAGTCTACATAAAATGCATCAGCCCATTGATCTCCTAGGTAATCCTGGTTCAGACTTGGATGACTATTAATCAGAGGGAGACAAGTCAGCCTCCCAGATACAGTGAGATAGTGTGGCTCAGCCAATTGGCATACTTTTAATAATGGAATCACACAAGGGCCCTCCCCTTGGATAGTCCAGCCAAATGAATAAGACTGTTTGTGATTTTTCTAACATTTAGAAGATATTAAAAACCCAGTATCCTTTCCAATGTCTTCTGAATCTTAAAGACTTCTTTTTGTTTTTTGGTGTTTTTTGTTTGTTTGTTTTTGTCTATAGCTAGTCTTATAGAAAATTGACCTATTAAGAAACCAAGATCATAAATAATACAAAGTCAGTGCTTTTGAAAAAAGTATGGAATTTTTACTCCCAGGGACAGCTAAGCAATTATAACAGACTGTGTCTCTAAAACTCCCTCCTTGTATCCAAGAATATTATTACCCTTTCTTTACTAGGGTTCTGCTCCCTGGTTGACCTAAAACATTTTAAAAATATACTTTCATTTGTAAACATCAACAGTTGGTCTGAGGAAAATGTCACATTATAACCTTTCAATGTCTACAAATGCTGACTCAAAGCTTGAAGGTGGGAGTGTATTTTGGGGGTTAAGAAGGACTCCCTGAGTGGAATGGGGAAAAAAGAGTATATTTTAAGCTGTAAAACCTAGTGAATAAATAGATTGTTAAATCTAAATCTTTTGCTTCTTAATCTTAAAATCTCACTCCAACATCTTTGCATGTCTAAAACCATTCATTTATGTACAAATCCAGACCCAGGACCAATTAGATTGATAGGATTTTTCTTCTTGAATTACTTGCATGTATTTCACTTAGTGCTTCTTGTCATGACTTAGCTTTGATATTTGTAGCAGCTGCAAAGATCAATTATAAAAAAATAATTATTTCTACCCCATCAGCGTTCCTAACTCATATGCCCACCATTTTATCAAATCTAATTAAAAAGGACACTGTATCGTTTTTAAAATAAAGAAGTAAGGGGATGTTATAGTTTTCTCATACAGCTATTCCAAAAAAGAAATAATTTTAAAGCTTTTTTTCTCTCCTTCTCCCTTGTGAATTTATTATTTTTAGAATAGTCACAGAATGTATAGATTTATCCCAAATATATAGTAAAATCAACATTTTTAAACAATCTAAATCAACTGAAGCTAATGTTTACATGTTAAATTATGAGAGATTCGCATTCTCAAAAGTGTCCATATTGAAACTCTGAATAAAACAGCATTCACTCACATATCAGTTTTATTAGCCAAGACACAATGACGTTGCTCAGAAAATAACATTTTCCCGCAAACATTTGTGTTAAAGCACTTGTCTTTAAAGACTAATCATGCTGACTGAATTTTCCATCTAAAGTCTAACCATTGATATTTTGAGTACTTAAGATCGGAAAGAATGAAGTTCTATTTTAAATGGACTCAATAAAGGTCAACCATGACAGTTATATAACTGAAACTTATACCACACATCTCTAAAAAACGTAGTTTGTTGTCTAGCCATCAACAGATGAGATTCATCAAGGTCAAAATAGGAGAACGTGTGTTTGTGTGAGTGTGCTTGTGTACTACATAATACATATGCTGAAATTTTGAATATAATGTGGGTTCTGCTAAGGAAGACGGCAATTAAAGTTTAATGAGTATATTCTATATGGCAATGTAGTGGATACTTAACTACTATGTCTGCCTGACAACTCCCTGAACCAGACATCTTCTTCTCTGCTCTGCTGTCTGCCCCAGAAGGCAGACCTGCGTGAATGGTAGTAATAGATTCCCGTGCCCTTGTATTTCCACATGGTTTTGGCAAAAGGAGAGCCCAGACAGAATACCAGAGTAAAGGACTGGGGTCAAGGTGTACATTTCCCTGATCCCTTCCCATGAGGTTGCCTTGGGCTGGCCATATCCCCAAACAGAAAGTCACTGCTCCTCTCAAGACAGCCTGAGCTATCCAACTCTCTCCTGGGTTCTGGTAAACTCTCCTTCCTCTCATCCTTAAAAGTCTATAGATGTAGCTAGCTCAGGTTTGTGCATCATCCCTTAGAAATTCTCCTACAACTTGCCCACATTTTTGTAGTTACTTTATATAGAAGCCATTCTTGGATTATCCTAATTTGTGTCAGCCATGTGATTTCTGTTGAGGTCTCAAGTGTTATGTCTCCTTCTGAAGAATTACTCCTCTCCTGGGAAATATTCCCACCCCCATATTAGTACATGAACTAATAAGGAAGAGCTAGGATTTAATTTGTAATATCAATGACAAGTAATAATTTAAAAAAAGAAGAAATCTCTGGATAAGCTTTTCTGTGCACAAAAGCCACCATCAAGGATGTCAGACATACACTGAACCCCCCCAAATTACATAGGGAATTCTTCTGTGTCCCCTTTATTACAGTACTACTTATGGAGTTGGGGAAGAAAGTGTCTTATAATGCCTGCTCATAGCTGCTTCTAATATTTTCCTTTGAGCAACCTCCCCCCTCCCTACTTAAGGAATCAGAGAAGGAATACTAGCTCTGCTAGTTTATATCACCTGTCAAGCACATGTTCCTCACACCTGAAACCTTCTGAGGAGCTTGGAATATTGGCAAGTTTGGGTGTCTGTTTGCTTGTCTGTGTCTAACATCCTGTTAACTCCCCAAGGGCCACTCACAGTTTTAAGATCTTAGTTTCGATAAAACTGAGGTGTCAAAAGTCTATGTAGTTGATGATACATACCACCCTATCTTGTAAGCATTATGAGTATGTCCCAGGTTTCACCAGCTTACAATATCAATAAGATCATTTTTATATTAGTCCTACTACATCTTGTGTTTCCCTGATCTTCTGCTTGCCTAGCAGAAATTCCAATATTTTCTTAAGGTTTCCATTTTCAACTATTTCTGAGAATGCATGCCTATAAGTCAGTCCTAGTCAGACTTAGTGCTCAGTGTGAGAATGGAAATTTAAGTTTTCCCCTTGTCACTCCAAAGCAGTAACCTCAAGGATAATAGGGTGAGGAATAGACAATCACCAGCTCACTGCCGAGGATAACCCTGCCGGCCCTTTCACAGTGAAGAAGAATACTCCCTTCTTCCATGCTATGCTCAATCAAGGAGTCCCTTCAGCCAAGCTGCATAGGCCCAAAGTGATATATGTCACTTCTACATACAAAAGCACATGAGAACATACATGTGCGTACACACACCATTTTCCCTAGAGTAGACTCGTGCAGTCAGATGGACTAAGATGGATGCTTGTCTCAACCTCACATGGAATGGGGAACCACCATTTCTTTCCAATCCTTAAGCTTTGTCTCTCAGCCTTCACACAGGTTGAGACTCCTTATTCCTATGGAGAAATTCCATTGTCCTTCTTGCAATCTGTATATAGTCAGCAGTCACTTTCACCCAACAGATGGATTTTTATGCAAAAAATTCATGGAGACTGAGGTCAGGTTTCCTGTCCTGTTTTTATCTCCAGAAAGACTTATCAGTCTTATATGTAACCTACTGGATACAAAACAGTATTTGAGAAGGATGCAACAAATTCTGCCCACTAATATTATGCAAGCACTGAAATGCAAACGGGTATCTTGTGGGAAATGTGACACCTACCTCATCCAGAGACAACAGAGTGTGTACCCTGTAAGCTTATTTCACAGCTAAAATGAGCACCATGTATATGTGAATAGTTTTATAAAACATTTCATTTCATTTTTCCATGGTTAAATCTCATCTTTAAAACTATAGACTAGAAATTATTACTCTTTTGGTATTTAACCAGTTTTGCTTCCTGAATTTATTTTCAAATATGCATACTTCCATGTATTTAGTAACTAATAAGTTATGTTTTCATAGTCACTAATACCAAAGACATGAAAGTTGTAGATACTTACTAAAATGGTGCTCATCACATAATTGTGAAAAATGATCATTCTTCCCTAGGTGCTAAATTTGTTTTCAAATAATGATATGGACATATGGATGAATAGTTTATTACAATTTTACTTGATAATAGCAGCCAATTGAGAAATACTAGTCCCAGAGTTTTCTTTTTCTCATGGCAAGATCATATATATTGGGGGGAAAGAAATCACAAGTAGGTGCATCAATTAGAAAGCTTTTACCTGCAAGGAACAGAAAATACAACTTGTTTAACAAATAAGGATATTGATTGTCATATAACAAAAAATCCAGAGGCTGAACAGGCTTCAGGTTTAGTTGATTGATAACTCATTTTGTTATTAAGATCTCTAGTTCATTTTCTTTTTCTGCTCTCACAAATACACACCGGCTTCATCCTAAGGCTAAAGACCCTCATTTTATTGAGATATCTGCCACCAGCAACTGAAGCTACATGTCTCTTTATTCATGAAAAACATTGGAAAGAAAGTCCTCTCTCAAATACCTTGAAATTAAAGACCTTTCCATCAGTCAGCATGGGCCAATTTAAGTTGCCAGTCCACTTCTGGACTGTTACAAGCCACTATAGTGTTGCCATGCACCAATGAGCCTAAATCAGTATTCATGACAACATCCCTAATGACAAGAAAGATTTGCAGTGTTCTGTAAAAACACAGATGTCTGAGACTGCAACTCAAACTTACCAGAATTTCAATAGAGGAGGTTGATAATCTATATATTTTATAATGAGTCTTATAATCAGGGCAGTTTGGGAAACCTGCAGATGGATCAGAATCCATCACTGGGGTTAGGATGAGGTCAGCTATCTGAGTCATTCAGGTAAGTGTGGATACCTCAAAGACTGGAGTTCTGTTGGGATGGAAGAAGATAGAATAGACGCTGGATACTACCAACTAGAACAGTAACAACTAGAGCAGCTGATTTTATCTTCTTAGCTCTTTACTCTTAGTGCTTCCCGCTTGATTATGTCTTCCCCGCTCTGCCTCCACAAGCGTTCTTTCCCTCCCCACTGCAAGGCATGGATTTCTCATACATAATTCCAACTATGGCAGCAAAGCTGGGAGAATCTATTACAAATATTGGAGTATAAGGGTCATCACTGAGTAAGAGAAATTTTTCTCTGGACTTCCTCTATACTCTGAAAACATCATCACAAAGGTTGTGGCCTATTTGGCCTTCAGAGAAGGCCAGTTCTCCTGGTGACATACAACGCTGCTATAGAAACCTCTTACAGACGTATACTGGTTCTTCTCATGCTCTTCATTAGGTCATAGAGCCTTGAACCTTGTCATTAATAAAATAACGATAAAATATGTAATGTCTCTTGAACTTGAAAACATATCTTATATAAAATGCATTGATTTGGAGATACACCCAGGACACTCAGGAGGATCCCACAACCAGAAATGAGAAATATCCTTTTACTCTCAGACACTAACAATGTTAAGGGCTTTTTCATTTGAGCAGATGCTCATTATAGTGCCATCGGTTGGACGTTTTACATATAACTGATTATAAGCTCATAGATGAAACAATAATTAAGCCTGTGGTTACTTTCTAAATGTGGCTCAGAGGATGAAAGCAGGTGCCAAAACCAACCCCAGTTCTCTCTCCTATCATCCATGTCATAGCTTCTCATGATTTCCTATCAGTTTTCCTCATCATGCTGATGCTCAACACAAGTCATCATTGGACACACACTATCCATGCATTAATTCACTGTGAGGACCCCTCTCATCGGCTTCCTGAAAACTTAAAGGGTTGGCCAAGGTCAACAAGAAAGGGAATCCAATGTTCTAATAAACCAAACTGTCTTCCCATTTTCCATAAAAGGATGCAAAATCACCCAGCCTTTTTGTGAAAACTGCCATTTGTACAGAGGAACAGCTGCATGATTCATATGTATGGAGAGGAGAATCCATTTTATTATTCTTTGCTGCATGGCTCTTGTACAATTCACTGTGTGGTCACATTATTCATCCTTGTACAAAGTCACCGTATTTTCCTGTGTATGGTGTGAATCCACATTTTTGGCCCAAACTTTCAGGGGAAAAAAATCTTCCGTTTTAATTTTTCAATTCAAATTTTTATCTAGTTACATTTAGGTACTTGTATTTTGTGTTATAAAGGAATTTTAGCATTTTTAACATATTATCATACAAGAAATTTTATGTAACAAATAATTACAAAACACAAGAACAAATACAAGGTACAGGAAATTTTATGTACCGGTAACAAATTTATGATATTTACACATCACAGAAGGCCAAAAACTCTTCATCATTGCAAGTTCGTTTTAAGTTCAACAAAACCAATTATCGTATTCTAGGGTATTATGGATATCATTATTGATTTCTAGAATTACACTTTTAACTTTAAGAATAAATGAAAGAATTATAAACATTTATCTAGATACAGAATTAGTACTACCCATGTATAATGTGCATCCTTATTTTTCCCTCACAAATTTGGGCCCAAAAAAGTGCACGTTATACATGGCAAAATACGATAATTCTCTGATTGAGGCTCCAAACCATTTACATGGAAATACTTTCTTCTCTATGCTGATTATTTTATACACATTTCATTGAGCAGAAAACACATTATAACATATGTTTATAGGTAAACAAAATGGGTCAATGTTTAATTGAGGAAATTCATCTAATTAATACCAGGTTTTCCACACAATCCTTGAGCAGCCACAATGGATTTTTGTCAGTTAAAGTCGGTATTTTTTTACTCCCCCTCCACCAAAATTAGGTTATTAATAAGTGAACTACCTGGTAGAATGTTTGTATTTTAAATTTTCCTAGAATGAAAACTCTATTTGAGACAGGATTTTTGTCTGTTTTGTTCACTAAATGTCTCCTGTGTCTAGAAGAGAACCCATCCCCAAACAGGTGCTCACAACATATAGAACTACTAAGTCACTCACCTCCATCTTCTGTCCAACTCCACTTTGCTTTAGTGCAGTAATGGTCTACTACAGGCATCAGCAAACTACCAACCAGTGGTCCAAATTCGGCCTGCTACCTGATTTTGTAAAGAAAGTCGTATTGAAACATTTATTTATGTAAATTGATAGCCACTTTCACACTACAACAGTAGAGCTGAATTACTGTCACAAAGACACCGTCTAGACCACAAAACCTAAAATATTAACTATCTGTTTTTATAAAAAATGTTTGCCAACCCCTGGTAATTTGCAATAACTTGTAAGTAATCTCCCTTTACCCAGTATCACTACTGTCCTTCTTACACACACATTTCCACCGTAGTCCCTTCTTCACTGGCCCCAAAGAAATCATTCTAAAAATACAAATATGATATTGTCAATTTCCTAACATCTTTCCTGGAAAATTCATCAGCTTACCCCCATTTGATATATACAATGTTTTCTCAGTCTTCAAGGAAAAAAATACACCTTTCACAATGAAGCTTAAAGCTTATTCTCCCATATACTCATAAACACACATCTCCAACCATATTGCAATGGTACATCCTTCCTATATAGAAACTCTTGAGCTGATACTGAGAGGACAAGGAAATGATTAAAAGAATAAAATGGAAAGGGCTGCAAGAGAATTCCTGGAAATAAGCAGCAAGAAGTAGAGTGGGAAGTGTATCCAAATGAGATATCCCTGGATGCCCATGGAAGTCTATGTATTTAGGTCTTATGCACTTATGTGGTGAAAAGGATCATAATTGCTAACTTAGGACTGTCATCTGATCTATTACCCTAACTTCCCCTATCTATTCTATACAACTTTGACCCCATGTGGTAGACAGAATTCTAAGATTACCCCAAAATACTCATTTCCTAGTGTCCACACCTTGTATAATCCCCTCTACCTTTGAATGTGGATGGGACTTGTGAATATTATGGGATGGTCAGTTTCTTGATTCAATTATGTCATGTGGCAGACGATGATTGGATAGTCATTTTGTGATTACCTCAATTACATAAGACTCTTTCACAGCAGACTGGAGAGAGCTTGGCAATATGAAAGCACTTAAGAAGGGGGCTGTGGCAAGGACATAGGAGTGGCTTCTGGAAGCTGACAAGGCAACAGTACCCTCATCATACAACTGCAGGGAAATTAATTCTGTCAACAAACTTAGGGAGTTTGGAAGTCTCTCTTTCCCTAGTCGAGCCTTCAGATAAGGACGCAGATGGCCAGCACATTCATTTCAGCCTGGTAAGATCCTCAGGAGGGGACACAACTAAAACATGCCAGAATCCTGACCCACAGAACTATGAGATAAGAAACTTGTGTTGTTTTAAGCCTCAAAATTTCTGGTTATTTGTTATGCAGCAATAGAAAACTAATACACTTATTACTGGGGAAAAAGAGAATTATTTAAGCTTTTCCGTAGGATTGGATAGACATACTTATTTAGAATGACTATACCTATGTTTCAATCACTGCAATTATAACTTTGTTTGCACAGTCCTTGGGTTGTCAACTTTCAGAACCTTTATGATGAGAATATCCTATTATTAGAGAAGTTCATGGTCAGGTTCTAACTGTAGAGTGAGCAAATGTTTTTTGAGCCAGGGAAGTGAGGATGAATTAGCACTTGTGTAGCCTAGATTATTGGGCACTACATTCCTGAGTTCAAGTTTTCTTCAGATTCAACTGGACAATTAAGCAATTGGTTCAAGTTTTTGCATGAGTCCAATTTAAATTCTTGTAATGCCAAGGTTAAAAATAATATTAAGTGAAATTGTAAAACCTAGAATGGGAAGAAAAGTCTGACACTAAAGTGTAAATACAGTAGAGATTTTTGTATCAGTCAAGAAAATACAGGTTATATTTTAGTAATGAATAATCTCTAAATCATAGAGGCTTACAAAAAATGAAAATTTAATTATTGCTCAAACCCTACATCTATCATGGTTTGTTCTAAAGTCTCCATTTCCCTGCTTTCATTTTCTGAGGCCAGAAAAAGCAAATGTGGGAAATCACACACTGTATCTTGAAGCTTATACTTAGAACTGACACACATCATTTTTGTTCATATTTCATTGGCTAAAACAGGTCATGTGGCCTGTATTAGCACTCTCCAGAGAGCAGAACCAATAGGGTGTGTGTGTGTGTGTGTGTGTGTGTGTGTGTGTGTTATTTATTTTAAGGTGTTGGCTCACATGATTGTGGAGGTTGGCAAGTCCAAAATCTGCCAAGGTAGGCTGGCAGGCTGGAGACTCAGGGAAGAGTTAATGTTGCGACTTGAATTCAAAGGTACCCTGCTAGCAGAATTCCCTCTTCGTCTGGGAAGTTAAATATTTTTTTTTCCTCTTAAGACTTTCAATTATTTGGATGAGGCCCAACTAGATTATGGAGGGTAATCTACCTTACTGGAAGTCTACTGATGTAAATGTAAATGTTAATCTCATCTGAAAAATACCTTCAGAGAAACATTTTAAAAAAAAAAAGGAGTTTGACCAAATATCTGCCTACAGCCAAGCTAACACATAAAATTATCCATCACGGGGCCATACTTTACTTCTAAGGAAGTACAATGCTACCGTAGGTTTGGTATGTAGAGAGCTGGAAACAGTTCGTGAACTTCACTAAAACAAATTGTAGTCAGCCAAAGAAACTAGAGAGATCTGTTTGGCCATGTATCTATTTCCTTGAACAGGACAAATAAATAGAGACTGCTGAGTTGGTTATTGGGACTACAAAATAAATTAGGATTAAATAATGGCTCTGAAGGTGGAGAGGTTTTTGGCATACTGTTGTTACACATCAAACCGCAAGGACAAATGGAGCTCTAAATTCGGTTTCAAGATCTCAAGAAGCTGTTTGAATTGAGGAGAGAGGGCAAACAAATTCAAAGGGTCTGCCTAGCTTCATAGCTCTGGCCTCGCTGGTAAAGCACGGTCAACAAACTCAATGGCTGCGAAAGCTTTCTCTAAGAAATTGTGAAGATCTTCAGCTAAGGAGGTTAGTCTGCTTTGAGATGGAAACAAATGCCCTCTTGTACTTTTCTTTTACAGGAGGAAAATAATGTCCTAGGTTTTAAACTGCTTTTTGTTTTGCATTGTTTGATTTTGTTTTTCCTTAGTGAACAGTTTGAAGATGATCAATTTAAGCACTTCAACAATCTCAAGGCTTTTAAAAAGCTTAATTTAAGAAAAATGTGCATAATGCCTTAAATTACATTATTTGTGAAATTTACAAAAGGACTACAATAATGTTTAAGTTATTTCATGGTAAAGTATAGTATATATTTAATATAATTGATATATTATAAAAGTAAATAAAATATATTAAATAGTCAATGTTATTAAATATTAGTATTTATATATATATATATTTCAAAGGGTGAAAGTAGGTTTATAATCATAGCTTTCTCATTTAGTTGGAAGTCACAGGGCTTGTAAATTATAATTTTCCATGATAAAGTTGTTTTCAAATAAATAACTATATTTTATACCAATATGAATGTCCTGAAAGCAACATAACTCTCCTTTCCCTCAACAAAATCTGCAAGTGAAGAGACACAGAAGCAAGCCTTAGCACAAAATAATAATAATAATAATAATAATAATAATAATAATTTCTCAAATTTCTTACCAGCAAGAGTCATATTGCATTGAGTGAGTTCATATAGTATAAGTTTTAAAAATCTGTTCTTTACTTGGAGGAGATCATGGGGTTTGGGAAAAGGACTTTCAAGACCTTTTAACAAGGTTTTTTTTTTTATTTCATGTTTTAAATCCTAAATGATATATTAGAAATACATTCTACCAGTTCTTTATAAAAAAGACCTACTATAATATTGCAAGTAGAAATGCCTTGCAATGCCTTTACTTACTTGTGAAGTAAAAATTATTATTCCATTTTATGGCTTCAGAAATTGAGTCCCAGAATTTGACGTTAAGAAAGATTACTTAAGATTAAACAAGCCCAGATATTTTGCTGGTCCCGAGCCCTCTCCAATACACCCTCTTCCAATTGCTGCCATGGAAAGTCCTACTTATACAAGTCGGTTCAGAACCCTTCCACCATCACCAAGGCAAATGTGTAGGACACTTTTTCTCACATCTGTATTTTACAGACTGCCAATGAAACTTTGGAGCCTTCTTTCATCTTTAAGACTTCCTGCTGTTAATTTTTTAGTACATCCCTTTAGCATCACAGTATAAAATGTGTGTAATAGGGTCCAACATGATTGGTGAACAATGTGATTGGCTCTAGACCTTAGGCCTCTTTGGAGCTGAACCCTCCCCTTCCCCACCTTCCCCACATTTGGAGTCAGTGTATGTGAGTGCATGCAGGCTTAGGGCTGCCCATGTGAGCCTTTCCCTCTTAGGAATTTCAGGCTCAGGTAGCCCATTCCCTAGCTACATCTCCGTGTTGGTACCTCTGCCACTTGTATGTAAATTTCCACCTGGGCACAGCAAGCCAAATTTGCACAAACCATCACTAATGAGAGTAATCAAATTCAAAACTTACATATCACAATCATAATTCAAATATCAGCAGCACACTGTAGCTCTCAAATTGGCTGTGCTGTAAATAAATATGGTGCAAATTAGTAACAGGAAAGACACAGTTTGAATCAGCTTTATATAGAGACTCTCATGCAGGTACTCTCAATTTCATGCATGTAGGCAGCAAGTAGAGCCAGCATCCCTCAGAGCATATGATGAACTCAATTGATGTGAGCCATGTTACCTAGGACCTAATTCTGCTGCGGACCTAATGCACTTTCTTATGGTCAAGATTTTTCATTGTGGTCCCTGAGGAAATTCCCAGTAGCATTTTGTGAGGGGATACTTTTACTCTCTCCAGGTAGCCCCCGGGTACCTCCTTGACTCTTAGCAAGCAAACCCAGCCAGGGTATAATAGTGGTGGAGAAAAGAATCAGGATATCAAAGCAGAGAAACCTACATTGCCACAGTCAGTCCTCCTGGATGTCCAGGCTGGAATTTTATCAAGAAAGATACCCTGGACTGGGAGTTATGAGGCCAGGATTCTTCTCCTGGCTTTGCAACTAAACCACTGACTGGCCTTCCAAGTGACCCAAACTTGGAATTCCTGTTTCTTTATTTGCATAAGGAGGTTGGGCTAAATTGTAAAGGTCTCTTCAAACTATGAAATCCAATTAATCTATGCTCTGGCTAATGAATTCATGGTTAATCCTCCATTGATAGGCTCCCAGAAATTCTAATAAAGATATTCCAGGTATCAAGAATGTGCCATATGCCTGAAATCTTAACAATGAGCCAAATGCCTGACATCAAACTAAAAGATTTTCAGCCTGTGCTCACAGCAATTCTGTGAGGCTGGTACACCTCTGCTTTATAGCTGAGGAAACAATGTAAGAGTCAGGAGAAACTTGGCCTAAGAGATATGGGACTCTGAGGCACGTCCCCGCTCTTTATTTCCACTATACCACATAGCCTCTCATAAATAACCAGTTTTTATGACTACTAGAGCTTTGAAGAACCAAATGTGAAAATACTGCTACCATTTATTTAGATAAATGAATGAGTCAGAGATGGTGGAGATCAGGCAAACTTAGAGGTCAAATTTCAGCCCCTAATTTGGCTGATGTGGAAAATAATACTCAGGGAAGTTTAAGTAACTAAGAAGTGACAAAGCAAACACTAGGGTTCATATTTCCCTTCCTTCTTTCCTTCCATCCCCTCCTCCCTCATTCCTTCTTTCCATTCATTTCTCAATTCCCAAAGTGACTACATGATATGATATGTACGGTAAAATGAACTTTTTTTATGATGTGCTAGAAATATTTATTTCTTCTCAAGGGCTACCTGATGACTCGTTCTGAATACTATTAGGTTGGTGCAAAGGTAATTGCAGTTTTTGCACAGCGATGACTTTTGCACCAACCTAATACTATAGCAGGCCTTCTATTTCTTTACTGATTTACACACAACTATCAGTACTCAATATTCGAAACAGAAGAATATGGAGCATTTTTATGATAGGTGTTTTTAATCACACCACCTCACTTCCCAAAATTCATCTCTTTGTACACATGGGTAAGGGGAAATAACTGAAGTCTACAGCCTTGAAATCATAAAAATTAAAGTTTTAGCTACTATGTAAAAGTGGTGCTGAGTGACTTTTTATTTGTATAAGTACAAACAAATATTTCTTCCCTGCATCTTAAACAGCTCTGAGTATCTCAGAAGCAAATAAATTCAGTGAGTTGCTAATAATGCATGAATTCCCCAATAACACTTGACATGTACTCTTCTAAAGAGAAAAAAATACATTGGTACCTTAAGCAGTGAAAATAAAATTCCTTTATAACAAAGTTATTAAAACAACAACAACAACAACTAAGCGTCTGACACAAATGCAATAATTAGAAGCCCAGCTGCCAGGACACTGAGTGGGACATGGGGGCATATTTTAAATGAAAGTATCCACTGGTAGCAAACTGAAAAAGCACATGTATAATCTAGTTGTGTGTACATGTGTGTATGTGTTTATCTGTGTATGTTTTTGTGTGTGTAGTACACATGCTACACACGCATAGTCTGTCTAATTGCTTATGTTGATGATCATGGGGTAAACAAAACATCGTATATTATTTAAATCTGTCTAGAAACTAACCTAACTAGAAAGAGATCTTTATAGAATCATACTTCATTCTGTCTTCTCATTGTCTCAGATAAAACTGGCTCCCTTTCAAGGTTTACCTTTAATTTCTCCTTTTCAAATATACGTCTTTACTTTTTAGTCTCTAGAATAAAGTGCCAGAGCCAAATGCTGTGAGGTAATGATTAATACAATCATTTTTCTTTTTCCTTCTCCAAATCAGAATTTCTGAGACTTAGACTGTCAACAATGAAATATTTTGGGGAGGGAAGGACAGGAGTTTATTTTTTAAAGTTTGCACATCCCTATAAAGCTGAGCTAGTTACTTGACATTATTATTATTTTATCTAAAACATTTCAGGCTTGAGTGGGGATGGAGGATATAGTTTCAAGTATTCAGAGGATAGGCAAAGTAAGCAGCTATTAGGAGGCCTGGACCTAAATATATATCCCCAGAGACCTGGCTACTAATACTTGTGGAGATAAAGTACTATGTCCAGGTAGAAGTGTGATTATATTAAATATTGACCTGGCCCCTGAGCCTTGTTAGCATTAATGAATGTAAGCTTATAAGCAGAGAGTAGAAGCTTGAGCAAGCGGGATAAGGCATACCGCTCCCTCCTTCCCCTTTACTTTCACCACACTTTCCCCTTTCTCTTCCTCCAAGCCCATCAGATTCCACATTCACCACAAAGCCACCTGGTCTCTTTGAGCTTTAAATCACATCTCACTTCTAAGGCTCACCAAGTCCAGAGGAGTGCGTTAGCACTTTACCAACTTGTTTTTATCCTTTATTTTAAGCTCATTTTGCCTATCTAGGTATGTCGTGACCTCCCCTTGAGATTATGCTTTTACTAGACCCTGTACAACACTCAGCACATACTAAATATTCAACAATTAATTATTAATTTGCTACCTGATAGATTGTAAAAAAAAGATCACAATAATGGAAGAACACCTAGATATGCTTCAAACTTTATGTTCTGAGGTCAGAGTAATTACAGAGGCCCTTCACAATCCATCAAACCCTTTCAACATTTTGTGTTACTACTAGAGCAAAACTTTGGACACCTCTAAGTATGTCCCCCAAAATCCAACAGCACGCAGGAAAGTAAAAATAAAATGAGCAGTATGGTGATGAGGGACAGGGAAGGAAATAGAGTGGGGCACTATAAAATACTAGGCACCATTACTTAATTTCATCCTAACAAAAAAATCTCACAGGGTGTATATTTCTTATCCTTACTTCACAGGCAGAGGATCAGAGGGTTTTTTATCAAAAGCTAAGGCAAAATTGGGAAGCACACACAGAGTTGACTGGCACCTTAGTTCACAGCTCCAGGAGGTTGGATCTCACTGATTGGAGGGACAAAAGAAAAAGAACAAGAGTAAATAAAAGACTTAGCTGTACCTGGACATAGTACTTTATCTCCAGTTTACATGGCACTTGGAGCTCTAATGACTCTTGTCTACTCTTGGTACAGAAAATGGAAGGATTATCCTTGTTGGAGAAAGGAAAAAAAGAATCTACTAGAGAAATACTGCTTCTTTCAGTAGACTGGAGAAATGTCCATTTCAAAACTATACAAGGAAAATATCAATGCTTTTTAGTTCCCTGAAAATTGCTCATTCCCTTTAATGCAGTTCTCCACTTAACTTCAATGAGACTTACATATGAACTACCCTATTAAAATTGCCCTTAGTTCAAGTCAACTAGTTTAAGACTAATTTTCTTCTGTTTACTTATGATAAGGGTTGACTGTTTTGTTGTCACATCAATTCAGCAGAAAATTTCCCCACATGGTTAGAAGTTATTCACATCTCCTAAAAAAGTAGCACCTGTGGAACACTGAGTACTGAATTTAGAACTTTGTACAAAAAAAAAATCAGAATCCTCTTTTAAGGGACAGAATGGTATTTTGACATTTATTCCTTAGATAGTATAAATTCCCAGAATCAAAAAATTTTATCGTGATGTAGAAGTAGCTATTTGCTTCCATATGATTAGTTGGATACAACATACTACTCTTTTTATTTTTCCACATCAAGCAGATTAATTTACCATTGAAATTTAAAAATATATATAATGAAGTGGGCAACATGAAAGCCAGTGATCCATTTTGTGTTTTTAATTAGAAATCTATGGGTTTGCTTCTTTTCTCAAATTTTTCAAAACCTGTGATCATACCTTATTCATTTTTTGTGTACCTCATGATACCTGAGACATTGCCTTAATATTATGTACTTAATATTACATAATTATGTACTTAATAACTAGTTTCTGAATTGATTTCAAAATAGACTTTTATTTCTGCCCAACATATTTAAAATTCTGAAACAAAATGTTTTCAAAGCAGAGATGGTAAGCTAGCAGGCTGTCAGCTACAAAACTGGGTGTACATATGTGTTTTGTTTGGGTGTAATACCATTTTTTCCCCAATTTTTTGGAAGATTGCCTTTTTGAGAATCAAGAGGTGTTTACATAAAGGTCCAGATTTTTGTCTTGTCTTTAAAAATTGGAAGATCTGGCAAGACCCAGTCCTTCATTTCAGTGTGGCCACAATCACTTAGAGTGGTGTCTCCTTTGGACAGGGACACCCTCTCCAATTTCCTAGTGTCCACAGCCCTCTGTTGTTCTGTACCCAGCTTGCGTCACTCATTTACGTTACCTGCCTTATTAAGAATCCCTGCTGTAAAGAACAGCTCGTTTCTTTATCACTTGAAAGACATGTTTTTACAATGCTATCTGCTTTCAATATTTCCCAAAAAGAGCCTTTAAGGGTGAAGCTTGCAAAGAAATAGAATGTGTTCAGATTTCATTTGGTCACAGTAATTAATCACCTACCTGTTAGATGACACAATCAGTTCCACAGTAACAAAGATCTTGTAAACAGAGAATGACCACAGGGAATCAACATTATTTCTAGGAAAAAAGAAGGAGGAGGGAGAGGAGGAGGGGAAGAACTCACCAAATTTAAAATATTATTTTCCACAAGAATATGCCTGGTAATTTTACAAGTGAAAGAACACAAAAAGGATGTTTGCTATCTAAATTCTCTCATAATCAACTTCTTTTCAAAGTGTTCCTGGTGAGAATTCAAAACTCTTGTGTCCATATCTTATTGTTTTTATATTCACCCACTTCTCTTTTAGTCCACCATACTACTTCAAATACCAAAACCCATCAAAACACATTCAATATCTCTTTCTCAGTTAATCTTTATATGCTTTTGTCATATAAAGAATTGCAGTCATTTTGATTGTTCTGCCGTTAATTAGTGGCTCCTATTAGTAGCTCTGGATATAGCGTTTTGGTAATGCTTCTTCCCATTATACTGTGGCACCTCTTAATTGTACATTGGTTGCTTTACAATCAATTAGGGAACAAATTTATTCTTAGAGTATGTGTGCTACTGTGTTTCCCTGAAAATAAGACCTACCCCAAAAATAAGGCCCAGTTAAGATCGTCAGCCAGACCGACGCATTTCGTACATTACGACAATGTTCCAGAAGATGACTTGACTATGTTTGAATAAATGTAGATTGTTGTACATGAAAAAATAAGACATTCCCTGAAAATACACCCTAATGCATTTTTTGGAGCAAAAATTAATATAAGACCCGGTCTTAATTTCAGGGAAACATGGTATCATGACAATGTATGTGAGTTAATTAGAAACAGGCCATTTAAGTGACTTGAAGGAGGCAATGAAGAAACCAATACTAAACCTGGACACATACCATATTTGTTACTCTTCAACCCCAATATAAACTGTTTTCCTACCAAAATACTGTTCAGATTGTTTTCAGGTACCACTCAGCTCATGGTATAAAACAATTCCTAATCTAATTCAAGCTTATGGTTCTATATAATTAAATTTGGTTAACTTTTGAAACTTTCTGAAGACTAATGAAACAGCATCTTTTTTTTACTTAAAAAATGAGTTCAACTAAACAGTTACTGTACTAACTATGGATATTTCAAAATAGAAATATTTGGTATGACTCGCATATAACGTTCTTAGAATTGTGTGTGTGCGTGCACATGTGTGCGTGCGCATGTGTGTGTGTGATCATTACATATTTTTGTAAGCTCAACAGATTAGTCCTCTGAATTGTGAACTCCATGCTATATGGATGCTAAGAAACTGGTTTCCTTAGTGATAGTTAGTAAGCACTCAGAAGATATTGCAATTTCCTTCTATCTTATCGCAATATGTACTGTAGTTTTTCCTTCCAGAGACCTCATTATTTTTACAAGGTAAAATTATTTAATTCAAATGTGTTTCATAGGAAGGCGGAGTGTCTAGCTTATAAATCTGCTACTGAAAGAATTTGAACATTTGAACCAGTTTATTAAATGTATTGAAATATAGATAGCTACAGAAATTAATTTCAAAATTAGTTCCTTAATGATTCCTATAATTGCAATATGTATATGATATATTGTTTAGTGCTTTCAACAGGTGAATATTTTTTATAAGATTAAATAGAAAATTCAGCTTGATTCACTTAGTTTGTAACTACTGTTCTTTATTAGTAGTCCACTACACTTCCAATTTTTAACTGACCATTGATTGATTTTTTCAGTCTGTCACACACTTATGTTATGCATGATTTTGTCATATTATAAGTAAAATTAAAGTTTCATTTGAACTTACATAAATGTTTGAGTATATTTATTGTCTGCTATTTCCGATTTACCCCTAATTTACACACTTATTATTCAGACCTCAATGTTACACTTTAGTTATATACTCAGTAAAAAATAAGAAACTTGAAACAAATAACTGAAGAAAATTTACTCTGCTGCTAAGTAAAAATTATTTGATCCTGAAGTAGGTGGATAAAATTAAGGAGGGCCTGACCATAGAAGCAATTGGTTCTATCAAGAAACCATCCCTAGATGGCCAATTCCTTATTAGCCATGCTGAGAATCACTTCAGTTTGTTCAGAAGTTCAATCTTGGTAATTGGCATTGCTTGTTTCTAAATACTTGCTGAATTACATTGAGTTTTCAGTTTTTTTTGTCATTAGGTTTCTGGAATTATTTTCCTGCACACTACAATTCCACCGGGGTAAAATGATTAGAAATCTGTTTTGTTTCTGCCAAGGAAAAAGTCTCACAGATAACAGTATAAATGAAGGGTGATTGGCTGGTTCAATATTTTATATTGATTTCAAGTGGGTGCTTATAAAATTATAAAATTTAGATGATTTTCAACAAAATATTAATTCCTAAAATTGATATTTTTCTAGATTTTTTAAGGTTGACTGGGCTCCTGTTTGGCCTAATCTATTTTTTGCTGTCATTCTCTAAACACCTCACTGCTACTTTCAGGTCATATGTTGCATCTCACCCCATTTGCTTCATAACTCACTACAATCTGGTTCCCCGACTACCACTGCTTTGAAACTTGCTTTCTCAAACATTTTAAATCATGTTCTTAAAACATGATATGACTTCTCTGCAAAATTTTCCTCTGGGTTCTGTGACCCTACTCTGTCCTGGCTTTCCTGCTAGTTCTCTGACCAGTATTCACATTCTCTCACAAGATCCTTTTCCTCTCTTTGCGAGTTTAAATGTAGCAATTCTCCAAGATTGTGTTATATCTCTACTCTGCATTCCAGCCCTGGGCGGTCTTATTATCACCCACTGGTTCAAATCCTATATGTATAAAGATAAATGTCAGCCTTATATCTAGCATCACTCAGATTCAAAATCCATATTTCCAATTTTATGTTACATACAAAGGAACCTGAATTTCAGGGGCAAGATAGTCATAATTAAATTCATTATCTCTACCTCCTTCCTTTCCTCTTTCTGGTTAATGACACCATCATTTAAAAAAAAAAAAATTCTGTGGTAAACATTAATGATGCTCAATATTTTTGGTTCTCTTCTTTTTCTGGGCTCACAAGAGGATGCCACTTCTACATTCCCTTAAAGTCAGGCATGGCCATGTGATATAATGAGAGAGGGAAAAAAAAATCCTTTGTTGTTTTGAGCCACGGGAATTTGGGGATTCTTTGTTATTAAAATGTAATTGAGTTCACTCTGACTGCTATATAATTTCTCAGATATAAAATCAGATGTCACTGAGTTAGTCAGGAATAAGCTTAGTGGTATATAACATAACAGATTAATATGTAAATGACAAAAACGTACTTTTATCTTTACTTCTGTGTCAGGTGGAAGGAGTCCAGGAGCAAACATTCCCAGGCTGCCCTGAGGTGACTCAAGTCACCTGCTCGTCACCAGAAGGAACATCAACTGCAGCAGTTGGCTTCCACTTCATATACAGGATGGTTGGTGGTGCTGTTGCCAGTTCCATCCACCTCTCAGCACCTGGGAGGAAGACATGGAAGAAGGAAACCTCTTTCAATGAGAATTTCTAGAAGTTGTATTTATACCTCACAGGCTCGAATTTAATCCCACGACTACACCCATTTATGGAAGCCCTAAAATATAATCTTTTAGCTGGAAGGCAATGTGTCGAGCTAAAATCTGAGCAATGTTACTACACAAGAATGGGAAAAGAAATATTGAAAGGTAACTAGCAGTCTCAGCTGTAGTTATGTTTGACTTTAACATTACCTCATCCTTCACGTCATCAAAATGTATTAATCCCATTTTCAATTCTGTGTTTTTTCCAGTGATACTGTAGAAATAGTTTTTACTAGACTATTGTAATCACTTGATAACTGCTTTTCCTCCATCCTTTGAGAAGTTAAACTTCTTGATGTTCAATCCTTCGTGCAGCTATGAGTCACTAGTTTATATAATCACTATATAATCCTATATAATCCTTTACTCCCTCTTCATACATTCTTCAATGACTCCTTATTACCCATCAAATGGAGATCAAATTCTTTAGTATGAGATTCAAGATCATCCATTATAAATTTTGTCATAATATACCTTTACACCATAATTTTCCACTATGTGATGCACGTTCACATATGTTGTTCCTTTACGGCATCACACTTTTTTCCTCCTAGGGGTAGGTAGAGTCTTGCCTCACCTCCATTAATCACTGTTGTTTTCATCTTTTAGGCACCCGTTGAAATATCACTTCCTTTAGGAAGACTTTTACATCTCTCTGGACATTTGCACTGTTCTTTCCTCCTTCTCTGCCACAATATTATTTACATATTTTTCAGTACTTAGACTTGTATTTATGTATGTATATATCTTCCCCATTGAATCACAAGATCTCTGAATGTAAATACTGTATCTTTCTTAATTTTGTACCTTTAAAATATCCATATGCATAATGGATATTTAGGAAATGATTGTCGAATGAGTATATATATGAGATTCTGTGCCACAGAAATACTGTATCCATGCAATAAATATTAAGAAATAAATATAAATGATGTCTCATTTTGTTCTTCTATGGCATTAACTATAGTCAAGTAAGACAACATTGGCTCTAAACCAGCTTCTTCTTAGACCTGTCATCATTTATCTTAAATATCCTTCATGACCTAATTGAGAGTCCTAATTAGAGTAAATGAAAAAAATGTTGTTATATTAACTGCTTTATTTGGAATACAAAGAAAGCTGATTGCTGCCTAATCAGCTATATTAGCACCTAATAAAATGTAGTTCCCTAAAGGAGCTTTTTAAGTATTTATTTTTAATTGCCTGATCTCTGCGGTAAATAAACCAGTGGGTTCTTTTTAGAAAACCTAGGTTCACTTAGACGGTCTCCTACCATTTTCAATATGCACAGTAGTACTGATGCCAAGAAATAAAATTACTGTCTATGTAATAGTTATTTGTTTTTTGTTTTTTCTATTCATATAACTTAGTTTTTTCCTTGTAACTACCGCATTTCCCCGAAAATAAGACCGGGTCTTATATTAATTTTTGTTCCAAAAGACACATTAGGGCTTATTTTCAGGGGATGTGTATTTTTTCATGTACAAAAATCTACATTTATTCAAATACGGTCATGTCATCTTCTTCTGGAACATCGTCATAACTCTCCAAACCCCGAATTCCAACTTGAATTTCTTGCGACTCCATTTCCTGTAGAACCATTGTCCCCAATCTCTCATGTCCAGCAACAGAGCTCTCCTTAAATGAGCACTTCTTGTCCATGTAGCCTGCTTGTAGTGCATTGGCAACACAGCTGTCAGTGATTTTATGCCATGAATTCTTCACCCAAGTCACAACCTCTTGCAGGCTAGGCTTCACCAAGTTTCCACGTTGATTTATCTCCATTCTATTTTCAATGTAGTCATTGATTTCCATGTGCAAATGGTCCTTGAATGGCTTGTTTATTGCAATACCAAGAGTCTGGAGATAGGCAGTCATTCCTGTGGAATCATTATTTGATCTATTCTTCTCTCTGCAAGGAAGTTCTTCACATCTTTAGCGCAGTGAGTGCTGGCTGAATCCCAGACTAGCAGACCTCGTTGGCCACCTTGGAAAATAAGTGGCAGCATTAAATCGACCCACTTCCTTATAACTGCTTGTGTGCATGAGGCTTTTTCCGTTTCAAGAACATAAATTCCTGAAACACGTTCAACCTTATCTTTCTCGCCCTTAGTGATGATTAGAGGTGGCACTTTCTTCCATCCAGACAAATTGCCAAAATATAGGTAACACGTGCACTGTTGTAACCAGTGGAGGGAATGTAGATTGACGAGGCACCTTTCTGATCAATTGTCATTTGAGATCCTTGGCCCATAAACACTGAAGTTTCATCCATAGCAATCATGTTGAAGAGTTGGTGTTTAGAAAAGTTGATGCCATCAACAAAAGACTTGAATACAAGAGCACATTTAATAACTTCAGTATCTTCAGCTTGAATAGTGTTGTCGATCTTAGAGACAGTTCATATCACTGAAGGAAGCCATCCATCCAATGTTGTGATGCTTTGAATTCTTCTGGGGATATTTCTAACTGTGGTGCCGTTGCAAGGGCAAATGCTTGAATAGCAGCCCTGCGCACAACCAAAACCTTTGCTCTCCTGTCAGCAATCCATTCACAGATGATGTTTTCCAGCTCAGGAAATAATGGTTGCCGACCTGATCCACACTTGTGCTTCTTACTAATTCTCTCTTCTACCTGCTGACTGAGGTTACCATACTCTGCTCGCCATTTTTGGATCATTTGGAAATCCAACTTCTTCTCTTTGCAGAAAGTCATAGGATTCTTGCCCTGAGAGTCCTCCACGATTCCTTTCTTGTACTCAACGGAATAGCTCTTTCATTTTGCACTCATCTTGCCCGGGGGTCAAAATATTATTCCCTTTAAATCTACCATAAATCAAGTGTTAATTGAAGACTCACGAGACAGGCATGGCAACAAAAATGATGACAGTTAAGAATGATGGTCCACACAAAAGAGACGAAAAATTTCAGGCACCAAAATTCAGAAAGCCTTTCTTTATTTTACACGTGTGCATTAAGTACAACTGTTACAACACACGACGTATTGAATTATGAAGATTCATATTAGACACAACTACGTCTGTTCGTTATCAAGTGCACACGTTATCCATGCGTTGTGTCTGTACTCCGATTGGTCATTGAGCAATCTTGAGTTCATCTATTTACATAGGTGTTTACCTCTCGTCCAAAGGCATCCGCCTGGATATTTACAAATACTTAATTATAATTTATATTATCATTTATTTTAAGTATTAACGTCAATAATATTATTTATTTATATTTAATTATATATTAATATTATTATTTTATAATTCAATACATCCATCATGTGTTGCAACGCCTGTACTAATGCATCCATCTGACTGACGATCTTAACTGGGGCTTATTTTTGAGGTAAGGCTTATATTATGAGCATCCTGAAAAACCTAACTAGGGCTTATTTTCTTGTTAGGTGTTATTTTTGGGGAAATACGGTATGTCATAGTCTTACTTGGGTAGGATAAGCCAGATATACTATATATGTGTAAGTATGCATTACTCTAAAAACAATATAATTTGGCAATTATTAGAAGCAAATTCATGGACTAGTAGTCTTTCTAAATGAATTTATTTAAAATAAAAAAGATCTTGGTGTACAATCACATTTACAAATAGAGGGGCCTGTACAGTACCTCCTTTCCTTGGGCTATTTATTGCCATTCCAGGCTCTAGGGATGGGTCCTATTTGGCCATAATTCACTCAGTGAAGTTGGAACCTGAGGGCACACTTTTGGGGATATGACCAACAGACTAAGGAGGAATTGATATAAGAATCCCTGAAAGGTGGAGTAGAAGTGTGATTAACCTGTGCCTGTAGTCTGCCTACACTCTGGACATTTCAACATGTGCACAAGCAAATCCTTTCTATTGTTTAACCCAGTTTAAGCTTCAAACTAATGAATTACTCGGAGGCCCAGAGACAAAGAGATCTGTATCACCTCCACAACAGAACCATCATCATATTTTTCAAGCAGTTAATGGGGAAATCAGATGCTTTTAAAAGATAATCTAAGTGATACTTCTTAAAAAGTAAAATTGCCCAAGGGCAAAACTATTGCTTAAATCGTGGCCTCTGGAAACATTTAAGGGTGAAATGCGCTAGACAACTTCTATACAATCAAGAAGAGAGCCAATAATTGAGAATAAAGTACTTTGAATTTCAGTGGCCTACAGAAGAAATCCTCTTTGACTAGCTGACCATTACTGATCCAGTTTGCTCAGTTCAAAGAATCTGAGCTAATTATGCCTGCAAAAGATTTATTTTCTCTTCACAGCTATTGTTTTCATATTGATATCATAACTGTATGCTTTAGAAACACTGAATATTTATTTCATGAGTTTGTTTCCTAGCAATAATTTGTTAAAGCCTGAAGAACTGGCATTTACTCAAAAAAGTTATTGAATTTTATTTACATTTCTGAGAACACTGCCTCTGTATAATGTATTAAGAATAATGTTTCAAAAAATAACTTATAAATGAAAGGTCACCATACTGAATCACATCACCTAATTATTCCATGTCACAGAATAAGAAACATTTTAATTTCCACACTTTATCCCTGGATTTAAATCATTCTCAGAATCTAAGGAATAAGTTAAAATTCACTTGGCACCAAAGAAAATGGCAGATAATAAAGAAATGATTCAAACATTTAAAAGTTCTTTTAATAAATTATATTTATTGCTGAAAAAATACAGACCACTTTAATACTGAACTTAAATATTTATTTACTTGCTAAAAATGTTTTGAAAAATAAATTATTATGGTTAATAATATGGTATTATATACTTGAGAGTTGCTGATACTACATCTTAAGTGTTCTCACCCCCCCACACACACACACACACAACGCTAACTATATGAGGTGATGGATGTGTTAATTATCTTGATCTTGGTATTCATTCCACAATGTATATGTATATCAAAGCATTACATTGTACACTTTAAACATATACAATTATATTTGTGAATTATTCCTTAATAAATTTGGGGAAAATGAAGTCTTATGCATCTTCTTTGTCTGCTTCTTGATCTCTATCATTAATTTATTTGTCCGATAGGCATGTAAATGCATGTTTTAATTTTTAGTCACCTGTATTCATTTGCTAGAGCTCCCATAACAAAATATGACATACTAGTTGACATAAATAAAAACAATTATTTTCTCCCAGTTCTAGAGGCTGGAAGTCCAAGATCAAGGTGCCAGCGGGGTTGGCTTCCTCCAGGCTTCTCTCCTTGGCTTATAAATGGCCAGCCTCCTGCTGCCTCTGTGCAGGGGCATTGCTGGTAATTCTTTCTCTTCTTATAAGGGCACCAGTCATATTGTATTACAGCCCCACCCTAATGGCCTCATTTCAACTTAATTACCTCTTTAAAGATCTTATCGCCAAATACACTTACATTCTGAAGTACTGGGGGATGGGACTTCAACATACGAATTTTGGGAGACATAATTCAGCCGGTAACTCACTTTGCTTTCTTTTTTAACATAAAATGCATAAGTTACAAATATGTTCACAGTCATCATTCTATCTTGATTATTACAACAGGGCAGGGGGTATATACTAATGCATATTCTTGCCGGGAAGAAAGTGTCTGATATAGAGAGGGCATTTAACCAGTATGTGTTGAATAAATGAATGAATGGATGGATCTATTACATAGATATATTTAGCAAATTCATATGTGTATGTTCCATCGACTTCTCAAATGCAACCCCACCGAAACTGAACTCATCCCTTCCTCTCACAAATCTTTTCCATCTCCACCCACTGCCCCAGTGAGAATACTTAACCTCTCCCTTTCTTTTCCTTTCCTTACCAGTTGCTATCAACTCTTATAGACTCTACCTCATTAACATATCTTGGACTCGTGTATTTCTCTTCATTCATGTCACAATGTTTATCTCTCATATTATGGCAACACTCATGTACTATCCATCTTTACCACAGAAATCTAATCTCCATGTTAGCAGTCATTTTAGTTGTTCTATGCTACAATGCTTCAATGGCTTCCATTGCTCTTAGCATAAAGCCTCTTTCCTTGTATGGCTCTAGATGAACTCATCCCTTCTTATGCTCTTCATAATGCACAGCTCTCCGTGTCATAGCCCATTGCCCCCATGATACTGAACGATGTATAAGTCCTGAAATCGACTGTGTGCTTTTTTTTCTCATCTAACCATTATCATATGTTCCTTCCTTAATCTAGAACATTCTTTCCATATTCCTCTCACATTTACTTACAACTATCAAAATCCCACTTGAACCTGGGGACTCAGCCAAGGGGTCACCTCCTGCTTGAGGCTTTCGTTGAACATACAGTTTGAATACTTCTTCTATGTTTCTTATCAGAGTCTGGTTAAAGGAAACTTTGGAAAATTTATAAATACTACAAACATAAAGATATTTTGGTAAAATAGTCATATCAAGAATCACTAGGCTTCATAGGTGCAAACAGAAACCTCCTACAAGTTATAATGGAAGAAGACAACATTTATAATAACAATTTTGATAAAATACCTAGGATAACAGGAATTGTAAAATATCTCTGCAAATAAACTCTGAAAACCTAGTGAGAAATACAAGTGAAGACTTGAGCAAACAGAAAGAATACTGCATTGACTAGGAAATGAAGACTGCATGACTCAATGGACTCATAAAGACATCACTTATCTCTAAATTAACCTATAAATTTTATACTTTCTCAATAAAAATACCAGTAATATATTTTTAATTTGATAAGCCGATTGTAAAAGTCAAACAGAAAATAAATGAGCAAAGATAGCCATAAAAATTGTAGGGAAAAAAAAAACAAAAACGAGGCATATCTCATTTGTATTATCACAAGAAATACCAGATGGATCATGCATTTGAATGCAAAATCTGAAGCCATACAAGTAATAAAAGAAAATATGGGATACTTTATACAATATTTGCATTAAAATTACCTTTCAAAGTATGAGAAACTTTAGAAAGCAGTAAAGAAAATATGGATGAACCAAGATTTTCTATATATCAAACTCTTTATAGTCAATATCCTAGGTAGAAAAAGGTGGTGCACCCAAACTGAGTGCTTTGAGGAGGGTTGAATAAAAGAACCATTTACAAAGCTAAGTGTAGGATCTAAGGAAAACACCAGATGTACTGCACTTTCTGAGGTCTGGTACTAGCAGGACACATTATCTCCCTTAAGCCTGAGGAGGTCAGAGAAGAACGGTCACTGAACTCAGAGAAAGAAATATGCATTGACGACTGCCTGGTAGAACCTGATCCTGCAGGAATACAGACACCCTCCAGGGATGGAGAGAAGAAATCAGGGTTATAAATATCCTTCCCTCACTCACTTTAATCTCCTGCTAGTACTCCTGATTGATGAAACTTAACCAGTATCCATCAGTCAGTCCACAGAGTTCATTCTCTTAAGGCAAAAAAGCTAAAAAATACAGTAAGCAAAATTAAGAGTTTAATAAACAGGTTCATTAGATTGGACTCAGCAAAGATCATTGTGAACTAGAATGTAAATCAGTATAAAATACCAAAAAGGGATGAAAAACTAGAAGAGAATAAGAACTACATTGTTTAAAAAGTTCTAAAAGAAAAATAGGCAAAAGAATATGTAACAGAAGCAATATTTAAAGACACCCTGTCTAAGAAAATATTACTGAATGTTTCAACAATTGATTTGGGGAAAACTAAATATCCTCATGCAAAAGAATGAAGTTGAGCCCTACCTTATACCATATACAAAAATTAACTCAAAGTGGATCAAAGACCAAATGTAAAACTGAAAACTACAAAACTATGTATTTGTTTTAAACTTTCATTTATTTTAAGTGTGCTTTTACAGGACCCATCAGCTCCAAGTCAAGTATTTGTTTCAATCTAGTTGTGGAGGGCGCAGCTCACAGTGGCCCATGTGGGGATCGAACTGCCAACCTTGTTGTTAAGAGCACCGTGCTCTAACCAACTGAGCTGACCGGCTGGTCCTACAAAACTCTTATGAGTAAACATAAAGGAAAAGTTTTATGACATTACATTTGGCAATTATTTCCTAGATAATGACACAAAAAGCACAAGCAACAACAACAACAAAAAACAGATAAATTGGACTGTATCAAAATTTAAAACTTTTGTACATTAAAGCAGTGCCAACAAATGAATATTTCCTCACAAATTAGAAGAAAATATTTGCAAATCATATATCTGACAAAGGGTTAATATCCAGAATAAAGAACTCTTATAACTCAAAAAAACAACAAGAAAACAAACAACTCGATTTAAAAGTAAACAAAAGGCTTAAATAGACATTTCTCCAAAGATATACAAATGGATTATAAGCACATGCAAAGATGCTCAACATCACTAATCATTAGAGGAATGCAAATTAAAACCACAATGAGATACCATTTCACATCCATTAGGATAGCTATTATCAAAAACACACAAAATGACTAGTATTAGTCAAGATGTGGATTAATTCAAAGCCCTATACACCATTTGTGAGAATGTAAAATGGTACAGCTGCTATGGAAATATTATGACAGTTCCTCAAAAAATTAAAAATAAAATTACCATATGATATAGTAATTCTATGTCCAAAATAATTAAAAGCTAAGTCTCTGACAGATATCTACACCTCCACATTCATGGCAACATTATTCACAATACCCAAAGGGAGGAAGCAACCCAAGTGTCCACTGACAGGTGAATGGATAAACAAATTGTGGTATATACATATGATGGAATATTACTCCACCTTAAAAAGGAAGGAAATTCAAACATGCTACATCAGGGATGAACCTTGAAAACATTCTCCTAAGTGAAATAAGCCAGTTATAAAAGGAAAAATAATGTAAGATTTCACTTAGATGAGATACCCAGAGTGGCCAGACTCATAGGAAAGTAGCAGGGTGGTTGCCAGTGGCTGAAAGAAGGACTAAGTGGAGAATCATTGTTTAATGGATATGAGTTTCAGGTTGGGAGGATGAAAAAAGTTGTAGAGATGGACAGTAGTGGTGTGAATGTACTTAATGCCACTAAAATGTGGTTAAATGGCAAATGTTCATTTTTTTGTAAAATGCAATTCTTTACAAATTGGTCCATAGATTCAATGCAATATCAAACAAAATTGTACACAGGGATGCTCAGAAGCAAGGCAAACTACTGAGGGCAGATAGGGCTAAAGACATTTGAGGGGGCACAGAAAATGAAACTTGTCCTATAAAAAAAATAAAAACTCAGTTTTACAATTTCCCCTTCTTATCATAGTTTGTAGTAGGATCTTTATAGTCTTTTTTAATAATTAAAAAGACTTGTGGTAAAATAACGAGTATATTTTGCTTTTCTTAGTTAAAAGGGAGATTATATTTGTGTGTCTTATTAACCCAACTTTTTTCTGTTCCAATTGTTTTTATCTCCCAGGAAATCAAGATTGCCTACAAACTATAACACACTCACAAACACACACCATAGAAAAAATGGACATAGGCTATGAATTGAGAATTCACAAGAGAAAAGAAAATGACCACTAATCATGTGATAATCATATCAACCTCAGACACAAAATTAAACGGCTTGAATTAAAATGTTCATTTACCTCTGCTATCTTATAGGACTCCACTAAAGTAACAGTAAATGGATATCAATAGAAAAGAAAGCACCAGTCAGTGTATAACCTCCATAAATATTTGCAAGATAGAAAGTGGACAAAGGCATTGATATAAAAGTGTTAAGAAAGTTTAAGCTTCACTACCGGCCCATAGGATACCTATAGCAGAGCATACCAATTCACCACTAAAACCTACACAAGACTCAGGATACAAGCACCATTTATTTCCAGAGGAGATGAAAGATGTAGTGGAAAGCATGGAAGTCAATTCAAAATGAGCATAACATGGAGTTAAAACCAAGATCTCTTCTGCTTCCCTGCCAACCATGTGCTTATTCCTTCCTGGGAGGAAAACCAAAAGGTTTTTGGCGTTTATTTTCCTGGAAAAATTGAAGTATAGAAGCTCCAGATTCACAGAAACTAATTTGTTGAAACTAGGGGTGAGGCACTGAAATAAAAAGAAGAGGTTAAGTGAAATTTTACCCACTGAATAGTGAAACATCCCCTCTTCCTATGTCCCCCCCTATCTTATTTCCCAGCTCATTTGATTAGAGTGGTACAG